>NW_006408807.1:516412-560009 GCF_000296735.1 Chrysochloris asiatica | reverse complement strand
ACACACACACACACATACATAGAGAGTGAGACAGAGAGAGAGAGAAGTTTATTTCAAGGAAATGGCTCATGATTGTAGAGATAGGAGAGTTCCAAGTGCAGGCCAGGCAAACCAAAATGTGCAGGTGGCTCTGGGAGGCAGGAGTCCCAAGTTGGGGCACAGAGCAAGACCTTGGTACTGGAGCAGGGGTGACAGCAGAGTGAGGGTTGACCAAGGCTTGGGCAATGCACTGCAGAACCGGCATATGAGCTGGGACAACAGGAACAGGCATGCAGGGCCCTCCGGCAGGTGTCTAGTTTTTCAAGCACACTGGGCAGTCAGGCCCAGCAGGCAAGCACACAACAGAGCAGACCACTGGCTGCTCAAAGAACCTGAGGTTGGAGGATGACCCAGATGCAAGATTCAGTACCAGCAGGAAAGAGAACAAATCTTACCTGCATGTCTATTATATAGGGAGCAGACCACACCCTCAAGGAAACACCCTTTCAACTGCTTGGCTGCTCATAGCCAATCATCATAGAGTTAATTATGCCTACTGATAGCCAATCATCACTGGGAATCCTGGTTCAATCAAGTTGACACAGAACCTAATTATCACAAATATCTTCCTGCATCACAGCAACACGCAAGCCACCAGAGGACACCAAACTGACAGACCACCAGTCTTGGGGCTAGAGAGTAGACACATGTTAGCTTGGTTCATGGAGAAGACAATATATAAGGGGCAAGGCAATATGCAAGAAATGGGAGGTTTATAGAATGATGAACACGAGGAGTTACACAAAGGCTAAAGGAGATAAAGTTAAATAGTGATATATACACCTCCTTGGAACAACAGTGTTATGCAGGTAGAAACAGAGACACAGGGTGAGTGGGTGTGGGAGTAAGAGGTAATATGCTCATAAATATCGGTTTGAAAGTATCTATTTGTATGTGGGTATTTATCTTTCCTGCAAACACAGCTAAGACTGGTGGAGCTTACAAAGGGCAAAATGATGAAAACTTCTTAGATATCACCAAATATCTTGAGGCAATGAGTTGTTGGGCCAGGGATTAAGGACCACAGTCTCAGGGAATACCCTAGACAACTGGCATAACATAGTCCACAAAGACAATGCCCTATATCCTACTTTGGTGAATAGCGTCTAGGATCTTAAAAGCTCACAAGCAGCCATCTAAAGTACAACTCCTGGTCTTTCCATGTGTGGAGGAAAGAAGAGTGATGGGAACTGAAGATGCTTGGAATCAATTAGTCCAACAGACTATTGAAACTTGTGAACATCAGTCTCCCCGACTCTGAGACCAGATGAACTATATGGTGCCTGGCTACCACTACCAAAGGCTCTGAAAGGGATCATATTAGAAGGCCCGGGATAGAGTGGGAGAAAATGTGGAACAAAACTCAAAGTTATTATTATTAGTGATAATAATAATTAAAAGACCGGGCTTACTGGTCAGAATTCAACTAGAGGAACCTGAAACTATGGTCCTCAACTCCCTTCATGTCTGGGAAGGAACCCACCCTTGTGGCCTAATTCTCAGCCAAGCAGTAGATAGGTATATAGAGGGGACAACAACACTGGTGAGCTATGTTTACCAGGGAAAGGTCAATCAATCAAGATCAAAAGGGCAGCATTTACCTAAGGACAAATTTGAAAAGGGATGAGAAGGTGAGCGGAATGGAAACAGGAACCACATGAGGAAGTGGGGTAACTGTAGTTACATCGACAAGATTGCAATCACTGAGATGAAACAAAGTATGACTTGTGGAATATACAGTTGACAACCTTGTCTGTAAACCTTCACTCAATTCACGATAAAAAGTTTAAAAATAAAAAAAATCACCCATGAAGAAAGCAAAGGTTCCTTACTTAAAAAGGCAGCAAAACTAGAAAAGAACCAAATGGGTGCCAGAAGAGACTCTAAAACTTGCTGAAGTGTAGAGAAGTGAAAGTGAATGGAAGAACTGAGGAAGTAAAAGAGTTAGATTCAAAGGGCAGATTGTAAAAACAAAATATGATAATGAAATGCGCAACAACCATACTGAAGTCCGTCATATTTGTTCTGTTCAACCACTTCAGGAGGTAGCACATTATCAAGAAGCAATAGTACTGAAGAAAGAAGTCCAAGCTGCACTTAAGGCTCTGACAAAAAACCAGGCTCTAGAAAATGATGGAATACAAATTGAAATGTTTCACCAAACTAATGCAGTCATGAAGTGCTTATTTGTCTATGCCAAGAAATTTGGAAGACAGCTACCTGGCAAACCGATTAGCAAAGATCCATATTTATGCCCATTGTAAAGAAAAATGACTTGAGGGAATGTGGAAATCATCAAAAGATATCATTAATATGACATGTAAGTAAAATTTTGCTGGAGATAATCCAAACACCATTGCAGCAGTTCACTAATAGGGAGTTGCCAGGAATTCAAGCTGGATTCAGACAAGGATGTGGAGTAAGAAATATTATTGCTGATGGTTCTTGGATGAAAGCAGAAAACACCAGAAAGATGTTAGAGTCTTCCTTCAATCATGATACCAACTTTCTTCTTCAAATAATCCAATTTGTCAGATTATTTGCTCAGCATTCAGATTTAATGTTGCTGTCGTTCTCAAGAGCCATCGAGTCGGAACCGACTCATAGCGACCCTATGCACAGCAGAACGAAACAATGCTCGATCCTGGGCCAACCTCACCACCGCTGCCACCCCCGAGTCCATCAATGATGCCACCTGGCTGATCCATCTCGTTGGAGGTCTTCCTCTTTTTCTCTGACCCTCCACCCTACCCAGCATGACATCCTTCTCCAACGATTGTTTCCTCCGGACTACATGTCCAAAGTAGGAGAGACGAAGCTTAGCCATCCTGGCCTCCAAGGAGCACTCTGGCTGCACTTCTTCCAAAACAGATCTATTGGTTCTTTTGGCAGTCCATGGCACCCTCAGTATTCTCCTCCAACACCACAACTCAAAGGCATCAATTCTTCTACGATCCTCTTTATTCACTGTCCAGCTTTCGCATCCATATGAGGCTATTGAAAACACAATGGCCTGGGTCAGGCGCACCCTAGTCCTCAAGCTGACATCTCTGCTCTTCAATACTTTAAAAAGTTCCTGTGCAGCAGATTTGCCCAGTGCAATACGTTGTCTGATCTCTTGACTGCTACTTCCGCGAGTGTTGATAGTTGATCCAAGAAGAATGAAGTCCTTGACAACTTCAATCCTTTCTCCATTGATAAGAATGTTGTTTATTGGTCCAGTGGTCAGGATTTTTGTTTTCTTGACATTGAGATGCAATCCATATCGAAGGCTGTGCTCTTTAATCTTCGTAAGTAAATGTTTCAAGTCCTCTTCACTTTCAGCGATCAAGGTCGTATCATCTGCATATCGCAGGTTGTTAATGAGTCTTCCTCCAATCCTGATGCCACGTTTTTCTTCATAGAACCCAGCTTCTCGTATTATTTGCTCAGCATACAGGTTGAATAAGTATGGTGAAAGAATACAACCCTGTCTCACACCTTTCCCAATTTTAAAACTTTCAGTGTTCCCATGTTCTGTTCGAACAACTGCTTCTTGGTCTAGGTACAGATTTAATAAGTATGGTGAAAGAATACAACCCTGATACCCACCTTTCCTAATTTTAAACTATCCAGTATTCCCTTGTTTTGTATAAACAACTGCCTGATGGACATGTACAGGTTCCTCATGAGCACAGTAAGGTGTTCTGGAATACGCAGTCTTCACAATTTGATTCAGAGTTTGTTATGATCTACAGCTGACTACTTTGCACACATAAGTCATTAAAGCACCAGTTCAGGTTTTGTAGACAAAAAGAAGTATGAAGGAGCAATAGCAGGGCTTTAGTGGGCCTGAGGTAAGGTTTCCCAATGAAATTTTCATAAGACAGTCCTTGCTAGCCTCCAAGAAAGAGCAGATGTATTGACGTGACGGGCATAAATTTCTTGGTGCAATTTTCTTGGCCTTTTTCTCACCAATGCAGTTCTCCATTTTCTTAAAACTTCATAACAAGCCTCCATGATTACCATGTGTCTCATGAGAAAAATCTATCAAGATTATCCCTTTGTAATTCCACAAAACAGTTCCCATGACTTTTGAAGCTGACCTCTTTTCCTTAAATTTAACTGGCCCAGTGGAGCACTTTTGAAGCCACTGTTTTTATTGGATCTGTTTTTGAAAGGCACCTTAATAATCCGCAAACAAATGCGTTTTGTTTTGTTTTCATCTACAACCATCCATTGATCACAGAAACATGTCTAAACATGTTTTGTTTGGAATAAACCTGTGCAAGTATGAACTGGAATCCTAGTAACAATTATTTGTTGCTTTTCCCTTGTATAGTCATTATTTAATCTTACCTGAATGGGCCTAAAATAGCTAAACACAACTTTTCGCAGTTGATTTCTTGTTTCCTGTGCTGTGCTATTTGTCACTTTTAAAGGCTGCAATCATCAATCTTTCCAACCACAAAGATAATTCTCATCTAGAATGTTACTCAGCTGGTCTCTCACAGGATTTAACATTGCTTCACAGGATCAGATAAAAGGATACTGATTCCTGCATTTTAAAAACCAACTCTACCTACAAGTCATGATGGGGTTGAAGAGGCTAGATAAAGATTTAGACAGAGTGACTCTCATGAGGTACTGAAGTACTCTGTGGGATTTCCTTTCTAATTATTAGCCAGTGAATAATGCTTAAAAGTAGCAAACAGACCTCTACTGGTGCTGCATGCCCCGGAGTCGGTTCTGACTCATTATGACCCTGCACAGGGTTTCCAAGGCTAGATAGCTTTATGGGAGCAGAAAGCCTCATCCTTCTCCTGTGGAACAGCTGGTGGATTCTAACTGCTGACTTTGTGGTTAGCAGCCCAATGCATAACCCACAAGCCACCAGGGCTCATAATGAATTCTGATGGCCAAACTTGTCTTATTCTTTGTTGCTTTGTCTATAAAAACACACTTTTTCTATTCATGGCCACTTTTTATCTATCATTTTTTTAAAAAAAGCACGTCATCTCTGAAGAGATTTCATACAGCCCTGCGTTTATAGAACATGAGACGCAAAATATTTAATCTAGTATTCTTTCTAAGTTGTGCTCTTGGTTCATGGAAAAGCTCCCTGTTGCCTGTACTAAAGTTCATAAATCCATTTAATATGTACAGCAATAAATGACGAAATGCTTTAATCTAGAAAGTCCAAAGTTATACGGATTCACTTTCTAATTTGGTTGTCAATAACAATTTTAACAAAACTCAATGATTACTTTTTCCTTTTCAGTAAAAAACAAAAATTTTTAAACACTGCTAACAGAATTTTTATTATTATTATTTTTTTTAGGAATAAAGCAGTTAATGAAAGGACCGTGTGTCTGACTTCCCCTGGCTTCACAAAAGGAAAAGAGAAATCAAATTCAGAATCAGCCACAGGCTGATTTCTAGGAAACGGAGGTCAGACATGCCTCCACCCTACAACCTTCTTTACCTATTCTGACACCAACCATTCCTCCCACAGCACTCCCTGCTTCGTATCTGGGTTAGATAATCCATTGCAAAGGCCACACAGAACTCACGATTCTGTGGCTTATTAGGGAAGTGAACAGGGTACATACATTTCAGGATGGAAATCTATTCAGGACGCAACCACTCTCCAGTCAACAACACCTCTTGTTGTCATACTGCAGGCACGCCTCACGCTTTCTTTACTTGTATAATCAAACACCCCACTCCCCCCAATTTATTTGTATGTGACAGAAAATAATCGTTTAAGAACTATAAATTAGACTTAACTGCGTATTGACAAATGATGGCAGGCTGAAAACAAATATAGAACTGTATTACTATACACTAAAAGTCAACCCATCTGCACCAGATGATTTCACCTGCTGTTCTACACTTGATTTAATACTGTAATTATTTAAGACTTGAAGAAAAATGTTGTTTTGGTGTGTTATCCCATGAATTCTGAATCACGGGCACCCTAAAGACACAGAAGAACTAGATTTCCCAAGTGTAACCTTTCTTAGAGCTGATCCCCAGGTCTTTTCTCCCACAGAGTTGCTGGTTGGTCCGAACTGTGGAGTTTTGGGTTAGCAGTTGGGCATTTACCAATGTACTACCAAGGCTCCTTTGACTTGAAGAAAGGAAATGTCGAAGAATTTGCAACATCTGAGTGATTCGAGATAATGTACTTAATTTCTAAAAAGTTTACCTTAAAAACTGTGTTTGTGTTGTCTAAGAAGTTATTTTATCAATCATTGACCAATTCAGTTAACAAATACTTTTGCGAAGGCAGGCAGTATTCTGGACATTGACTACGAGAATGAGACAAGACTTCTCTTGCTAGGAGAGTTAAGTACTCGTTCTTTTTGTACAAAGTGTGTGTCATGAGACACGAAATTCTAGATATATTTTTTTTTCGATATTGGTAGTACCTACAACAATTAATCTAACTTATTCACCCAACCCCAAAATTTCAAATCTTTAAAAAGCCTTGTGTCTTTGAAGACAGCTAATTGAAGATTAGTGTTATACAATATAGAATACTGAATGGTCATGAACAATCAAAAAATAAGAGATTTATTTATGTCCAAAAAACGATCTTTTAAGAGGATGTAATTGAGAATAATTTCCAAAAGTAAATGTTATTGTTCCCATAGACCAATATATACAGGAATATGGACTCTATCCATTTAAAAAAAAAAAAAAAATCAGCTTTTAAATCTGTGTTAATGTGTACAACAGGAGCCCTGGTATAGTGGGCTATGCTTTGGGCTGTTAACTTCATGGTTGGCGGTTTGAATTCAACAGCCACTCCACAGAAGAAAAAAAACCCAACACAGGGTCACTGAGTTGGAAGCAACTCGATGCACACAGCAACATAGTAAAACATGTTTTTGTTTTATTTTATTTTTCTTGTATTTCTCTCCAAACTATCTATCACTTATGTAAATGTCTTCTAATTATCAATGACCATATGAAAAATTTACACAGTTGTGATTAAAAACTAATACCTTGTAAAAGACACATCATCATCGAGTAAGTAAAGTGTTCTCTTAAATAATCAACTGCATGAGACCCAACAGTCAACATTTACCCAAAGCAAAGCTGAAAAGACAAGGAGGGCATGGGAGTTAGATGAGTGGAATCAGAACAAGCAGAATGGAACTCATGTGGAACTGATGAGAATGAAGACACACTGTGACAGCTGTAACCAACGGCACTGAGCTATCTATAGAAAAACTGCTAATGGGAACCTCAGTTGTTGTGTAGCGTAATGGTTATGAATCGGGCTGCTAACCTCAAGGTCAGCAGTTCGAAACTGCCAGCTGTTCCGTGGGAAAGATGAGGCTTTCTGCTCCTGTAAAGATTTGCAAACTCTGAAACCCTGTACAGGGTTGCTATGAGTTGGAACCGACTCCATGGCACATCACCACCCCCACCACCAATTAGCTGTGTAAACTTTCACCAAAAACACAATAAAAGGGAAAAGAACGCAAACATCTGGTGAAAATTTAAAGATAATCTTAATGGAATAGTGCAAGTAGTATGAATTTAAAACATACCTGATTACTAGTAAAAGACAGACTTCTCGGTAGGCCAATCTGACTTTCAAAGTCAGAATCAGGTGAGAGATAGAAATCTGGGATTGCTTGATTAGCCAAAGAACAGTGTTTCTGCATAGTTTTTCTGAGGAATTACACATACCTCCCCCTTCCAAAAATAAGTGTGTTATATATAAATTCAGCTTTGGAAAACAGTGCACAGTATTCAAACTTTTTATGTGATTTCTGTGAGAACTGCAAATATTAAAATAATCTAATAAATTATATATAAGAAAACATGCACAAGAACATATTAGATTTTTTAATGGATTAAAATATAAGACAATATATTTATATTTCAAATACCTACTAACTTGTAAGTATATTAAAAGCTTTGATTGTTTACTTAATAACAACATACAAGGCAAGGCTGCTGAGCTGGGATGTGCAGAGCACCAGACAGGATACTCTTGTACAGTAGATGGAGTAGAAACAGGAAGAAGGTGTGAGGACAACAGATTCACTGTCCGATTTGCCAATCAGAGACTACTGTAACCCCTTGCACTGGTACATTACAGTCTTCTGTCATTATCAAAGCCTCTATATACAAACTGACACATGTGTAGCCATGCAAAACCACAAACCTCATCATTTTAACAAATAATCTCATAACCAACTCCTATTTATGGGAGTTAAACAGTGGTTTTCAGAATTGGGTTAGTTTCTTGGCTGGGAGATTATGTGAGGAACTAAACTAACAAGTAAACATCTCAGGTGTTTTGGTAAGGTATGGCCCCAAATCTGCATTCTCTTTTATACAGTTTATTTATTATGGTTAACAATAGTGAAAATAACAATTACCAATAAATATGGCTCATTTTGTATTAATATAGTATAATATTTTAAATGGAAAATGATTAACTGTTACAGAAAATCGTATTATATAAATATGTCAAATCACCAAATCAATAAACAGTTTACATTTCTTTCCAGTGTCTGTGAATATTAACTATAATAGATTAATATTAACTTGAGTTCTTTTATTTATTTGTTTCAATCATTGTAGAGAAAATGTTGGGCTGGTCTGAAAAAAATTTTTCAGGGTTCATTCATTTCTACATGGTTTTAAGATTTTTAAATTTCCATAAGCAGCTAGAGTACTTCATGAGATAAATGTATGTGTAGGGTTGAATATCAAGCAGCAGTAAATCTGGCAGCCGCTGCCAGTAATCAAACAATTACGAAATGGAAAGTACATCTTGTACAAGCTGACACAGCCATTAAATCAGGAGAGCTGCTGGCAGACTTATTGACACTGCAAGAATGACCAGAAAGCATTAATTTCAGCATTAATAAAATGGCAGTACACAGATGACAGCTGCCAGAGGAACTAAGAAATAAGGTTACTGGCCTTGTTAAGCTCACGTCTGATTTTCTCAGGCACAAACTGATCGAGGTAGCGTCTGAAGTGAAGTGCATCGATGGCAACAATCTCAGTGCAACGCCTCTGCCAGTCATCCCTGGACAGGACAGAGAGAGGAGAAAGACAAAGAACAGGTGAAACCACTCACAGAAGTAATACAGTCACACAGGGGCTGGTTTCTGAGACTGTGGCAGACTTAGAGAGTGGAACGTTCGAAAGTCCTCAAGGAAAGAAACAAGCCAGTAGCTACAGTTCTCAGCAAAACAAAAGGTCACGAAAGACCTTTTTATTTTTAGATTCAGAGACATATGCACTGTGGACTGTCAAATATTAAGCAGTAATCGAAAACTATCAGGAGACAACACAACATGACATGCTGTACACAGGAGGTGCATCATTTACACTGAGTCTCAGAGGTTAAAGGATTTTCAGACAAACAAAAGGATTTTCCTCTGATAATAAAAATATGACATGTATGTCTCAAAAGAAGTTCATTCTTCAGCTTTGAGGAATCTGCTCTAAAAAGCTGGGTTTGTAGCATCACCACATAGTGTCTTGGAAATGATCCTGAGGAGTCAAGTATGAGAAAGAATGTATAAGGATTCAGAACATTCTACCTACTGTGAAAAATGGTTTTTAAAATAATGACTGAAACTGCACAGCAGATAATAACAATACATTGCCTGTAGGAACAGGAAAGTCTGGTTGAGATGATAATTTTGGAAGGTGCAATTCCAAATACTTCATTTCTTTATTAACTCACATACTAACATGACAAGCAACTTTTTGCACTGAAAAATAACAGTAGAAACTTTCATGTTAGCCTGTAAGTAACTACTAGGAATAAACATCCATGTAAATAACTGTTTACTGCAACTACATATTTTAAATAAAATAAAGGGAGAAAGAAACATAAGACATTACAAAAAAAGTAAGTTTGAGGCACGGATATGGTTATACAAAGGGGACAGCTGATTCTTCCTGGCACCATGGCATAAACACACAAGCTTTCACGCACCATTTCCGCAACAATTTACCTCTGGTAAAAGACACAAATTTAATGTGGAAACATGGAAGTCCAAGTTTAAAAATAGACTTCAGTAAGAGCTAGAAGATGCAAGCAGCAAAATTCATGGCCGCTTCTGCTGTCAGCTGGCTTGTAGAATTAGGTAAATCAACCAAATTAGGCTTCTCCCATCTACCTAATCTAACAGCTTTCATTAGAACCTGCTCTAATTAGATTTGGAAGTTTAGTATCACTGCTTCCAATTGGCAACTTTGAGGTCAAGAATGGCATAGGTTTTGGGTTGTTTTAATTGGTAATGAACTTACAATAACGAGTTTAAAAAGATAGTTCAAGGGCTGAAGTAACAGCAGATGGGTGAGGCCCATGTTCCTTGTCTTGTAGCCATACAGTACTACCATCAGCCATGACTCACCTCTCACTCACATCTTCATGGTTCTGGGCCCAGCGGTACGTTTCGGCATAGCCCGAATAATCACTGTACTGTTCAGTACCTGAAACAAATCATTTGTCACTGCGGATTTTCAGGGAGATTTCTTTTGAAACCTGTGCCTTCTACATAGTCATTATAAATAAACCTTTTCCTCCTTACTGAAATTATCTCATTGGCAGAAATAAAAAACAAAACAAAAATAAAATAAAACCCTAGTCTTGTTTACTTATTATTTCCCTCAGACACCCCAAAAGCCATTATACTGTTTATCTATAAAGAGTAACTGAATGCCTCCATCAGCATAGAAAACAAAACATGCTGGGAGTCACTGCCTTCTTTAAATGAAAAATGCATACAATGGTGTCTCATAAAAGTCCGCTGACATAACCTGATGGTAAGATCATAAATGTATTGTTGAAAAAATAAATTCTACACACATGCATTCCCTGCTAAGAAAAATAACATTAAAATAAAATCTAGGAGTTGCCTACCAACATGAAAGGTACTTCAAAAGACTTTGTAAAGCCAGAGTAGTATGGCATGGGATAAGAGGGAGGGAAAAATGGTAATTAGCCTTCATTTGAGGAACCCTGGTAGTGTAGTGGATCATGGGCTGGGCTGCTGACCTCAAGGTCAGTAGTTCAAATTTACCAGCTGCTCCGCAGAAAAAAGATGAGGCTTTCTGCTCCGTATAAGATTTATCGCCTTGGAAACCCTATACAGGTTTGTACTGAACTGAAACCAACTTGGTGACACACCACCACCATTCATTTGACAAGACAATGCACAAAATCTCCACATAACATATACTTCTAACTCATCAGGCATGGGCTTATCAGCACAGGTGGTGTCGTAAGTAATTCACTATAATTATGTTCACTCCAATTCCTGAGATCGACTAATAATCACTTCAGTGCTTAAGAATCAACAGCACAATGTCATTCCCCAGGGACTGTTCCTTCCTGACAACATGTCTAAAGTATGAAAGATGAAGTCTCACCATCCTGCTTCTAAGGAGCATTCTGGTTGTACTTCTTCCAACAGAGATTTGTTTGTTCTTCAGGCAGTCTGTGGTACTTACGTATTCTCCAACACAACTAAAATATATCAATTATTCTATAGTCTTCTTTAATCACTGTCCCAACTTTCACATATTGTTGTTAAGTGCCACTGAGGTGGGTCCAACCCATAGTGACCCTGTACAGGGTTTCTGGAGAGCGGCTGGTGAGTCTGAACCGCTGACCTTGCAGTTCAAACCAATTTTTCAGTCAAGCACATTAACTCAGTGCTACACCAGGACTCCCACATGCATAATGTTGTTGTTGTTGTTGAGTTGGTTCCAACCCACAGCGACCCTGTATAGGGTTTGAGGCTATAAATCTTTACGGGAGCAGAAAGCCTCATCTTTCTCCCATGGCGCAGCTGGTAGTTTCCAACTGCTGACCTTGCAGTTCACAGCCCGATTCGTAACCACTACGCTACCAGAGCTCCTTTAAATGAATATTGTTGTTGTTGTTGTTAAGTGCCGTCGAGTCGGTTCCGACCCATAGCGACCCTGTACAGGGTTTCCGAGGGTGTAAATCTTTACGGGAGTAGAAAGCCTCATCTTTCTCCCGCGGAGCGGCTGGTAGTTTCGAACCGCTGACCTTAAGGTTCGCAGCCCGATTCGTAACCACTACGCTACCAGAGGCTATTGAAAATACTATGGCTTAGGTCAGGCACACTTTAGTTCTCAAACTGTTATCTTTGCTCTTTAATGCTTTAAAGAGATCTTGTGTAGCACATTTGCCTAGTGCAATACATTGTTTGATTTCTTGACTGCTGCTTACATGAGTGTTGATCATCAATCCAAGCAAAATGAAGTTTTTGACAACTTCAATCTTTTCTCCACTTATCATGTTATTTATTGGTTCAGAGGTGAGAGTTTGTTTTCTTTACATTGAAGTGCAATCCATACTGAAGGCTGTGGTCTTTGATCTCCATCAGTAATTAAGTTTTTTAAAAGTCTTCTTTGTTTTCAGCAAGTAAGGTTTTAACATCTGGACATCAAAGGCTTTAATGAGTCTTCCTCTAATCCTGATGCCATGTTCTTCTTCATCTTATCCAGCTACTAGGATTACTTGCTCAGCAAACAAACTGAATTGTTGTTAAGTGCCATGGAGTCGGTTTTGACTCACAAAGATGTTGTATAGGGTTTCTGGGACTTCAAATCTTTTGTGGGAGCAGAAAGCCTCATCTTTCTCCAGTGGAGCATCTGGTGACCTTGAACTGCTGACCCTGTGGTTCACAGTCCAGTGCTTATTCTACAGAGCCACTGTGCTCCTTACAGATTGAGTAAGTATTTAGTATCCCCTAGGCTAATGTGTCAGACTGAAAAGTCGTTTGAACTGCAAGGTTGGTGTTTCAAGCTCATCAGCTGCTCCTTGGAAACCCTATACATGGTCGCTATAGGTTGGAATCTACCCGAAAGCACTTCACAACAATTCTGTTAGAACATGAGGGAAGCTTTCTACTCCCTTAAAGATTTACAGCCTCAGAAATCCTATGCAGGGTCACTATGAGTTGGAACTGACTCCATGGCACACCACTACCACCACTTCTGTTAGATGACTACATATTGGCTTATGTACAGGCTCCTCATGAACACTATAACACTATCAAGTGCTCTGGAATATCCATTCTTTGCAATGTTATCCATAGTTTATCATGACCCACACAGTTGAAACTCTTTACATAGTCAAAAAAGCACAAGTAAACATCATTTTTTTGTGACTTGTTGTTAAGTGCTATTGAGTTGGCTCTAATCCATAAAGACCCTGTATAGGGTTTCGGAGGAGCGACTGGTGAGCATGAACCGCCAATCTTGCAGTTTAAATGGACTTTGCAGTACAGAGCATTAACCCACAGAACCATACCACAACTCCTTTTTTGACTAGGCATTAGTTAATAGTACATACTCTATCAAAATGTTAAAATTTGCTAATTTTGAAAACTATGCTGCCCTTATATTCGAAAATGTCCTAATTCTTAGGAAATACACAATAGAATATTTAGTGGTATACTGCCTTCATGAGGGAGAGAAAGAATCACCAAGGTTGATTTCACGTCACAGCGGTCACATATACCTCCTGGTCTTTTTCTTGTCTAGGTAATTTTCAATTTCCTTAAAATTTCTTAATAATGAGCCCCTGTGATCATCCTGTGTCCTTTGAGAAAAGTCTATCAAAATTATCCCTTTGGCATGCCAGAAGAGTCCCCATAATCTTGTGATCTGATTCTGCCTCTCACTAACCTGGTCCAGCAGATCCTCTCTGCAATCAACAACAACATAGACTACCGGTGTGAATGGGATAGTGCAGACCCTTTGGAAGACAGTTTGGCAGTTTCTAAAAAGGTTAGCTTCTACCATGTAATTCAGTCATTGTACTCTCGGGTATTTACCCAAGAGAAAGAAAAGCATATGTCCATATAAAGATTTGTGCACAAGTGTTCACAGCAGCTTTAGATGTAAGAGCCCCAAACTAGAATCAACCAAATGTCCGTTACAAAAAGTACGAATATACAAATTGTGGTGTATCAATATGAGCAGTGCACTATTCAGCAAGAAAAGGAATGGGATATTGATACATGCAACAACAAAGATAAATCTTAAATTAATTCTAATGAACACAAACAAATAGAAGGAGAATAAGAGGGTAAATAAAATACTGGTGAAAATCATAGAAACTTTTATTGAACAAACGTATCAAACTGTGAAGCTCTTGGTTTGCAACATTTCTTCTAGGTCTGTTGTTAAGAGCTGGGGAGTCAGTTCTGACTCACAGCAACTCTGTAAATGGTTGCCTAATCTTTCCCCAAAGAATTCTATGCACTTTGTTTTACACCATTTCAAAATGGCCGTTTCGGCATCCTCAAGGGACTCAAACAGTGTTCCTTTTAAATATGGTTTGAGTTTGGAGAGCAAAAAGAGGTCTGAAGGGCAAGCTCAGGGCTGTAAAGTAGATGAGGTAAGGTTTTCCAATGAAATTCTCATAGGACAGCCTTTGCTACCCTTGAAGAATCACCATTGTCATGATGGATAAAAAGTTCTCAGTGCAAATTCTCTGGTCTTTTACTCATCAATGCAATTTTCAATTCCCTTAAAACTTCTTAATAACGAGCCCCTGTAGTCATTCTGTGTTCTTTGAAAAAAAATCTTATCAAGACTTTTCCTTTGGCATACCAAAACAAAGTCACAATAACCTTGCGGTCTGACTTTCTGACTCCCATTGAACTGATCTAGCAGATCCTCTCAGAAGCCACGGTTGTTTTGAAGGCACCCTAAGAGTATTGTTGAGAGAACTTGCCTGCAGCCATCCACCGATTATACAGACACATTTAGACAGGTTTTGTTTGAAACAAAATCATGCATGTATAAGACCTGGAATCATAGTAGTAATTTTTACTTACCCTTGTATATTGTTAGTATTCTATTCATGCAAAATTCTAGAAAATGCAGATTAGTCTTTAAGGCAAAAGACATACCACAGGTTTGTTTGGAGATGGGAAGTACAAAGGGGTTAGAGCAAAGGGTTACAAAGGGCCACGAGAAAACACTGGGGATGATAGATACTTTCACTCTATTAAGTGTCAATTATGCCTCCATAAAGTTGTTTTTAGAAACTGAAATTAAACTACCTTCACTAGACTACCAACTCCTCAAGGGCAAGGATCATGAATTATGAATGTTTGCACCTACAGCTACAACACAAGAATAATAAAAGAAGTTGCATAAAGATTTTCTGGAAAAAAAAAATGAAAACAGGAATAGCACTATTTTACTGGAGCTAGAATAAGTACAGAAATAGTTCATCAGAAAGTATTATGCAATTGACACATGTAGAAAATCATTATCTATAAAACAAGCAAGGTATGGTAAATAGAGCACCACACTGATTAGAGACACAAAACAAGTCACTAAACTCCACTGGACCATTTGAAAATCAAGGTTGCCAGTAAGTCTTACCTTGGTTACATCACAGAAGTGATTGGAAAATAAAACTTATTTAAAGACATGCTAAATAGGACAAGTTACAAATCCCTCAAAGCATAAAGCTGTCAGTATTGGTATCATTAGGCTCTGTAAGAAGCAGGTTGTTGTTGTTACTTTTATACACTCAGCTCCACCTCATAGTGACCCTATGTACAACCGAATGAAGCACTGCGTGGGACAGTGCCATTCTCACATTGCTGCTCTCTGAGCCTATTGTTGCATTCACTGTGTCATATCCATACTGTTGAGGGACTTCCTCTCTTTTCCAATGACCCTCTACCAAGCACTGAGTCCATGAGAAGCCAAAGACATATGACTCCACTTACATGGGAGCTAAAAATAAGCAGATTGACTGGAATATAGATAGCCAGGAATGTTAGCTCTTTATCATTTGTAAAAAGGAAATACTTTCTGCTCTGATATCTTAAAAACAAAAAAAAATTGTGGTGTGTCTTTTGGAAATAAAGTGGTTGCAAAACAATCCATTATCATGCTTCTGAGAGCTCAGTGGCTCCATAGGATAAGCACTGGACTGCGAACCACAAGGTCTGTGGGAGAAAGATGAGGCTTTCTAGTTCCAGAAAGATTTAGTGCCTCAGAAACCCTATACAGTGTCACTGTGTGTCAGAACTGACTTGATGGCACCTAACAACGTGTCAAGATGGGAGCCCTGCAGCTTTGTAGGATAAGCACTGAACTGCCAATCAGAGAGTCGGTCATTTGAGCCTACCATATGCTCCACAGAAGAAAGATGAGGCTTTCTGCTCCCATAAAGACTTGTTGTTGTTGTGTGCCATGGAGTCGGTTCCGACTCATAGCAACCCTGTTTAGGGTTTCCAAGGCTGTAAATCTTTATGGGAGCAGAAAGCCTCATCTTTCTCCCACGGAACAGCTGGTAGTTTCGAACTGCTGACCCTGAGGTTAGCAGCCTGATTCATAACCACTACGCTACCAGAGGTCCTTCCTGTAAAGACTTACAGCCTTGGAAACCTTGTACAGGAATGCAATGAGTTGGAATCGACTGGACACTTAAAACAACATGTCAAAATAGGCTGTTTTCAGTTTTCTTTCCTGAGACGAACACGTTAGATTTATTTCCTTATGGCATCATACTAAAAAAACTAGCCCTGATGGTGGTTCAAACCTACCAGCTGATTTGTTCGTTTCTGTAAAGATTTACAGTTTTGGAAACCCTATGTATGAGTCTGAACTAACTCAAATGCAGCATTTTTTTTTTTGGATAAAACAAACAAAAGAGAGCCCAAAAGTCCATTGTCATTGAGTCAATTGCAACTCATAGCAACACCACGCGACCGAGTAGATTGCCCATAGGTTTTCAAGGTAATAAACCTTTATAGAAGGAGACTGCCATCTCTTTCTTCTATGGAATGGCAAGTGGATTCCAAATGCCAAGTATTTGGTACACCAGGGCTTCTTTCCTTCTGCTATCTAAATACACATATAAATGCTTTTGCTCTAAACAAGTTATATCTGGCTCCTCTAGGCAGACATATTTTGAAATCATGTCAACTGTCTGCTTTGAAAAATGGATACTAAGTTTGTTTTCAATTAAAATGGATTCATGATCAGAACTTAACTAGAGGAAGATAAAGAGATTTGATACAGGAATCAAGTGTAAATGGCTACAGTTTGAATTTGACCTATATTTATGGATGTGGTGTGCCATGGAGTTGGTTCCGACTCATAGCGACCGTGTACAGGGTTTCCGAGGCTGTAAATCTTTAAAGGAGCAGAAAGCCTCATTTTTCTCCTACAGAAGTGCTGGTAGTTTCGAACTGCTGATCTTGAGGTTAGCAGCCTAATTCGTAACCACTAGGCTACTAGAGCTCAAAATACCAACCGAGAGGGAAGGAGTCTCCACATCAAGGATGAAACCTATCCCTTCTGTACACAAGGTTGATAAGGATGGACAACTTAGTCATTGGTTACCTAAAATGGGAGAGCTATAAAGCACGAAGTGGCTGGCTTACAAGTTTTCAAGAGGGAATTCAGTTTCAGAGTGCAGGGGTAGGTAGAATCCCCGGTGAATAGTTTTTACCTTGTCTAGACGGGTCTGGTGAAAGGAGGTGGGGATAAGATTCATTGATTCAAAAGTGAGTAATTGTTATCATACATAATTATGATTGTCATAACTGTAAAGGTAGATGTGTAACAAAAAGGGGAGAGTAGTTAATCGTACATTCCAGGTACAGAGGACCCTAGGACCATCAAGAGAGAAGAGAGTGAGCTGAATGGGGGACCCAAACCAGAGAAGGGGTTACACTACAGATGGAGACAGACACAGTGGCATGGAGACATTGAGCAGCTGAGTACTCTAGACTCATGGAAAGAGAAAGGCTGTGTGCTGGTGGCCAGGAGACTGGCTTCCAGAATGTGCTCCTTGACGGTTTAAATGATTATATATCTCAGTGTGGTTTTCATTTTGTTTGTACATCAGGGGTGTGTGTGTCTGTCGGGGGGGGGGGGGGGGGGCGGAGGGGACATTCTTAAAAGAAACAATGTATGATGGTTTTGAGGAGAGTAGGAGACAACTCCACAGCACATAACCACCACCACAACAGGAAACCATACTATGCTAGAGGGTAGACAAGCATTAACATGGGTGACGGGGCAGGCAATATACAACTGGAGGAAGGTTGGCAGACGAAAGATGGGGTTGGCAGGAGACACAGGAAGGAATGAATGGAGCTCAATGCTATTAGCTGTTGGTGCATGGAGGGGATTGTAACCATATGAAGAAAAGTATATGATCTGTTGAATGTGAAACTGATGATCTGCTCTGTAAACCTTCACTCAATTCACAATGAAAAGTTAAAAAAAAATAAAACTGATTCATGATCTATGATGACAATGCAAAGGAAAACAGTGATAAGAGCCAGTAAAGGAAGATTGATTCACCTTTGTGATATTTAGTATAAAGTTTTGTGGGCTATCTAGGGATAGCCCACAAAACTTCATACTAAAAGACAAACATTTAGTTACGGAAAAAATTAGAAGGAACCCATTAAACTCTTATCAAGGATTCCTGACAGCAAAAAGCATCTTGACATTTTAAGAGTCTTGAGATTTGTTAGTAAGAAACATTATTTTCTTTTACTAGTAATAAAAGTCTTTGATGAACTTAAGATTTTAAAAATTTGGAGATTAAAATGTATAAGCAATAGTGCCCACTTGTATTTATTTCTACTGGTTCTGTTGCAACTCAAAAAATGTATGGAGCTGTGGTATCTGGTGTGATTTGACTTACTTTTGTTGTTGTTGTTGTGAAGTGCTGTCGAGTCGGTTCTGACCCACAGCGATTAGAGGACACATTTTATGGTAAGAATGCTGCATTTGCTGTTACTGCCTATCACTGAGTCGGTTTCAATTCATAGCGATCCGGTATAGGGTTTCCGAGGGTATAAATCTTTACGAGAGTAGAAAGCCTCATTTTTCTTCTGGGGAGTGGCTGGTGGCTTTGACCTAGTGGTCAGCAGTCCAACACACATCTCGTTACACTGCCAGAGCTCCTTATACTAAAAATACTAATACTCTATTCAGTAAAAGTTTTCTATCTTTGTATTTGCTTTATATATTCAACAAACAGAAACAGCAAAACAACTACCCAGAGCTACTGTTTGCTAAATATTATAAAGAAAACTGAAAAGAGGGTACACAAACAAACCCATAAAAAACAAAAAGTGAAGTGGGAGTTTTAATTCCTTTCCCTTTATACTTACTTACTGAATGGTTTTAACTGATGGTTACCACAGGAGAATCACAGCAAATACAGAATGTGGTCTGGATAAAAGTATTTGCCTGTTTGCATGACCTGTTTCATATTTATTTAAAAGTCTGATATCAAGCAGATGCCCACAATGATGATAAATTTAATTTACTTCCAATTTCTCAAACTACTTTACAAATTTCAGGCAGGAAAATCACAGCCATTAGCTCACTGAGCCTGGATGCACTATTGAAGGAATGGAACTGATCAGGCAGATAGATAGCAGGGTATGGATAAGAGTCTGCTAAGAAGGGAGAGAGCAGAAATCCAGACATCAAACAGCTGATGAAATGGCCGTTTCCATTAAGGGAGCATCACATCACAGAGATTAATTAGGAGGCACTATAACAAAGTTAAGTGGATCTGAAAAAAAATGCTGAGTTAAAAGTCACCCCAAATGTCCTTCTCCTTAGATCAGAAGGTGAGTCAAGGATCTGCCATTTCCTTTCCTTTTACAAAAGCTGCACAGAGGTTAGAGATCAGACATAACCTCAGAGGTATCCTGTTTTAGGCCGGGGGCAAACCTTATTTAAAAAGAGAAAAAATTCTAATGTTCCCAAGAGAAATACCATCCTTTACTTACAGCAACATTAATGGCAGGTGACATGAGAGTTATCACTTTTTTAGTGCAAGATAAATGAAGTATATAAAACAAATTATCTATGAGTTGAAATGTCCAGCATTTTTAACCAACTTTCAATTTCAAAGATGTAAACTCATCTTAAAAATTGACAGAATAATTTTGTTTTTGAGTCTTCAGTTCAAGTTTAGCTTAACTGCTAAAATGTTAAAATCTGTTGGGTTTTTTTTTTTTAAAGGTTTTTATTGTGGATTGAGTGAAAGTTTACAGGGCAGATCATCAATTTTATATTCAACAAATCATACACCTTGTTTCATTACAATGATTATAATCCCCTCCATGTACTACCAGTTAACACCAATTGTCTCTGTTCACTTTAGCTTTTTTTAAAAAAGAAAAAAAAACAACACACAACACTCAGGCATATATCATAATTTACAAATCCAAAAGGGTACATTCTGCAAGTCTGCCTCCTGGCCACCAGCCCTTAGTCCTTCTCTTCCCATGAATCTAGAGACCTCAGCTGCTCCCCATCTCCATGACCCCATCTCTGGTGTTCTTGCTTCTCTGGATAACGTCCCACATTCTGCTTGTGTTCTTCTCCATTGATGGTCCTAGGGTCCTCTGTTTCTGGACTGTAAGATTAACCACTCCACTGTTTTTGTTATAAAACTTCTACCTTTACAACTGTGACAGTTGCAATTAATCATGATAACAATTATTCACTATTGAATCATATGAATCTTATCCCCATCTCTTTTCACCAGATCCATCTAGAGAAGATGAAATCTATTCAGTGAGGACTCTTTCTTTTCCCCCCATACTCTTAAACTAAACTCCCTCTTGAATCCTTATAAGCCAGTCACTTCGTGCCTCTATCGCTCCCCCTCATTTTAGCTAGCCAATGTCAAAGTTGCCCATCCCTATCTACCCTGTGTACAGAGGGGATAGCCTTCACACTTGACGTGCAGATTCGTTCCCTCTTTGTTGGTATTTACATACATGAGTACAAGTCAGGTTGAACTACATCCTATATTACTGTGTACCTATACTACATCCATGAGTATAGGTCAGGTTGAATAAATTGCAGCAATTTACCCTTGTTTCCTTCATTAAAACTTTTATTGACTGATTGATTGATTGTAACCGTCCTCTAGTCCAGTTCTGATTATCAAGCCATCGAAGCTAGATCAAATGGGTACTGTCTGCAAGTTTGGGTGTTCTTGCGCATCTCTCCTCACTTCATATCAGCTGGACGGACGCTTCATTCTTCCCTCTAGCCTTCTGTGACTATGTCCTTGTCTATAAGCTCAGGTATCCCCAGCTCTCAACACACTTTGGACCAACCAGCCCTTACTCTTATCTCTCTCATCTCCATATCAACGGGAATCAATGTACTGAGACTGAACTCAGCACATCTCTTCATTGCTGCCTTTCCCCCTCTTCCACTCACCAGAAGACCAATGTGGTTGCCAGCAAGCTTACATCCCTGTTTGTGTATTCCCTTTGAGTTTCAGTATTAGAGGGGAGTTTGTTATGAAAGACCTTGATTGCTTGCCTTGATGGCTTCCTGGCGAACAGCTTGCTTATTCTTGCAGTAGCCAGTCACGCTGACATTTTTGTTTTGGGTTTTTCCTGATGATCTTTCTTTGAAGATGTATCTTCTGCGGCTCTAGCTGTTCCAGGCTGGTCTGCTTGTCCTTTCTAGTGGGAATGTCCCTCCTCAAAAAGTTCTGGATAGGACTCAGGATTCCACCTAAGGTATTATACTCTGCAAAGGCTTTGCAAGAGGCCTATTTCACTGGGCAAATTCTAGAACCCCTTTTACGTATTCTAATCAGTTATAGACTGAAGATGGGCTTACAAGCTTTCTGTAATCATGTTTCCCAACATTCCTTTCTATCCCACTCAACTGTCCTATTTTAAAATAATAGGCAAGGGAAACCAATATTCATAAGACAGTCAAGCATTTTAGTATTATTTCCCCTCTAAAAACTATGCCTAGATTCCTATATCATAGAGCCCTGTTGTTCCAAGGTTGAGCATGCATAACTATTTACCTCTGTCCCACTTAGGCCATGTAAACCTGTCTCAGTGTTCCCCTATCTATCTTGTTCTTCCACCTCCTCCCCCTTCTTATATTTCCCTCCCCAACACCCTAACTACACCCCTACCCCAACCCCACTATTGTGGTTACCTTATATTCCATTAACTCTTCCCTCCAATTAAGACAGTCTATTTTATCCTGTAATCTACCTGACCTTCCCACCACCTGGATCTCTGTTCCTATGTGTTTAACTTATTTCACACTGATCTTAGACTGACCTCTCAGATCTATTGTTCTTATAATTTTATTCTGTTCTTGACTCTTCCATTTGTCAATTGAGTTCAGAGTGATGCTGCCACGTACGTCATTCTCTAGTTGTTGTCTGTTCTTGTTGGTTCTCAGTCCACAGAACTTCCGTTAGGATGTTTTTCATAGCAGGGTTGGCTTTGACAAAATCCCTTAGCTTCTGTTTATCCTGGAATGTTTTGATGATACCATCGTATTTGATTGACAACTTTGCTGGGTAGAGGATTCTTGGTTGAAAGTTTTTTTCTTTCAGGGTTTTATATATGTCTCCCCATTGCCTTCTTGGCTGCATGATTTTTGTTGAGAGATCCGAGCTTAATCTGATTTGTTGTTGTTAGGTTCCTATGAGAGGGTACCTACCCATAGTGACCTTATGCACAGCAGAACGAAACACTGCCCGATCCTGGGCCAACTTCACTACTGTTGCCATACTTGAGTCTACTGATGCTGCCACTTGGCCAATCCATCTCGTTGGGGGTCTTTCTCTTTTTCTCTGACCCTCTACCTTACCAAACATGATATCCTTCTCCAGTGACTGCTCCCTCCTGACAATACGAGAGACGAAGTTTGGCCATCTTGGCCTCCAAGGAGCATTCTGGCTGCACTTCTTCCAACACGGATCTGTTGGTTCTTTTGGCAGCCCATGGCACTTTCAATATTCTCCTCCAACACCATAACTCAGAATCATCAATTCTTCTACAGTCTTCCTTATTCACTGTCCAGCTTTTGCATGCATATGAGGTTATTGAAAATACCATGGCTTGGGTCAGGTGCACCTTAGTCCTCAAGTGTTGCTCTTCAACACTTTAGAAAAGGTACTGTCTCTCCAAAAATCTTCTCTCCAAGATGGAATGGCTGGAGACTTTAGACCCAGAGAGGGAGATGGGCTGTGTGCTGATGACGTGGGGGGCAGGGCTGTAGGGTATACTCTTTGGCTGGCTGATGATGCATGGAGGGGATTACAACCATGGCAATGAAATAATATATGATAGGATGAATGTAAAACTAATGTTCTCCCACGTAAACTATCACATAATTCACAATAATACATTTAAAAAACAACAAAAAAAAAACTATATTTGATGAAAAACAACTTTGAAAAAGCACAATGAACTTGAATAAAGTCATACAGTTTTATATCTCTATACCTCATAATCAAACTACTGAAAGACAAAGAGAATCTTACGTAAGAAGCAAAACTGGGATACTCTCCTGAAGATTACTACAAATGTACTCGAGGCAAAGAGTGTGTCTACAAGACTAGATCTTGGAGTCTTAGTTTCCCCATATAGTTGAGCCTATACTCACGATAATAGGGGATCGTTTTTGCCCATACAGTCTTTTGATATAAAAATAAACTAACATTAATGACCCAGGTGGAATTTTAGTGTCTTACAGCTAAATTCAAAGCAGGACTACATTTGAAGATGAAGTAACAAACTCACTTTACAGAAAAAAAGACACCCACCAAACCAGCAGCTGATGACTGATATGGGAATGTTCTTTTAAGCACTTAAATGAAAGAATTAATTTATCTATGATTTAGTGATTTTGAAAGTATCTCATTCACAAGACAATACTGTGACATATTGAAACCTCTGAAGAAATTTATATTAAAATAAAACTTTTAATTGTAACAGAGCTAAAGTATAAATTTGACTAAATTTCCACCCTTTTTCCACAATAACTTAAAGAAATCAAGGCAATAACCATAATTTTCTCTCTCAGGATGTGAAATTAGGACAAAATAAATCATACAGATTTATTTTCCTTCTATAAAGCTTTTTTTAAACAGTTTAAAACTGCGTTTGTATAGTGTTTTCATATTTTAGAGTAACAACGACTTTAAAATATAAAGGAAGAAATATATGCTCAAAGACATACCAGTATCTTCTTTTGAAAAGCAGTATTATATCATAAAATTCTAAACGGAAACTGAATACTTTCTAACTCTGTTCCTCAGATAACTATGCCAAGAAAAAGTGGGAGTAAATGTTTATCTCAAAATGAGGTTGAGAAAATAAGACTGTAGCAATTTTAAAAAGCAGGTATAAATAAAAGAATGAAAATCCTGAGACTAATTAATGTTCATGGTGAAGAGTTAACATCTGAATGGAAAACTAATAGACTGTTGAAACTTCCCAAAACTAACCTGTGATGATAAGACATTCATTGTGATCCAGCACTTCAGTGAAGAGTCGTGACACAATCAACTCAGGATTGATTAAAAATCGGATTTCTTCCTGCACAAGTCCTGCACTCGTTACACCACCTCCAACAAAACGATTTGCAAAATCCACCTGTATTTGGGAAAATGTGGCACATTAAATGACCTTAAAACCCCACATATATGATAAAGAAGCATACTTCCTCTAAACTATAATTTTCTCCTTTCCCCAAAAATACAACTCTCACAGCAGTAATCTTACCAAGAAAGATAGATTACAATGGCTTGTGCTCTTTCATCTCACTGTACATTTCTTTGTATCACAAAACCTTGAGAGGAACCCAGGAAATGGAGCTTTTAGGTCTTTTTACCCAATAAGCTTGAATGGATTATGCAGACTTTTATTCATAAACCTTATTTGTGACTCAGGACCCATAAAAAGCAAGAGAGATGTTTATAGGAAAAGTCTGTAAGATCATTTTTCCATCATGCACTCAATCTCCCTTTATGTATTTCACATGAGTTTTATGCCTTTATTATATAATATGGCAATCAAATACTTGTGCAGTACAAATAAAAGTTCACTAATTGACCTTTTCTAACCTTTTCCTTCTGTGGAGGAATAAAAGCATTTAATTTTTGTCTGTTTAAACTCAGCCCCAAACCTCAAATTGTATGAACATTATAAACTATATTTTACAAACTATACTGCACACCCTAAAAAGGACAGAAAACTCATGTTTCACAACAAAGATTCAATTAAGTTAATATTTCAAATTTAGTTTAAAACTATACTTGTTTCTCAAGATTACTAAGATGTAAATCTCAAGCTCCTTAATAGAGTTACACATCCTCAGTAGAAAGCAAACTCAACCCTCAGCATTATTTCAGGTCACCTTAAACTTCCCAAGTATGACAATGTGTGTGACACTTTGTATGCACCATGAGACAATAAATAAGAAATAATTTCCATGTTTGCTTTAGTTTACTCTACCAGATGAGTTAAACTATACACATGTGCACGACAACTATACACAAGGGGGGGGGGAGCTTCAAACAAGGTGTGGAAAATGCCATTATCTTTTAACTTCATCAAGTTTGTCAAATCTCTGTTCACTTCTCTTCTTCATCTTTTGTAAGCTAAAAGGTGATGCAAGTCACACCCCAGGAAACTCCTTTTATATTGGACCAGGGCTTAGATCTAAGGAAGGGTGTTGCATTGCAACCTATTGTCTTACAACTGATTGGCTTATCACATAAGATGACAACAAGATAATCACATCATAACCTGTCAAATCACTGAAACTAATGCCAAGTTGACACATATTTTGGGGGGAAACAATTTTATCCATGACAGGTGGGAAGAGTGGTCTGGGGTTTAGAATGCTATGCTCAAGAATTTTCACTTAGCTCTGAAGGTTCTAGAGAAGACTCCAAAAAGGAAAATAACAATCAGATCTATGTTACCGGAAGATAATTTGTGATAGAGCATAAAGAATGGACAAGAAAATCATAAGACTAAAAGCAGAAAAACTGGTTAGGTAACTGCTGAAAAGACAAGTACTACTAGGATCTAGCCGACTTTTAGTGTGGTACACTGCAGGGTCAGCACTAGACTGTTTAAACCCTACACAGGCTCATTATGGGTCCAAACGGACTCAACCGCACTTAACAGTAACAACACTAGGATCTCAAATTTGGGAGTGAAGAGAGGAAATTTTAACAAAGACTAAAAATGGATAACACAAGAAAACTGAGAGAAAGACTAAATACCTAGAAATAGGATACTGTGAATACAAATGAAAAACAGAGAGGGTTTGGGATGGGCTAAACTTAAATTGTATTGGAGTAAGGTATATAGAACTAATTACAAGGTAATCTCTATCCAACTTGTGTATTATTTGGCAATGATCAATGAAATACATTCAATGTGTGAAGTACTATTCACTCTGAATAAAAGACCAATGCATAGTACTTGAAAGGTGGGTGTAAAATAGATACACTTAACTAATATTCCTCTAAAAGTAGGAGTCTTTTAGAAAATCACAGCTTCTACCAAATAAAAGAGTCTCTATTACAGGTGAGAAACTAGTTCTGGTATAAGAAAACAAGCATGTAAGTACTTGTATATATTTTTTAATCAGTCATTTTCTAAATCACTAAAAGCTACTTATTCAGATTATTCAGTTTGTGAATTATAACTTGATGAAAAGAAAGAAATGTAACATTCTTAAGAGACGTCTTATTGCTACCGTAGAGCATTAATGTAATTTACATGTCATACAAAGAACTTTGTAGCACTGCAAAACAATATTCCTTAATCTCCTGGGGACGCATGGCATGGGGAGAACAACAATTATTAGTACTAGCAGCATTTATGGTCTTTTAATCTATTGAGGTTTCACATTTCATCTATTGAGGTTTTCAGGGAAGTGGGGAGAATCTCAGCCTTGAATGTTACTAAGTATTTCTGTGTTAACTTAGAGAATAATAAAAGGTTAGTCAGTATTCCTGTGGTGCAGGGTTGCTGTTATGTGCTGTCCAGTAGTTACTGACTCAGAGCGACCCTCACAATGTAGCTATGTTTGAGACACTGATGCAGCCACTATACTAATTCATCTTGTTGGAGGGTCTTCCTCCTTTTTCCCTAAAACTCTACTTTACTAAGCATCACATCCTTCTCTCCAGGACTGGTCTCTCCTGATAACATATCCAAAGTACGTGACGCAAAGTCTGGCGGTCCTTGCTTTCAAGAAGTATTTTATTTATACATCTTCAAAAACAGATTAGTTTGTTCTTTGGAAAATCCATGGTACACTCAATGTTCTTGAACAACAATATCAATCCTTCAGTCTTCTTTGTTCACTGTCCAGTTCGTGCATGCAAATTAGGTGATTCAATACATGGCTTGCACCAGACACACCTTAGTCTTCAAAATGTCATCTTTACTTTTTAAACTTCAACAAGGTCTTTTGCAGCAGATATGCTCAATACAATAGGTTATTTGATTTTTTTAATGCTGCCTATATGGGCATTGGTTGTAGATTAAGGTAAATGAAATCACTGATAACTTCATTATTTTCTACATTTATCATGATGTTGCTTTTTGGTCCAATTGTACGGATTTTTGTTTTATGTTGAGGTATAATGGATAACGAAGGTTTTAATTTTTGATCTGCAAGTAAATGTTTGAAGTTCTCTTCCCTTTCAGCAAGCAAGGTTGCATCATCTGCATATCACAAGTTCAATGACTCTTCCTCCTATCCTGATGCCACATTCTTTACATAGTGCAGCTTCACTGATTGTTTGCTCAGCATATTGACTGAATAAGAATGGTGAAAGAATACAACCCTGACTCACACCTTTCCTGATTTCAAACTAGGAAATATTCCCTTGTTTTATCTGAGCAATTGTCATTTCGTTTATGCACAAATTCTGCATGAGCAAAACTAAGTGTTATGAAATTCCCATCCTCCACAATGTTACCATTTGTCGTTAAATATAATCGAGTCAGTACCAACTCATAGCGACCTTATGCACAGCAGAATGAAACACTGCCTGATCCTGGGCCAACCTTACTACTGTTGCCACGCTTGCTTCCATCGATGCTGCCACTTGGCCAATCCATCTCACTGGGGGTCTTCCTCTACTCTGACCCTCCACCTTACCAAACATGATATCCTTCTCTAGTGACTGGTTCCGCCTGACAATATGTCTGAAGTATGAGAGACTAAGTTTGGTCATCTTGGCCTCCAAGGAGCACTCTGGCTGCACTTCTTCCAAAATGGATCTATTGGTTCTTTTGGCAGCCCATGGCACTTTCATTATTCTCCTCCAACACCAGAAATCAAAAGCATCAATTCTTCTATGGTCTTCCTTCTTCACTGTCCAGTTTTCGCATGCATATGAGGTTAATGAAAATACCATGGCTTGGGTCAGGCACACCTTAGTCCTCAAGCTGACGTCTTTGCTCTTCAACACTTTAAAAAGGTCTTGTGCAGCAGATTTGCCCAATGTGTGATTCAATCAATCGTGTGATTTCTTGACTGTTGCTTCCATGAGTGTTGATAGTTGATCCAAGAAGAATGAAGTCCTTGAAAACTTCAATCTTTTCTCCATTGATAAAAATGTTTATTGGTCCAATGGTGAGGATTTTTGTTTGTCATACTGTGGTGGCTTTTGATTTGCTGTGATTCTGAAAGCTATGCCACTGGTATTTTAAATACGAGCAGGGTCACCCATGGTGGACAGGTTTCAGATGAGCTTCCAGACGAAGACAGACTAGGAAGAAGGAGTGATGAACCACTTCCGAATATTTAGTCACTGAAAACCTTATGAATAGCAGAGAAACACAATGTTATAATCCACATAGTTGAATGTCCTTGTATATTCAATAAATCAAAGATAAACACCCTTCTAGTATTCTGTCTTTTCAGTTGCAATCCACCTGACACCAGCAATGACTATCACACTCATTCCTTACCTTCTGGCTTGAATTTCTAGCAGTTCTGTGTCAATGTAGTGCTATAACTACTTTTGAATTATCGTCAGCAAAATTTAACTTGCATATGATATTAATGACATTGTTCAATAATTTCTGCATCATACTGGACCAGCTGTTCTTAAAATGAACACAAATATGGATCTCTTTCAGTTGATTGGTCAGGTTGTTGTCTTCCACTCTTTCACACAGATGAGTGAGTGCTTCTAAAGTTGCATCAGTTTGTTGAAACATCTCAATTGGTATTCCATTAATTCCTGGAGACTCATTTTTCACTAATGCTTTTAAGTGCAGCTTGGATTTCTTCCTTCAATTCCATTGGCACTTCATCATGTGCTAACTCTTGACATGGTTGAACACTGACTTTTGGTATATTGTTGTTACTAATATGTGCCATCAGGTCAGTTCCTACTCATAGCGACCCTGTATAGGGTTTCCAAGGAGCATCTGGTGAGCTTGAACCGCTGACCTTGCAGTTCAAACTGACCTTGAAATCCAGCACATTAACCGCAGAACCACACAGGAACTCCAGGATACCAGGACTTTTGGTATCGTGACTGTACATTGTTTCCATCTTTTGCTGCTTCTTGCATCATTCAATATTTTGCCCACAGAATCCTTCAGTGTAGCAATTTGAGGTTTGAAATTTACGCCCCCCTTTACTTTCAGCTTGAGAAATGCAGAACGTGTTGTTCTCATTTGGTTTTCTAACTCCAGGTCTCTGTACATTCCATTATAATGTTTTACTTTTGTCTTCTCAAGGCATTTTGAAATCATCTGTTCAGTTCTTTCATGCCATCATTTCTCCCATTTGCTTGAGTTATGCTTCAATAAAGAGCAAACTTCAGAGGCTCTTGTGACACCTATTTTGGTCTTTTCTGTTATTTTAGTAACTGTGATGAAGTGAGTTATCTAATGATTGCATAATTTGTTGTCATATATTTTTGCAAAGAGCTTTTATTGGTTTCTTCAATTCATCTAGTCTTCACTTCATTAGTGTTCAGTGCTTTAAGTTCAGTGCTGTGTATTAAGATTCCCTTAGTTAATCCATGACTCTAATGTAGAAAAACACCTCATCAAAAAATTATGCGAGGAAATTTGATATTCATTTGGATCAATTTTGAAGTATATTTCAAGATTAAAAAATATATATATAGTAAAGGTACTCTTCTTTATCTTCAAATAGTACAGAACATTATTACTTAAGGTTTTCTACGTATTTTCTTTATGAGTTCCAACAGTCAGTGGGAAAAGGTGATTTAAAATATGCTTTGTTTCGCTGAAGATTTTAATTACACACATGTCTAAATAAAAGGTATGCTAAAAAGGAATCCAATTCATTAGACACTTGGAGCATAAATATTTAGTAACTAGTCAAGTTACACAATTCATTCTAGACATGTTATAATGAATATTAAGTATATATTCAAACAAGTCAACCTATTCTCAGACAATTGCTTTCTCTAGCTACTGACCTGACGTTGTTGTTAAGTGCCACAGAGTTGGTTCTGACTCATAGTGACCCTGTACAATCTTTCTCAGGAGCAGCTGTGGGTTTGAACTGGTGACCTTGATGTTAGCAGTCCAGTGCTTATCCTACAGCACCAAATCAAATAAAGACCTATCCCCAAGAAAAATGAGATGTTGTGCAAGCTTTTCCAATAAAAATTACAAATGGAAGAAAGAAAAATACAAACATTTTGTCTCTGATTACTAAAACCAAACAACTACTGTTGAGCGGATTCTAACTCACAGCAACTCCATGGGACAGTTTAGAACTTCCCGTTATGATTCCAAAGGGTGGAAAGCTTTCCAGAAGCAGACTGTTACATCTTTATCCTATAGAGAGGTTGGTGGGTTTAAACTGCTGACCTTCTGATTAGCAGCCAATGCCCCATGAGGGCTTCCTTTTGTCTTTAAGTGTTGTTACGTACCGTTGAGTCGGTTCCCACTCAAAACGACAATATACACAACAGAATGAAACTGTCTGGTCCCGTGCCAGCCTCAAAATTGTTGCTATGTCTGAGCTCACTGTGTCAACTGATCCCACTGAGGGTCTTCCTCTTTTCACTGACCATCTGATTTACCAAGCAGGACGGCTTTATCCAGGGACCAGTACTTCTTGAGAACACGTCCAAAGTATGAACGAGGAAGTCTTTGAAGCAATAGTCTGGCTGTATTTCATCCAACACAGATTTGCTTGTTTTTCTGGAAGCCCATGGTACTTTTAATATTCTTGTGGTTGTTGTTAAGTGCCATCGAGTCAGTTCTGACCCATAGCGACAGGGTTTCCGAGGGTGTAAATCTTTACAGGAGTAGAAAGCCTCATCTTTCTCCTGCAGAGCAGCTAGTAGTTTCGAACCGCTAACCATAAGATTCACAGTCCAATTCATAACCACTATGCTACCAGAGCTCTATTCTTAGCCAACACCAAATTTCAAATGCAGCAACTCTTCTACAGTCTTCTTTATTTATTGTCCAACTTTTACATGAACATAAGCTGATTGAAAATATCGCAGCTTGGGCCAGGCGCACTTTTGTCTTCAAAGTGACAATTTTGCTCTTTAACACTATAAAGAGTGTTTTTTGGTCTCTAATATTTGTTGCTCTTAGGTGCCATCACGTTGGTTTCGACTCATAGTGACCCTGTATATGGTTTCTGAGGAGCGGCTGGTGACCTCAAATCACGACCCTGCAGTTCAAACGACTTTACAGTCTGTTGCATTAACCCACAGCACCACACCAGGACTCTAATTAGTCTTAATTAATGCATTAAAAAAACACAAGGATCACAATAAAAGGAAAACATGTGCTCAGGTTAGGTGTTGCAGCATTTTTTAAAAAGCTAGATAAAGTGTTTACTTGTTAAGTTCTGTTTTAAAGCTTGTTTTTTAAGTTAAGGTAGTAACACAAAATCATAGAAAAAAATGACAGGCAGACAAAATTACCTACTCTAAAAGTGGGAAAAGACTTTTAACAAGCATAGTTGGCTCACATGCCTAAGTCAAACTATTATATAAAAGGGTGATGCCTTTCTTATCTATCAGTTTAAAATGTCTGACTCCTAGACCTAAATAAGGCTGTTTGTGGCAGAAAAACCTCTCATAGTTGGTCATCATTTGGGATAGAGTAAAAACCTTTAAAGAAAAATAACAAAACTGTCTGGTGACAGCCTGTCAAGACCATACACTGGGAACTTCCTCCCCTGACAACCTACAATTAGTGTCTGAACCAAGAGGCCTGATGCTGTCCAGATCTTGGGATTTTCTGTCAAAGGTTTTTTAAAGACGCACATATGAAAACTGAGAGCGTGCAATGGCAAATAATGACATTACTGAGCTGTCAAAATGATTTGTTTGGTGTCTTTCCCCATCCTCCTATTATGCTTCTCCCCATTAAATGAGTTTAGAGATAAGCAAACAGCTTTTCAAATTTTCTCTGCTGCAAGAAGCCTGACACAAGAAAGTCCCAAGGACACACACTGCTATGAATGATTCACCTACCTGGAGCATGCCTTGACCATTTCCTTCTATAGTACCTTCATACGTAACATGTAATCGAGTCAAGGGCTTTGCACATCTACAATTGAAAAAGAGATTTCCATATTTATGGGTTTACGACAATTAGCTCATTACAGAAAAATACGAAAGTACACATGACAGTAAAAGAACAACTGAAACCACACAAATATAAAACATCAGAATTAGATGCCTATTAACATTTTTTATGTAGATCCTAAGTTTTTTCTTACTAAAATAGCAAAGTAATATTTTTTATATGGTTTATATTAAAATTCTAAAAATAAATTTTATACATATATATGTAATAGTTCTGGTGAAGCACTGCAGGATAATGCAAGGTCCGTCTGAACAGTAAGGTTGGCGGTTCAAACCCACCAGCCACTCCTTGGAAACCCTAGACAGGTCACTATGAGTCAGAACCGACACAGCAGCACTTCACAACAACAACAATTTATATTTAAAGTTTTAAATTAAGATCATAAACATCTTCAAAAGCTGTCTTTCCCCTATATGAGATGACAGTTACTTCTCTTTGGGATAGATGAAAAACTTCTCAAAATAGAAAGCAGTATCAATGACATTTTATCATTATGTTAGAGTAGGTAACCTAAGTAAAACTACAGAGAACTTTGGCAATAAACCATACATGACTCTCAGAAGGTCTCTCTTTTCAACAATTTGATTAATGTGTAAATGTGTGTTTGATAAGGGGAGAGGGGTGCTTTGTGATAATAATGTCATAGAGATTCTGACCTATGTTACTTTATATTATTAATAAGGGTTACAGATGAACAGAGTATCCAAAGGAAAATCAGAAGGCTCACTATATTCCTTTTTTAACTGCCAAACAGTTAAATTTTAAAAGTTTCATTTCATTAATATAGTTTAATGGTGACTTTTTGGTATTAGATTTTACTTCTCTGCTTACCTACTAGATAAAAAGTATGTATTGTAATTGAATATAACAGATGAAATCTAATCTAACTTTTGGAATTCATACCAAGTGTAATGTTAATTATTTGGGGAGGGGGGAGTGTGACATTGTAAGGTAAGCACTGGACTACTAATCACATGTCAGTGGTTCTACTAGCCGGCTCCTTGGAAACCTTATACAGGGTCGCTATGAGTCACAACCAACTCAATAGCACTTAACAACAACAACAATTAGGAGGTTAGCTAGGAAAGCACTATTCACTCACTGGAATTTCTTCCCTTCCTGGTTTTAATGAGTCTAAATACATTTCTAGCAAAACTCCAATCCAACCAATATCTTTAAAATGATGGGAAATTAGCTCTAAATTCGAAAACGCATCATTTCAAAACACTAAGAATCTTAGAAATTTGAATTAAACCAAAATGGTTATTATTCTCAGTATTTGCAGGTTTAAAACAATGAAGAAATAAGAAATACTAACTTTCCATTTAATATTAATATCTTCACATACTAAACTCCTAATTTTAATGGGATTTTGTTTCAGAAGATTGAACAACAGCAAAAGGGCAGAAAAGAAAGGGTTGAAGAATGACATTTCTAACCATTTATTGACAGATTTCTATTAACCTATCAATAAATTATTTGTAAGAAAGAATTTCATGGTACCAGATAAACTAGAGATACAGAAACCATATTCTAAAGGGCAATAAATAAAATCCTCACAGTAAAACAGTCCTTCATCTCTAAATTTCTAGGATTATTTTTACGGTCATTACCTTTCCCAATCTGGAAAATCTTCAAGACTCTGTCTTGTAAATGTCACCAACCCAGTAGGTTCTACAAAAAACAATAAAAGGCACACTCAAATATAAATTTTAATTTCAAAAAGATCATATACATTCAGTAAACAGGTCTGACAATGGCTAGTTAAGAAATATCAAGCCCACAAGAACATGCAAACTTATATGGCACCCATTTGACCTAGCCTCGATGGCTTGATAATCAGAACTCGAATAGAGGAAGATAAAAAAAACCCCCATCAAAATCATGTTTTCTAAAGGAAACGAGTGTCAAGTGCTACAATTTGATGAACTTAACCTATACTCATGGATGTAGTAGTTCAAAATACCAACTAAGAGGGAAGGAGTCTTTATGTCAAGTATTAAAGCTATCCTCTCTGTGTATGGGGACGGACAATTTGAACATTAGCTACCTGAAATGAAGGAGGGCGATAAAGTCATGAAGTGACTGTCTTACAAGGTTCTAAGAGTTTAGTTTAAGAGTGTGTGGGAGAAGACAGCGTCCCTACTGTATAGTTTTCATCTTGCCTAGATGGGTCTGGTAAAAAGAGATGGGGATAAGATTCTTATGATTCAATAGTGAGTAATTGTTATCATGACTAATTGCGACTGTCACAATTGTAAAGGTAGAAGTTTTGTAACAAAAACTGGGGAGTAGTTAATTTTAAAAACCAGAAACAAAGGTCCCTAGGACCATCAAGGGAGAAGAGCACAAGCGGAATGTGAGACCTTATCCAGGAAAGCAGCGACACCAGAGATGGAGGCAGAGATGGGGACATGGAGAGAGGGAGCAGCTGAGGACTCTAGGTTCACGGGAAGAGAGGGACTGAGAAGCAGACTTGTAGAATGTGCCCTTTGGTAGTATAAATTATTAAATATGCCTGAGTGTTGTTTTTTTTAAAAAAAGAGCTACAATGAATAATAGAGAAATATCGTTAACTGATAGTACATGAGGGGGATTATGAAACAAAGTATATGATTTGTTGAATGTAAAACTGATGATCTGCCCTGTAAGCTTTCACTTAATTCACAATAAAAACTTAAACAAAAAAACAAAAAAACCAAGCCTAGTATTGGAATGTAACAAAAGGTTAATTTAAAATAATATCCTTACATCAGGAACCTCCTTCTATAAAATAGTAAGTTCTTCATAAATAAAGCTATAAACAGCTCTACAGTAATATTTGATTCCAGTAATTTTTGGTAATGTTTTGTAAAATGAATTAAGAAGCCCCAAAAAAAGTATAATGGGTACTGGTTATACAATTACAGAAACCTAAATTCAAATTTGTAGATTTCTTCTCAAAGAAGAACCTTAACTCTGTAGGAAAAACTAATGAATGGATATATATTTATATGGTTAAGACAAAAAAGAAAATCACTGACATGTTCTTTGGCGTTAACACAGCTAAATCTTGGACTTAAATGATAAACAGTTTGTCTGCTGTTAAGTATGTGCCTTAGCTGGAAGGAGAAATTACTGTGTTCCAGGAGCTTAGAGAAGAAAAAGTACTTAACATTCAAAGAATAACAGATTTGAGAGAATCAAAATAAATGAAGTACCAATACATAGTAAATAATTTTAGAGCATTAAGGACCTCCCTTTTTTAAAGTTTATTATTTTTTTTTTTAAGGCAGTGACAAAAAAAAATCCAAATTAATCAGCCAGCCAGAAATAATCTATTTGATTCAAACCAAAGAACAAACTAAAAAGGCACAAAACTCTTAGGCAATGCAATATATGTCAGGAACTGTTAGGAAAAATGGTGGTAGAGTTCCCATGAAAACTTGGCAAGTAAGGAGAAGTTCACAGTTCTCAGTCACAAATAATAACAACTCAAAAATCATATGTATACTAGGTGGAATAGTAGCATAAACAAACCATTATGTTTGACCCTCTCCCACAAATACAACAAAATGTATAAGGAAATGGTACTCGGCTTTAAGGGCCTCTAATTTAGGGAGAAGAGAGAAGTGGGGAAATGCAGACAGGAAAAAAATCAATGCAACAATGAGCTGCACAAGGTAGGAAAGTCAATTCTCCCATGTTTCTTGCTTCCCCTAGCCCAGGGAGTGCTCACCTACTGTGAACTGGAGAAGTGACACCATGAAAGGAGCCTGCCTTCCTAACCACCACAGCCCCTGGTTGTACAAAGATTCTACTCTAAAATCAACAAGGCAGGCCCTGTGTAGGTCCATCTGGATTGAGTGTGCTAGCCATATCCTCCACTTGAACACAGTCTGTTCAAGTCTACTATGAATTGCAACACAAAGACTGTGCAGTAAGTAGAGTCAGCACTCTACCTGCCTCCCCACAGCTCAGGCCACTGAAACCATCAGGAGAGACCTCACAGGAAATCAGTTCAGGTCTGTTCACTTCCCCTTCTACTCTGTGCTGAGAACTGTGGACTGAGGCTGCTATGGGCAAGGAAGTAGGGACCTACAGTAGGCTACAATCACAGCCAATGTATTTATAGGGGAGCTCTCAAAATAACAAGGCAGATCTTTCTGAGGGGGTTATCTGGAGTGTGCCAGACCTTCTCAATCTAGACACCACTGGCCGCAGGTGCATTGTAAATTGCTACAAGTCTGTCTGTTCCCATAGTCAGTACTCTACTGGCCTTCCTTCATACCTCATAGCTCCAGTCTCTGAAACCAACAAAACACACCACCCTGGAAGTCAATTAGGATTAGCCTGCCTCCACTTCCCACAGGCACTGAAGATCGCTGACTGAGGCTGCGGTGTATGACAAAAGAAGGAGTGTTGAGTAGACACTGAACTCATAACTAACAATCTACTGGGGGGACTCTGTTGTTAAAAAGGCAGACCTCTATGGGGATCGAGCCAGAATATAATTCCTCCTTGCCCAATTGGTAACTGTTGAGTACACGGCTGTTGCAAACTGCTACAAAAGGCCCCCACAGTCAGCATCTACCTGCCTCCCTGTGCACCCCACAGCCCAGGCCTATAAAACCATCAGGAAAGGGCAGAACAGACCCCTGGAGATCAGTTTGGGACTGTCTGTTCCCGCATGGATGCTAAGGACTGCTGACTGTGGATAGTTGGTGCTAAGGAGCAACCAGTACATGAGGGGGCAGAAGTTCACAGAAAATATAATAAAAATGGAAGCTTTACTAACTTTCTGAAGGCCCCTCACAATGAGTGGAGCTACACCTGGTGTGGCATTGCAGGATTAGTACTCAATTATGAACCACAAGGTTGGCAGTTCAAACCCACCAGCTACTCCTGAGAACCCCTATATAGAGTCACTAAGAGTTGGAACTGACTTGACGGCAACAACAGCACACCCACAAGCAACATACAGACTCTGACAGCAAAAATGCAGATCTCTCTGTGAGTCTAATTAGAGTAAGACAACCATTCCTACAACCGGACATTGTTATCTACTGGACTGATACAAACTCCTACAGAAGATTCCCTACCTTGGAATCAGGAAGTTATCATCTAAATGGCGACTGCTCTCCCAGTCACCACAGGTGACGTCACTAGGGTGATGAAACTAAGAAGCAAGATCTCTGGGGAGATCCTTCAGTTCAATAAGTGCTTGCTGTTGTTGTTAAGTCGATTCTGACCCATAGAGACCCTGTATAAGGTTTCCAAGGAGCAGCAGGTGAGCTTGAACTGCTGACCTTGCAGTTCAAATGGCTTTGCAGTCTGAGGCATTAACCTATAGCGCCACGCCCCTCCTAAAATAGAGGAGAGTCAGCCAGTGCTTCCTCTGAATACAAGCTCAAATTTAAGCAGCTCCCAAAAAACGTATAAGGAATCCTCAGACAAAAACTGAAGGGCAACACTCAGCCAGGAAGCGGTTCACTGGGTGTGGTTTTCCAACTAAAAAACATGGTTGCAGAAAAAGGAAAATAAGTAATGATGACAGAGAGGACTGGACCCTTGTGGATAGATTGATGAGTACATGCTATCTAGCCTGAGATGTAGAGTCTGCTGGAGGGAAAAATGGCCACAGCACGTTCTCTGGTGTGTTTGGGAAAGACTGAAAATTGAAACCCAAGACTTAAATGTAAAAAACCTAGAACAATACAGAGCATCAATGAAGAAACAGGGACAAACTTAGGGGCACTAGTTAATACATAGCATAAATACATTATCAAACGTTACCAAAAAAACACAAGGAATAGAAGACAAAACAGATGTCTGAGATTTCCTAAAAACAAAAAAAATTGCCAAGAGTATAAAGGGAGCCCACAAACTGAGAAAAAAATTTTTTCAACAACATATATCAGATAAGGGACTAATATCTCAAATTTACAAAAAACTATAAACTACTAAAAGAAAAAGACAACCAATTTAAAAATAGGCCCTGGACATGAAAAGACACTTTGCCAAGAAAGACACTCAGGCAGCCAACAAACATGAAGAAATGTTCATGATCATTAACCAAATCAAAACAATAATGAGCTACCATCTCACACTAGCATTAACAGCAAGTTAAAAAAAAAAAAAAAAACAACAACAAATGCTGGCGAAAGTGTGGAGAGACTAGGACCCTCCTACACTGCTGGTAGGGCTATGAAATGGTTAAACCATTCTGGAAAATGTTATGTTTCGTCAGAAATCTGAAAATGGAAGTACCTTATAACCTGGCTAACACTCTACTTGGTATATATAGCCACAAGAAAAACAAGTAGATAAGATACACACTGATGCTCATCTAAACACTATTCAATGTAACAAAAAAAGGTGGCGACAGCCTAAGTGCCTACCAATGGAACAATGCGTAAACAAACTTTGGCATAGACACACAATAGAATACTATGCAACATTAAATAATAACAATACAGCTGCAAAACACTCATAAAATGAATGAACCTGGAGGACATTATGTTGAATGAAATGACTAAATCACAAAAGGACAAATACTGTATGAGACCATTATTATAAAAATTTAAGAAAAGGTTTTCATATGAAAACAAACCAACCCAAAGGTGGGAGAGAGAAGAGTTATTCACTGGCTCAGGTGACAGGGAGGGCAGTGTACAAGAATGGGGCGGGCAATATATAAAAGGGAGGGTGACAGAAGAATGATGAAGACAGGTAGAGACCCAGGGAGGTATGCATGGGCTAAAGGGGACAGATGTAAGTAGTCATATATAAACAACCATGGAACAAGAGTTCTGTACATATATATATATATATGGGTTGAGACATAGCCTGAATGGATAAGGAAGAGTGGGCTAGATATATACATTTACATAGCCCACAAATATATAAGCGTTTGAAAGAGGATATTGCCACATGAATATTTACCTTTCATGAAAACGCAACTATGAATGTGGTGGAGCACACTGCGAACAAAATGAAACTTACTAGATATTATCAAACATCTTAAGGGAATGAGTTGCTGGGCCTAGGGGCTCAGGGCCACAGTCTCAGGGGACACAGTCTCAACTGGCATAACACAGTCCACAAAGATTTACATCCTACATGAGTGAGAGTACCATCTGGGTTCTAGAAAGCTCATGAGAAACCATTCACAGTGCAGCAATTGGTATCTCCATGTGCAGAAAAAAGATGAGTGATAACAACTGACGAGGTTTGGAAACAATTAGTCTAATGGACTAATGGAATATGTGTATATCAATCCCCATGATTCTGAGACCAGAAGAACTAGACGGTGCCCAGCTATCACTACCAACTTCTCTGAAAGGGATCACATTAGAGTGGGATAAAATGTGGAACAAAACTCAAAATTTAATACAATAATAAAAGACCAAGTTTAATGGTCAGAAAGGGACTGGAGGAACCTGAGACTATGGTTCTCGAACACGTTTTATATCTGGAAAAGAACTTGCTAACGCTTGTAATCCAATTTTCAGCCAAGGAGTAGACAGATTTATAGGGTGGGGGACAACAACACTAGAAAGGTATATTCACCATGGAATTGTCAATCATTCAAAATCAAAAAGGGCAACGTTTTCCTGTGGACAAAGCTGAGAAAGGCTGAGTAGCTGGGTGCAAATAGGAAGAACAAGGAGAAAGCAGCTAACTGTTGTTGCATCTAGGGAATACAATCATTAAAATGAAACAAAGTGAATGATTTGTTAAATGTAGAGCTGATGATCCTGTCTGTAAACCTACACTCAATTTACAATAAAAAGTTTGAAAAAAAAGAGGAGGAAATGTGAGCAAATGCTGAGCCTTTTGTCTACTTAAAGAGTATTGTGGGTTAAAACACGAAACACTGGAAAAACTGAGAAAGTTAACACCCCTGAAAATTGTTAATTCCCCAACAAAAAAAATCATAAGACAAAGAGAGCAGAGAAACAATGGTTCATCCAAATTAACATGAAAAGGAATAAAGAACTTGTTAAGTGCTGTCCAATTGGTTTGAAAGTACAACTAAAGATGACCAAATAATTTAAAAATGGCTAAAAATAACACAGCAACATTAAATATAATTAAAGAACTAAGAGAAAACATAGACAAAGAGCTAAAATAAATGAGGAAAATAAAGCAAAAACATAATTAAGATTTAAAAGATATGGTAACTGAAAGGGACTTACCAAGAGATTTAAATAGGAAGAAGAATGAATCAGCAAATTAGAGATTAATATCATTAAAATTAAAGATACTGAAGAGCAACAAGAATGGAGATTCAAGAAGGCTGAGTACAGTTTAACAGAATTCTGGGACAAGAAGCAACCTAATATACGCATCATGGAAATTCCAGAAGGAGATAGAGAATGGGACAGACAGAATATTTGAAGAAGCAATGATAAAAAAAAAAATGTCTAGAAAAGGACATAAATCTACAGATCCAAGGACCTCAATAAACCCCAAGCAGGATAAATTCTGAGAAATCTACATCACGGTACATCATAATTTGTTAAGTGTCGTCGAGTTGGTTCTGACCCACAGTGACAAGAAAAAGAAAAAAAGGTATCTAGATTGGAAAAGAATAAAAATGACTTCTATTCGTGAATATAATCCTATGTATAAAAAACCCCACAGAGTCCAAGAAAATTTCTAGAATAGATGAATTTAGCCAAGTTGTAAGATACAAGGTCAGCAACAAAAAAATCCATTAGATTTCCATATATCAACAATGAGAAATCTGAAAACGAAATTAGAGAAGCAATTCCATTTACAATAGCAACTAAGAGAATAAAATATCTAGGAATAAATTTAACCAGGGACAGGAAACACTTATAAAATGAAAACTCTATCAAAAAACTGTTGAAAGAGATTAAAGATTTAAATAAATGGGAAAATGCTCCAAGTTCACAGATTGGAAAACTTAGCATATTGTTAAGATGGCAATACTCCCCCCAAAGTGATCTACAGATTCAATGCAATCCTGATAAAAATTCCTAGAGCCTTCTTTACAGAAACAGCAAAAATACTCAACTTTATATGGAATAACAACAGGTCCTGTATAGCTAAAGCAATGTCAAAAGAAAACAAAGTAGAAGGATTCACACTTCTTAGAGTCCTAGTGTGGTGCTGTGGGCTAATGCGTCAGCATGCCGTTGCCATCAAGTCAATACCAACTCATGACAGTCCCACAGAATAGAGTAGAATAGGGTTTCTTAGAAAGGCTGTGAATCTTTACAGAAACAGACTGTTACACCTTTCCCCTGCAAAGCAGCTGGTACATTCAAACTGAGAACCTTTCGGTTAGCAACTATGAAACACTGTGCAACTAGGACTTCTTCATTATCCAGCAGAAAGATGAAAACGAAAACCACGAGATACCATTTCACTTAGGGTGGCTAAGACTGAAAAAAATAAAACAAAAAGAGAAAATAATAGTTGCTGGTAGAAAAGTAAAATGGTACATACAGCCATTGTGGAAAACAGTGTGGTAATTCCTCAAAAACCTAAAAATATAACTACCATATGACCCAGCAATTCCACCCTTAAGTTGGCTACCCAAAGACTTAAATGCAGAAACTCAGGCAGACAACGTTCACCAAGGTTCATAGTGGCCCTATTCATAAATGCCAAAAGGTAGAAACAAGCTAAATGCCGATTAACAGCTGAAGGGATATGTGATACATACATATGTGGACTACTACTTAGTAAGAGTTAACGAAGTCTTGATAAATGCTACAATATGGATGGGGCTGAAAGACAATGTGTTGAGTGAAATAATCAATCACAAAACAGCAAAAATTGTATGAATTTGATCCTAGATAGACAGTTATTCAAAACAGCATAATGCCTCACCCACCCTCAAAGAAAACAAAAAACAGAGGGAATGGAAGCAAATACTGTTGAATGATGATGCATGGAAGAGATTGTCATCATTGCAATGAAACAATGGTGTAAAGCCGATGTTCTCCCATATAAACTGATGTTCTCCCATATAAACTATCACTCAGGTCACAATAAAAACTTAAGATAAAATAAAGAAACCTAGAGAGTAGAAAGGGTAAGAAAACAGGATCTTTCAATATACTGTCTACAAGAGATACAAGGGAGTTATCCAAATGCTCATCAACAGAAGAATGGTTAAACAAACTTTGATACATACATACAGTGGAATGCTACAAAACTTTGAAGAATAATGATGAGTCTGTGAAACACCTAATAGCATGATTAAACCTGGAACACATTATGCTGAATTAAATTAGTCACAAAAGGCTAAATATTCTATGAGACCAGTGGTGTAAAAAGTTAAAAAAAAAAAAAGTTTTCTTGATAAGAGAAACAATCTATGATGGTTATGGTGGGGATGTGGATAAGTCACAAGCTTAGAGGGTAGACACATATTAACATGGCTGACGGCAGGCAATATACAAGAGGGAGGTTGGCAGAGGAAACACGCAGGACAACAGGGAGGAATGCAATAATTGAAATGAATACAGGTAAATAGTGTTAATTAACTAATTGTTGGTACGTGGACTGGATTGCAATCATGTAATGAAGAAAGTTTATGATCTGTTGAATGTAAAAATAATGATCTGCTCTATAAACTCGCTCAATTCACAATAAAACAGTTGAAAAATTTTTTTAAGTGTCAAGGTCATCAAAGTCAGAGAGAGTGAGAAAGTATCCTAGATGAAGAGATACTGAACAACAATGACATTAATGGGACAATTTGTGCAATTTGAGTAAGGTCTGTAGATTAGGAAATACTAACATTAATGCTAATTTCCTGGTTTTCATCATTGTACTGTGGTTATGAAGCAAGTGTCCTTGTTTTCAGAAAACAAAGCAGCACTGTATCTGCAATGTATTCTCAACCAGATCAGGAAAAAAGTAGGTATTTATGAGAGTATTTGGAAAGAAATTATACAGCAAATGTTAATTCTCGAAAAATCTGGATGAAGAGTAAACAGGAATTGTTTGAATTATTTTTATAATTTTTCTGTAAGTCTAAAATTGTTCCAAAATTTAAAATAAGGTCTGAAACTATTCAAAAGTTCAAATCACTGTAAGTCTGAAATTATTCCAAAATTGAAAACAAAAAACCAGCATAATGCTCAAGGTAGTGA
>NW_006408807.1:496827-516057 GCF_000296735.1 Chrysochloris asiatica | reverse complement strand
TATGATTTGTTGAATGTAAAACTGATGATCTGCGCTGTAAATGTTCACTCAATCCACAATAAAAACCTTTAAAAAAAATTCACAATATATTACTGCATATGGATTATCAATTTTTAAATACTTCACCTAAAAGACACTCAAAACTATATGAAATGAAAATAACTGAATGCAGAAGGTTCTTTTAAATCTTTCAGTCTCAAGATTCTCATTTGAAACAGACATTTGACAATGCTGAAAAGTTGGTCCTAATGGAATTATCATATTAATTATGTTTATATATTTAATTTCTGAAATTGGGATACACATTTTATAATCGAAGAGATATTGCCTTTGCTAAAGATCTGGATTAAAGTATAAATTTTCCAGAGAAGATGTACTTCACACGCCTTTGCCAGTCATCTTGAAATATCAGCCCTTTTTTTTTTTTTCACTTTTGACTTTCCTATACCAGTTTTGGACTCCTGGTAGGATCAGCACTGGATTGCTAGCCACAAGGTCAGCATTTCAAACTCACCAGTTGTTCCTCGGAAACCCTATACAGGGCCAATATGAGTAGGAACCAATATGATGGCACTTTAAAAACACCACCAGTTTTATTTAAAACACAAATATAAGTATTTCTCTAAGTATTTTTCTTTCTGTAATGACAAATGATTGAAATAATGCTGAACATGAATCATTAACTAATACAAGGTATTTAAGTAGGAAACAAAGTTAATAAGGGTTATACACAAGAGATTTGGAATCTGTGCTTCCAAAAATGAAATTAGCAGAAAATCTGTTGTAAAACCAGAATATTCCACACCCCTTCTTTGGAAGACTATCATACAACATTCAGTCATTGAAGATTGATAGAAAGGTGTCCATACATAAGCTTCAGGTCATGTTTCCTTGTGCAAAATCATGGAGCTCTTCCCAAGACTGAACGAGCAGTCCTGTGGCTTTCTTCCTTTTACATAGTCCCAACAAGATTACACAAAGTTCCACTCTTGAAGAGCTGCTTACAACAGGAGTTCCTTAGGAGCAGCATGACAGGTGAGTCAGATTTCTCTATGAGAAACAAAACTAGCCATCTACAGCAAAATATCAAGATGGAGAAGTCCTTTCTTTTCCCTGATTATGTACAGTATGTCTCCTTTCAAGACTAGTATTCCCATCATAATTGTTTCTTCAAAAGTGAAACCCTTGAGGTGTTATGGAGACGAACAGCAAGAAAATACAATTAAGTTAAGAAATGAAAAAAACTGTAGGACTGGAAGGTGTACAGTACACCTCCAAAGCTTTTTAATACCCTTGCTACAGTACAAGTCAACAAATTCCCTGCTATAGTCCAGAACTCCGGTAGTGCAGTGGTTACAAATCAGGCTGTGAGCCGCAAGGTCAGCAGTTCGAAACTACCAGCTCTTTTGCAGAAGAAAGATGAGGTTTTCTGCTCCCATAAAGATTTACAGCCTCGAAAACCCTGTTTAAGGGTCGCTATGCATCAGAACCCACTCCATGGCACGTAACCACCAACCACCACTACCACCATAGTCCAGAGAGAAATACTGGCAGTTCAGTTAGGTACAAGGCCCCAAATAAATACTGAGCAAGAGGAGTTTGCCAAGAGCCAGAATTTTAAAAACTAACCAATTTTTGTTCCTTTGGTAATGCAATCTCAGTTGGAGGCAAATACTGAAGAAGGGGCAACTTTCATACTTAAAAAAAAAAAAAAAAATCCTCTATAACCATATCATCTCTTCTAGAGAATCCAGGGAATCCCAGAAATAGAAAATTAGTTTAAGTCATCTTCACTTTCAGCAGGCATATATCATCTGCATATAAGTTGTTAATGAATCTTGTTTAATGTACTTCTTCCAACACAGATTTGTTGTTTCTTCAGGAAGTTCATGATATTCGTCATACTCTTTGTCAATACCACAATTAAAATGTATCCATTCTTCTTTGATCATTTTCTTTATTCATTACTCATTATCCAATTTTCACATGCACAGGTGATGATTGAAAATAGCACGGCTTAGGTAAGGGGCACCTTAGTCCTCAAAGTGACATCTTTGATTAGCACTTCAGAGAAGTCTTTGGCAGTGGATTTGCCAAATGAAATATAGCATTTGATTTCTTGACTGCTGCTTCAATGTACAACACTGACTGTGGGTACAAGTAAAATGAAATTCCTGGCAACTTCAATCTTTTTTCCAATTATTATGATTTTTTTTGTGGGCCCAGTTGTGTTCCTGCTTTCTTTACATTGAGTTGTAGTCTATGCTAAAGACCACAGTCTTTCATGTTCATCAGTAAGTACTTCAAGTCTTCTTTACTTTCAGCAAGCAAGGTTAATTATATCATCTGCCTACTGGAGACTGTTAATGAGTCTTTCTCCAATCCTGATGCTGCTTTCTTCATATAGTTCTCAATTTCTCAGATTATTTACTCAGAATACAGATTGAATAAATACAGTGAAAGGAAGCAACCACAATGCACACATTTCTTCATTTAAAAATCACACAATATCCCCTAGTGTTCAAACTGTCTCTTGGTCTATGTTCAGGTTTCTCAATGAAGTGTTCTGGAATAATCAATCTCCGCAATGTTATCTATAATTTGTTATGATCCACAAAGTTGAATGTCTTTACATAGACAATAAAGCACAAGTAAATATATTTTTGGTATTCTCTGCTTTCAGCCAAAATCTATCTGAGGTCAATAATGATATTCCTCATTCCATGGCCTCTTCTGAATCCAGTCTGAATTTCTGGCAGCTCCCTGTCAATGTATTGTTGCAACTACTTTTGAATTATTTCAGCAAAATGTTATTTGTATGTGATATTAGTGACATTGTTTGGTAATTTCCACTTTTTGTTGAATCATCTTTCTTTCTAGTTCATTGTCCAGGTAGCTAGCTATCTTCCACATTTCTTGGACTAGACTAGTGAGTGTTTCCAGAGCATCAACAGTTTGTTGAAATATTTCAACTGGTATTCTGTCAATTACTGGAGATCTGATTTTTGTTAATGCCTTTAGTGTACCATGGACTTCTTTCCATAACACTGGTTCTTGATCTTATGCTACTTCTTAAAATGACAGAAAGCCAACAATTCTTTTTGGTACTGTGACTTTGTGTATGCCTTCTGTTTGTTGCTATGTGCGGCTTCAGGGAAAGCAAGGTGGTCAAAGTCCAATAGAAAAAGACAAGCATGTAAACACCAAGTATATAAACTTTACAAAGACTCAGAGAAAGAATAAAAGACAAAGATAGGTAAAAAGGCAATGAATAGTTGACCTACACAAATCAACTTAGACTAATTATGACAGTTAGTTTACATAACGAACACTTAAAGCATATTTACTGGTCAATTTTTTAAGTATCAAATTAATTTTTACTTATCAAAAGTCTTTCATGTATACCACATTGGTTAGATTTCAGTGTCTATAAGGACCCTGACAGATACATACATACAACACATACAATCATACAGACAAATGTATGTTTATGCACAACATGCACTTAAGAACAACAAATATCTGGTGCTGTAACACAGGCCAGAAAAGTAGAGACGGTTCTTTAAAAATCTTTCTCTGGCTGTCAGAACAAAACATGACTTCATCAGCTACTGAACGTTTGCTTAGCTTTTGTGGAAGGAAGAATTGGATAGCTTCAGAGAGTTGGGTAACTTCTAGAATAAACCTTGTGTAGTAAAGTGAACATTGGTGAGCAACAACCTGTTACTTTGCTGGATATGTTTCTTGGTAACTGTTTTGTAAGTCTTCCTATAAATATTTATGAATATCTGTTTATATCCTTTGGTATCATCAATACTTAACTGGGTAAAAAAATGAAGTGAAAAAACAAAATACAAAGTGACAATTAAAAGAAAATGGGACTACTAATTCAAAATAAAACAGCAAATATATGGTTTATCATAGTCAACTGTTACAACTTGATTTGGGTTGAAGAGATATTTTAAACACACAATGGTCCTGACATGTCACCTGACAGGAAAATTACAGTAAGAATAAAAGGCAGTTACTTTTCTCTGTGACTCTTCTGAAGTAGCAGAAGAGCGTTTTAAGCTTCTCAGGCTTCCTTGAGGAACGTCCTTCAAACAACCTGCAAGAGACAAAAATAAACAAGGCTGGAAGATGATTTAAAATGCCTTAAAGATTTGCAAAATATGAAATCTATTTCCATCAAGGGAAAAATGAAACAGTTCTTCTTTAAAATGGTTGAATAATGGGTTTGGATTCAAATGGTATCTGGAGAGGTCTGAGGCCAACATAACCTAGGCTTCCTCAAAGTTGCTCTTTCTAGTCAGATGGCTTTTTCTAATAACCTCTTTCTCTAATACATTTTTCCAGGCAGAAGGCACCATCTGGTCTCCTAAAGTCAATTAGGGTCAGCAAGTTAATGTGTGGCTATTTCCCAAAGGCAAATACAATCCATAATTTATAATATTACTAGGTAGTTAAATGGTTGAACAAAAATGGCATCTGAAAAAACTCCATGTCTGATTGTTTTGGGGGGAGGGGGGGTGGAGGGATGAATGGGTATGACAAGATAGTGGGGACTGAGTGACATTGTAAATTAAACAAATATGTCCTCTGCATGGTAACAAAAACAGTAAAAAATGCCTATGTCATGTCATCTAGTTTCCAGTAACCTGGACTTGCATTACTTAATCTAGTTTTCTTTAAAATGACATGGCCTTGTTATTGGTAACACATAATGCAATTTATCTCAAGGAAAGAAAACCAGAGCTACAGAAGCAGATGACCTGAGTATGTAGCTCTCTAAAATATTTCAAACACAAGAGCATGCCTTTGGGCACACAAGTGAATTTTCCAAAAGCATTTAAAACCTATAGAGGTTCGGTGACTAGAAATGATGAGGTGTCATTCACTGGACCTAGTCAGATAATCTTACTTTTAAAACTAAAAAGCCTCCAAGTAAAAGTACACTTTAATAAGTGCTAAAATGGGTAAAAGTTTTCATGGTAAGAGAAGAAAACTTATGTAACTATGAAAAGAAGGAAAAATGAATTTCATGAGAAAATCCTATTGAGGAACTGAAATAAATTAGGAAAAGGGAAGAAAATGCAGCTTTCAAATGATGCTGTTTTGAGTGATACGAGATTATATATTAGGTTCAACTTGGGAAATAAAAAATCTATGTGAATAACTATTTACTAAAAAGAATACTAACATTAAAGAAAATCATACTCTAACCAAATCTAAACACTCAATACTTTAAAGACAGTCTAAGAATTTGTCAGTTGGTGCTAAGAGCCATTGAGTCAGTTCTGACTTATAGGGACCATGTATAGGGTTTCCAAGGAGCAGCTAATGGGTTTGAATCATTGACGTTGCGATTAGCAGTCCAGTGCGTATCCTACAGCACCACACCAGGATTCCAGGATAAGAGTCCCTATGTGATAATTTTTACTCATCTGTTAAATAAGTATAGCACACATACTCTTTAAATCCAGCTGACTACGAAAAGAAAAGCTCTTTGAGAGTAAAGGTTTCAGCTTGGTTTCTTCTGTAACGTGTCCACCAGACAAGAGTTCAAGTCAAATTAAAGATGCCAATTGGCAGTCTGAAGAAACATCCTGTAAAAATAAATAAGGAGTCCTGCAGTGGCACTGGATTGCTAACCACAGTTCAACCCATAAGTCACTCCTCAGAAACCCTATACAGGGTCGTTATAAGTTAGTATCGACTTGATGGCACTTAACAACAACAACAACATAAGTAAATAATTTACTAAATGAGTATCTTGGGATCTACTGCTGAATCCCTTTCTAGGCTTACTACTTAATAGCAGTAGGAACATAAAAGCAGTCACCACCTACTTCTAGAATGAATTGATGTACTTCATAATTCAATTATGTGAAAAAATTCCTCTTCAATAGAACTACTGCAGAGAGAGAAAACAATGGTTGGTGTCCATAAAAAATATAAAATATAAAATGAAAATATGTCTCTAGGTTCTCTACGTGTTCGGCTGTATTTCAAATCAAATAAAAAGCCACATATTTCACAGCCATGATGAAAATTATTAATCTTAGGACTCTCTAATGACTGAAAATTCATTACCCTAGTGATACAGACTATACTGAAAGATTACAGGGTTGTTATTATCATCTACTATAAATGAACACCACTGTTTACTTTGTAGGCCCAAATCTCTTTATAAGGTAGAATCTTAATTTATTCAGTTTATAGTTATTATAAGCCTAATTTCAAATCACTATACAATCCAATATACTTTTCTATCTTTCTAACTGGGAGGTAAAGTGGGGGAAGGTACAGAGCAAGTGGGGGTACATTAAGTAGTTTTTTTGTTTTTAAAAAAACCCTATGTCAATTCTCAGAATTGGCTGTCGTGAACTTTTAAAGTAGTAATTTTAGCCACCCAAATAAAACTAATTATCCAGGGACAACAGCAGGTAAAACTAAGCAGAAAAGTAAATATATAGGCCAAATGAAAGTCTTCACAAGTGAAAGTCTTCACAAGTTTTTGGGCTAGGGGAAGAAGAACAACACAGATTGAGGACAAAGCCAAGGAAAGGGGGGAGAAGGTCAGATGGGACAGGACAGATAGCCAGGCAAGAGATGCAGACAGATAAGGGGTTAGAGGCAGGCAGGCAAGCAGACACAGATGGAGAATGCACAAGAGTCAGAAAATCAGAGAGATAGAGACTCAGACAAATACAAAGAGACAGATTCAGAGATTGAGATATTCTCATCCAATTGTTCCATTTAATAATGTTTTTTTTAGATGTCGATTTTATGATTTCTGGGTATGTAAATTTGAAGATATATTTTGAGTTAACAAGGATGTGTATAACCACAGGTCATAATAACCCTTCTGCATCTTGGGAGAACACATCTAACTGAATGATAATTGCAGATTATTAAAGAAAACAAACAAAAAAAGCCAGTCAGGCAACCTCACTCTGTTCTACACAAAAGTGTTTTTATTTGCAAAGGAAAGGTTTTTCTATCCATATATAGAGTGAAACAAAATATAGTCTAATAAAACCTTTCCCTGAAAGGAATACTGATAACATTACTGGAATTGGATTCCAGACACACACACAACTCCCATGTGATTTCAAGTAAAGGATTAATCCCATTAGTACCTAGTAAATCAAACATAAAGCACTATAACCTCCACTTTACACTGGAAGCAAGCAATTATCTGGACCCCAGCCAGAAAGTGCTTCTTGGCTTTTGTGTGAGGCACTTTGCCATATGGCCCACCAGCATGTTCAAACCAGGGAAAAGGCAGATGTAAAAGCCTGCAACCTACAATTTATCTCTGACCATCTAGTTTCCAAGCAATCTCAGCAGCATCAATGCTAATCACATTGGAAGCCTTTGCAAGAATGCTTAGGCTCTGAAAAGCAAGCAGGGGAAAAGGTCAGGAGTATTTAACATAACTAAGGAGGGCTGGAAGAACACAACAATAAATAAAAAGGGAAAGGCTTATTGAATTTATTGACATCAGCCTCCTACCACATACTCTTAGCATTTTTTCTTATTCAATCAAGAAGGCAGACATACCTCTTTTTAGATGAAACATACACACATGAATAAAACCCCTAATAGCCAGAAACAGTAATCATAAATAGCAACTATGGAATGAAAAAAAAAAAAAATTCTATATACTCAGTTAACCAAATGGTTCATCAGATTAGTTACTTGACCTTTCAGACATCACATACAAAAGGAGAACTGTTTTCAATTTCTAGATCTCTAGCAGAGTGCCCTGCTTTTGAGTAGACAAAATGGAAGAGCACTGAGCTTGAACAGAAGACTGTTCAACAGTCTAGTTCTGCTTACAAGTTACTTATCCCCTGTGAACTTTATTAGTATAGACACTTTCCTACTGAGCAACTTCAGACAGAATCAATGTGAACTGCCTGTATCAATGGTCCCTTACAGTCGCTGCTCATGGTGCTTGCACGGTTAAGCCTGCTATAAAACATACCATCTCACTGTGAGATAGTATGAAGCACTGATATTCTGGTACTGAGGATGATCCATATAACTGGAAAGATGACCACAGGATTGTCTGCCTTCATTAATGCTCAATGTTCTGGTGCCCAAAAGAACATCAGCCAAGAAGAGAAGAACAGGCCAGATGCCAAATCTTCAACAGACCTACTCAAACTCCTATTTGGTGAAAATGCTATTGTGACACTGCAAACTAAATCCCTCCTGACTACTTTGAACTGACAAATGGATTTCATCATTTGATAGAGTAAGAATTACTTCTAAGGTTGCGATTGTTGTTAGATACTATCCAATCAATTCTGACTCACAGGGACCCTATGTATAATGAAACACTACCTGATCCTGCAACATCCTACAATTGTTATGTTTGAGCCCACTGTTGCTGCCACTGCGTCAGTTCATCTTGGGGGGGTCTTTTCCTCTTTTTCATTGACTTTTCTAAGCATGATGTTCTTCTCCAGAGATTGTTCTCTCCTGCAACACTTTCAAAGTATGAGTGAAAAAGTCTCGGCATCTTGGCTTCTAAAAAGCATTCTGGCTGTACTTTTTCCAGGACAGATTTGTTTGTTCTTCTGGCAGTCCATGGTACTTTCAGTATTCTTCACCAACACCATAATTCAAACATATCAATTCTTCTACAGTCTTCCTTATTTATTGTCCAACTTTCACTTACTTATGTTGTTGTTAAGTGCCATCAAGTTGGTTCCGACTCATAGTGACCCTGTATAGGGACTCTGAGGTGAATGAAAATATCATAGCTTGGGTCGGGGGTGCCTTAGTCCTTAAACTGACATCTTTGCTCTTAAATCACTTAAAAGAGGTCTTTTGTAAAAGATTTGCCTAGTACATCATTTGATTTCTTGACTGCTGCACATTGAGCATTGATTGTATATTCAAGCAAACTGAAGTCTGAAAACTTTGCTCTTTTTTCCATTTATCATGATGTTATTTATTGGTCCAGTAGTGAGGATTTTTGTTTTCTTTACATTAAAGTGCAATCTATACTGAAAGCTGTGATCTTTGATATTTGTCAATAAGTAAGGAAGGTTGTGTCATCTGCATATGGCAAGCAGTTAATGACTCTTCCACCAATTCTGATGCCATGTTCGTCTTCATAGAATCCAACTCCTTGGATTTGCTCAGCATACAGATTGAATAAGTATGGTGAAAGGATATAAGCCTAGCACACAGCTTTTCTGATACTGAACCATTCAGTTATCCCCTTGTTCTGCCTCTGGATCTATGGACAGGTTCCTCATGAGCATAATGGAGGGTTCTGGAAACCCGTTACTTGCAACATTATCCAAAGTTTATTATGATCCACACAGCCTTAGCATAGACAAAACAGCGTAAGTAAACATATTTCTGGTATTCACTCTTTAAATTCCATCTAACATCAGCAATGATATCCCTCGTTCCACATCTTAGTCTGAATTAGCTTGATTTTCTAGTAGCTGTCAATATACCGCTGTAATAATTTAAAAATTATCTTCAGCAAAATTTTAATTGAATGTGATACTAGTGAAATTGTTCCATGATCCCTGTTTTCTGTTGGGTCACCCATCTTCAGGATGGGCAGAAATACTGGATCTCTTCCAATCACAACTGGCCAGGTAGCTGTCTTCTAAATTTCATGATATAGTCAACTGAGCACCTTCTGTGCTGAACAAGTTTGTTGAAACATTTCAATGTTTATTCATTAATTTCTGGAGCTTTGTTTTATATCAATGCCATCTGCGCTGCTTGGACTTCTTCATTCAATACCATCGGTTCTTGATCATACATATGGTACCTCTTGAAATGACTCAACATCTAAGAATAGCCTTGATTAATAGTCATAATTTCTAACTATCTATAAGGTAAGTGGTCTAGCACTGTAGGATAAGCACTGGACTGCTAACAGCAAGGTTGGTGGTTCAAATACATCAACTCTTCCTCAGAAACCCTATACAGAGTCAATATGAGTTGGCACTAATTCTACCACATTTAACAACAACATAAGAAGTGTTAATCCAGTTTATTCCAAGGGAAACTATATCACAGAACATAGCTTACAGGAAACAGATTCTATCGCCAGTTTGAATCCCAATTCCACCACTTACTATGTTAATTTAGTGAAGTTACCAACCCATACTAAGCCTCTCTTTCCTTATCTGAAAAATGAGAACAATACCTAATTCACAAAGTTGATACAAGGATTAAATAAAAAATGATTGTCACCTAGTAACTGCTTAATACATATTTGTTACTAGTTAAGAAAAGTACTTATTTGATATCATGACTGCTGCACATGGAGCACTGACTGTGTATCCAAGCAAACTGCAGTCTTTGAAAATCTCAATCTTTTCACCCGTTTATCATGTTATTTGTTGGTCCAGTAGTGGGGATTTTTGCCATCAGTCTAACATGCTCCACTTAAGTCTTTAGGATATATTACAATGGCACAATTAAAAAGATAAAAGCACTTTAGGATAAATTACAATGACTCCTGCCAAAACTCTAGTTAAAAAAGAGATGTTATAAAATTAATGCATATATTAAAATTAACATAAATTCTGGTAACTAAATGGGTTCATTTCATTGTTTAAAGAAAGAAAGCTGTTGATGAACTTGACCTATACTTATGGATGTAGCTGCTCAAAATACCAACTGAGTGCAAAGGAATCTGCACATCAAGGATCAATCCTATCCCCTCTGCATACAGGGATGATAGGGATGGGCAACATATGACATTGGCTACCTAAAATGGGGACTATAAAGGCACGAAGTGACTGGCTTACAAGTTTTCAAGAGGGAGTTTCGTTTCAGAGGGTGTAAGGAGAGGCAGAATCCCCACTGAATAGTATTCATTTTGTCTAGACAGGTCTGGTGAAAAGAGATGGGTATAAGATTCTTACGATTCAATAGTGAGTAATGGATATCAAGACTAACTGCGACTGTCACAACTGTAAAGGTAGAAATTTTGTAACAAAAAGAGGGGAGTAGTTAATCTTACAGTCCAGGAATAGAGGACCATAGGACCATCAAAGGAGAAGAGCACAAGCAGAATGTGGGACCCTATCCAGAGAACCAGTGACACCAGAGATGGAGGAATAGAGCAGCTGAGGACTCTAGACTCATGGAAAAAAAAAAAAAAAAAAAGACTGGTTGTTTAAATGATTATATAACCCTGAGGGTTTTTGGGTACATCCTGAAAAATAAAAAAATTTAAACCACAGAGGGAATAGAAGCAAATACTATTGGATGATGATGCACGGAGGAGATTGTTATCACTGCAATGAAACGATGAGTGTAAAACTGATGGTGCCCCATGTAAACTATCACTCAGTTCACAATGAAAACTTAAAAAATAAAACAAGGCTGTGAGCACTGCAGGTTCTAAGTGATCAAATAAGACGGTGTTGAGTTTTATATTTTGTACACACTGAACAGTAAAGGAGCTGAAGCAATAGGTTAAGTAAAGACAATGATCATGATATAGCTTATGGAGGTGATTTACAAAGGGAGAAGCTACCCATACTAGCTTTTTAAAAACAGCTCAAAAAGTTTGTGGGATTTCATCACCAAAGTCAAATTACAAGAACAAAGCAGAAAGCCCACATTTCTAGATTTCAAAACTTACTATACAGCAACTGTAATCAATCGGGAAAGAATAGTCTTGCCAACAAGTGGTGTTATAACAACTGGATTTCCAAATACAGAATAGTAAAACTGAATCCCATTCTCACATCATCTAAGGAAATTTCACAGATCAGTGACCAAAATTTAAGTTCTAAAATCATAAAACTCTTAGAAGAAAATATAGGGACAAATCTTCATGACTTTTCATTTGGTAATAGTCTCTTACATATGATACGAAAAGCATGAACAACAAAAGACAAAATAGAGAAATTGAAATCTGCCCCCCAAATATTGTTCATCAAAAAATATTCATAAGACAGTGAAAAGATAGTCTGTAGAATGGAATATAATATTTAGAAATGATACACCTGATAAAGATTTAACATATAGAATATATATAAAAGAACTACAACTCAACAATAAAAAGATAAGCAATATAATTTTAAAATAGTCAAAAGACTTAAATACAAGAGGGTTTCAAAAAAATTCATGAAGGAATGAAATTAAAAGACAATGGAATTTGTAGCCAACATTTTGAAACCTCCCCACTCAACCGCCTCCCCTCCCACACATACTATGGTTACGTAAGATATATGGAGTCCTGGTGTGGCACTGTAGGATAAGTGCCAAGGTGGGGGTTCAAATTCACCAACCGCTCCTCAGAAACCCTTACAGGGTTGCTGTTAGTTGGAACTGACCTGATGGCTCGTAACAACAACAGTGAAGGTACATACAGGAATTCTCAGAACTATTTATGTAATTTTCCTTTAAGCCTAAAATTATGTATTTTAAACAATTACAATTATTTGAAATTAGTTCAAAATAAAAGAGTTTTACAAAGAAGTATAATAAAAAACTGAAATAAATGAAGCGCACCATTCAACAGAAACAGTACGGCAGCCACGAGTGTAATTTTCTTCTATGGCAGGGACTTTCTACTCTGGATACCGCCGCCCTTGCCATCCCCTCACAGGCATCACATGGGTGGAGAAGGACATATCACGTAACCTACAACGAACCCACCATGGAGCTGATTTTGATGAGGCTATAAATCTTTACAAGATCAGATTGTTGTTGTTAAGTGCGGTTCGACTCATAGTGATCCTGCATAGGGTTTCTGATGAGTGACTGATGAGTTTGAACTGTCGATGGTGCGATTCAAACCCACCTTTCAGTGCAGTGATTATCCTACAGCACCACACCAGAACTCCACTTGAGCAAACAGCCTCATCTTTTTCCTGCAGAGCGGCTGGTTAGTTTGAGCTGTGGACCCTGTGGCTTAACAATATAGCACCACCAGGGCCCCAATTTTAAGACCTGCCCCTGACATTCGAGAAGAAAACTAACATTCTATTCACAGATTTATATTATTTTTTAATTTTAATTTTTAGTGTGACTGGGTGAAGGTTTACAAAGCAGATCATCAATTTTACATTCAACAAATAATAGACTTCATTTCAACTTGACTGAAATCCTATCAATATAACACCATTTATCTCATTCCCTCCGTGTTTGTTTTCATTGCTACTTTTCTCCCTACTGTTCTGAAATTTGTTCATGAGTAAATGCTGCCCTTTAATTTCAAAAGGCTGACCATTCTAAGGCATGCATACTTCACTAGTGTTGCTTCCCTCTATTAACCTATCTATTTGCTTAAGGAGTTGGACTGCTAACCTCAAGATCGGCAATTTGAAACTACCAGTGGTTCTGTGGGAGAAAGATGAGGCTTTCTGCTCCCATAAAGATGTACAGCCTTGGAAACCCTGTACAGGGTCGCTATGGGTTGGAACCAACTTGACAGCACTTAACAGTAACATTGCTTAGGTGAAAACTGAACCACAGGGTGATTTCTGTTTCAGACACGAAGGGTGACCCAGGGCCACAGTCTTGAGGTTCTACCAGTCTCCATCTGACCTGGTCTTTTTTATTATTTTGAGTTTTATTCTATGTCCCCCCGTCCCACCAAAAAAAACACCATTGAGTTCTTTTGGTTTTACTGGATTAATGGTTCCACAGGATTGTTTCCAAGTGTCTTCAATTTTCATCACTTTTGTTTCCTCCAGACAGGGAGAGATGAATAATAGCACCTTAGAGGGCTGCTTATGAGTTTTTAAAATCCCAGTCTCTACTCATCAAAGTAGGATGTGGACCATTGTCTTTGTGAACTGTTATCCTAATTGACCATGGTATACCCTGCATCCCCAGACCTAGCAAATCATTTCCTTAAAGTGTTTGGTAAAGTCTAAGAAGTTTTCGTAACTTTTACCCCTCCATGTTCCATCACATTCATGGATATGTTTGTAGCAATGGTAAACATTGTTGTTGCTATATGCCATCAAGTCGGTTCTAACTCACAGCAACCCTGTATAAGGTTTCTGAGGAGTGACTTGGTGGGTTTGAACTGCCAATCTTGTAGTCAACAGTCCAGTGCTTATCCTACAGAGCCACATCAGGACTCCATAAAGGTAAATAGTCAAGCACAAAAATCTTCTGTCAAACCTTTGGTACATTCTCACTTTCTCTCCCACACCCGTTTTGCATGTGTTATCTATTCATGTATCTACCTATGTTGTTGTTGTGAAGTGCTGTCGAGTTGGTTCCGACCCATAGCAACCCTGTAGAGTTTCTGAGGAGTGGCTAATGAGCTTGAACCACCAACCTTGCAGTTCAAAAGGCTTTGCAGTCTGGCACGTTAACCCACAACGCCACATCAGGCCTCCAGGGGGTATCTACCCATTTGTTGTTGTTGCTAAGTGCCGTAGAGTTGGGCCAGGATCTGTAGATCACTGTTATTGTTTGTTGTTGTTGTTCTGTGCTGTGGAGTCAGTTCCGACTCATAGTGAGGGTTTCCGAGGCTGTAAATCTTTACGGGAGCAGAAAGCCTCATCTTTCTCCAGCAGAATGGTTGTTAGTTTCAAACTGCCGACCTTGAGGTTCACAGCCCGATTCATAACCACTACGCTACCAGAGCGCCTTGCTGTTATTGTAGGATTGTGTATATAACAATATTTAGCTCTGTTCCCTTTAACTCATGAATGAAAGGATAGAAATACAGAGAGAAATGTTATTCATTTGCCAGGATTCCTTATAATGTTGTTAGAGTAGATCAAGTACTCATTTGGGAAATAGCTGGGATCTAAAACTTCAGCAATTTCTTTATAATGAACTAATCTGAACATCTTTGAATTAAATATTAAAGAAAACTGAAAGTAAACTTTTATTTGGCTTGTCATCTTCTTGTTTTTGTTGTTAGGTGCACACAAGTCGGTTCAGACTCACAGCACAAGAGAATGAAATACTACTGCCCAATCCTGCACCAACCTCACTACTGTTATGTTTGAGCCCATTATTGCTGCCAGGGTTCCAATCTTAACAATGTAAGTTTTATTCTTAGTTCCAAAATTCTCACAAGACAGTCAGCTGAACAAGATTTTACTCACATTTTATAAGGCCTTTACAGAGAAAAGGACTTTTACTCTAGCTTTAACATATGTCAGAATATAAAACTGTGAGCTTCAAAAAGTTCATGAAAAAGTGGGAATGAAAGATAATGGAATTTTTCCAAGAACTTTTTGAAACCCTCTGGTATAATATACAATCAATGTTCCCATGAATAATACAGACGCGAACCACAAGACTGACAGTTCAAACCCACTAGCTGTTCCTTGGAAACCCTATACAAGGTCGCTATGAGTAAGAACCAATTAGATGGTACTTAACGACGACTCCAGTGCACTCAGGTGAGGAGGACATCTGATGAAAAGAACATGGCCTTGGACTAAAACAGTCCGAAGATTAAACCTCAGCACTATGACTTATAACTACTGGATCCTAAGCCAAGTTCTTTAGTCTCCATGAACCTTGCCGGAAAAAATATCAATTCAAAGTATTGCAAAGGTTAAAATAGATAACTATACATAAAACGCTTGGTCCATGGCAAATCACTAGATAAATACTCCAGTAGCGTAGTGGTTATGAATTGGGCTGCTAACCACAAGGTTAGCAGTTCGAAACTACCAACTGTTCCAAGGGAGAAAGATGAGGCGTTCTGCTTCCGTAAAGATTTACTGCCTCGAAAACCCTGTACAGGGTTGCTATGAGTCAGACCGACTGCACAGCACATAACCACCACCATTCTTCTCTATTTCATTATTAAAGAAGTGTTCTCTGTAACATACCGATTGAAGTTAATATCTGGGTAACTAGAATACTCCGATTTCATCTTAGCGTTTCGCCGTGGAAATGTGCAGAAAAAAGCATTAGCTAGAAGACTAGCAATCTGTTCCTGTGACATTGTGATGGAATGATTCATCTTCTGTTTCAGAAGGGGTACTGGCTGATAGAGGAAACAAAACAAAACAAAAAAATACAGATGAGAAGAGCAATAATTAGTTTAGCAATTTCAAAAGCAGAAGCACGAAAATTGCATTTGAGAATTAGGGCAAGCATAATTTCAGGCCACTCCTGAATTCTTACATCAGGAATATCGTTAAAGTCAAGGATTGTTTATCAAGGATGATTGGAAAAATGTTCTTGTTTGACAAATTGCAAATTGCTAATCAATAGTAACAACAGTAAAAAGAACACAAAACATTACTTAGTAGTGAAAACCAAGATTGCTTTAGCAACTAAGAAGTAAAAAACACATTACCAATGCAATGAAAAATTAAAATGAAACTGAAAATTGTAACAGTGAGTTTAGCTATTACTACTTATGCTAAATTTTGTTCTCAGCTAATGTTAAATATTATTGGGCAGAGCAATTTTTCTATTTCACTTCCAAATAAAATGATCTAAGAAAAAATATTAAATAAACTAGTCTTTATTTTGAATCTTATTTTGAATCACACTTCACACTGACAATTTATGAAACCCAAATCTAATACTAATAAAGCAATTAATGGAACATGGGAAAGCCACGAAGCAGAACTGTATATAACCTGTAATAAGATTGGCATTCACTACATACTCAAACATTACAACTTAAAGAAACCGTTAAGACATTTTTTCATAAAAACTTTTATATCTGAAATGTCTTCAAGTTGTGCCAAAATCAAACTCACTGATCCTTCATTTTCAGTATAATTCATACTACCTGAATATTGTGCTCAGTGGGTTTTATTCTATTTTTAATGTTTAAACCATGGTTTTAAAGCCTTAATGGCAAAACCAAAGGCCAACTGCCAGTATATGTATCAATAACATTTCAAAATGCTCCATTTTAATTTTTAGAGATGCTTTTTATTCTCTTTTTCAATAATTCTCTTTTGCAATAAAGTCAAAAGTAAGGAACCAGGGTATCTGTACTAATTTTAAGTAGCTTGTACAGAAAACTATTCTGACCATTTCTCAGAATGAATACCCAAAATGAAACTGAGGAAAGGCAGGCAAGGCAAACCAAAACCAAAATACTGTAATAATTTAGTTTTAAATAAATAATGGGAAACACACATCATTCCTACAGTAAGAGTTTGCTAGGAAAAAGAAAAGGTTAGCTTTCAATCCAACCATTTCTCCTGGAAGAAATAAAAAGTAAACAAACAAATGAAAAGTAAAGAACTTATTTCCACTGCCAAAACCCCCCCAAACCTACTACCATTGAGTTGGTTCCAACTCATAGCGACCCTATATGACAGAATGGAACTCCGTAGGGTTTCCATGGCTGTGATCTTTTAGGGAAGCCGACGACCACAGCATTCTCCCATGGAACAGCTGGCAGATCTGAACTGTTAACTAGTTAGTAACTGACTACACGACCGCTGTGCCACCAGCATTCCTTATTTCCACCACAGCATCTGAAATTCTCTTTCCTTCCAAGTCTTAGCAATTACCAGTTATAAGAAAGAAGAAATAGCTTATATTGATCTCCATTTTCAATCATGTACATGTAGTCACAGCCCAGTACTGAGCAGAGAGAGGTGACAGTGTGCCAATGAGCTACAGCAAGCACACTTGGTTTTAGTGAAAAATGAATTTTTTAACTAGCATTTCCTAAGTTATTAAAGAAAATGATTAAAAAGTTAATGGCGAGTATTTTACGCTTAGTGAATTCTAAGCACAAACATTTTTTATTTCTCAAATGAACAGTACAATTTTAAATACAGCAAGTGATTTCTGTTCTCTTGGGAAGGGGAAATGACTGAAAGCTTATACTTGGGGAAAATGTGAGGATGCGAATCCTGTCAAGATAAAAGAAGAGGCTAGTTATTTCCCTGTGCAATCCATCTACAACACTGACGGTACTATTGTTGTTGTTTTTAAGTGCCATCCAGTCTGTTCCGACTCATAGCAATCTATATAGGATTTCAAAGGAGCACCTGTTGAGTTTGATCCACCAACCTCATGGTTCAAACTGACCCTGTGGTCCAGTGCTCTATTCCACAGTCCAAATCATATACATAAGAAAGCACATAAGGGTCACGGTTACAGATACTTTGAAGGTATGATCAGACCTCAGAGGATTAGATTTGTGGGCTGAAAGATTTGGACAATAGTCTCATTGGACAGCTGAGACAATTGGTACAATATGTGCCTAGTTCAGGTGTAAAGTTATATTCAATATCCTAGTCTTGGAAGAGTAGTTTCTAGGATCTAAAAAGCTTGTGAGTGCCCATCAAAGACAGAACTACTGGTCTCTACTCCTTTGGCATAATAGAAAAAGATAGTTACAGATTCAAAAAAGAAAGCAACCTACAAGAAATAGTCAGCACAATCCACGGCTTCATCTATTCTGAGGCCAGAAGAACTAAGGTACCAGGCTACAACTACCAAATGTTCTAATCATGACCACAATAGAAGGACCATGATAGAATGGGAGAAAAATATAAAACTGAATTTCAAATTCTTTTTAAAAAGGAATTAATACACAGAAGCCAGTACAATACTGTACTGGTTGAGAATGGAAAACTCCCAGAGATATCATCCTAAGATACTCTTTAAACCCTGAACCAAAACTAACCTGTGAGCTAATAAACTGACTAAAAAAGTGATGAATATCACCCATAAATATTGTGGGCCTTAAAAAAATTACCTCTATGAAACCAATAACTTTGAAACAAACAAGAGAATATAAACAGGCAGGATAATGGAAAGAGAACAACAGAATGAAATAATGAGAATGGTTCTTGCTCTGTGAACAATGTAAGTAAGGTAACTGAACAATCTGCGCAGAAACAGATTCCTATTCATAAATCTAAAATTTACCTTTTGAGTTCTGTTTGTTTGGAAAACTAAAAAAAAAAAACCTTTTATTGGGAAATGAGTGAATGTTTACAGAGCAGATCATTAGTTTTACACTCAACAAACCATACACTTTGCATCACTACATAGTTGCAATCCCCTTCTTATACCAACAGTTAACAGAATTTACCTGTATTCACTTTAACGCATTTCTCTCTGTGTTCACTGATACCATCATATTTCCTTTGCTAACCTCATTTTTGTTGTATATTACCTGCCCTGCTCCCATGTTAACATATGTCTATGCTCTTGTTGTTGTTGTCAGGTGCCATCGAGTCAGAACCAACTCATAGCGACCCCATGCACAGCAGAACGAAACAATGTTCGATCCTGGGCCAACCTCACTACCGC
>NW_006408807.1:482619-493967 GCF_000296735.1 Chrysochloris asiatica | reverse complement strand
AACATGAGGATTTCTGCTCCTGTAAAGATCTGCAGCCTCCCTATGAGTCGGAACCAGCTCTGACAGTATAGTGGTTACTATTCAGGCTGCTAATCTTTCGAAACTACCAGTGGTTCCATGGGAGAAAGGTGAGGCTTTCTGCTCCTGTAAAGATTTTCAGCCTTGGAAACCTCATGCAGGGTCACTGAGTTGGAACCAACTCCACAGTGCACCACCACCACCACCACGCTTGTTTTACTTTAAATATTTCTGTACCTGTATTAAGTTCTGGGAGGTGTTGTCATGTATGGTAATCTCAACAGCTGTCTGCTGTTGTTGGTTCTCAATCCAAAGAAAACCATTTAGCTTTTTTTTTCGGCAAAGTTGATCTGATCATTACAAATTCCTTTAATTTCTATTTATCAAGAAATATCCTAATTTCACTGTCGTATTTGAGGGACAGGTTTGTCGGGTTGGCAATCTTTTTATTACAGAGTTTTGTATATTGCCTTCTTTACTACAAGGTTTCTACTAAGAAATTAAAGCTTAGTCTTATTGGTTCTCCTTGGAATTAATGTTTCGTTTTTCCAGAGCTACAATTTACTGTGATATGTCTTGGTGACTTTCTTTTGGGCTCTACCCTGTTTGGGGTTCATTCAGCTTCTTCTATGCTTATCTTCTTGTCTTTCATGACGTTAGAGAAAATTTCTTCCAATAACTCTGTGCTTGTCTCTTTCTGTTCTGGATTTCTGATGACCCATGTTATTCCTCATCATGGAGTCCCATATAACTCTTAGGCTTTCTTCAGATTTCTTTAATTTTTTTATCTGATTGTTCTTCTAGCATACTAGTATTGAGAGAGTGCTCTTCAAGCTCACTAATTTGGACTTCCATAGGTTCACATCCACTCTTTTGCCTTTTCAATGTACTGGTCATTTCTGAGAACTTCATATTAATCTTCTAGATTTCTAATTGCAGGTTTTGTATTGTTTCAAAATTTGTGTTTATTTTTGCCTGTTTCTTCTTGTAGTGTTTTCTTGAATTCTTCTAAAGTTTTAATTGTGTTCTCCTTGCTTCCTTTGAACTTTCCATAAATCCTTTGAAGGTACCTAATTATCATTCTTTTGAATTCTTTTTCAGTTAGTTCTATTACTTTTTACTCCTCAGAAATGCCTTCTGGCTATACATCTTGGTCATTTGGTTGAGCCATTATTTTTTGTTTCTTCAAGTAAGCTAAAATTGTCTATTGTCTCCAGGGCATTTTGAGGTTGTTGTAGTTGCAAAAATAAATAGTGCAGTTGTATGATCCAGAGGGGACAAATTTCTAGGGGGTTCTGTAATTGAAAGAGCTCATAAGGTGATTGTGGAAGGGATATGACAGCAGAGTCCCTGGCCTTAGATTGAGTTTCTATTGGCCTTAGAGTTATCTATGTTCAGGGCACTCAATCTGGAAATAGTTTGTGGGGGACCCTTGATGTAGTTGGTGGCAGTGTCTGTTAGGACCACAGGGAAGTTAGGGTCAGGATGACTGATTAAATGCAGGTCTGCTGGTTCTGTAGGTCTGGAGCTGAGTCCACCTGAATCCAGGCACAAAGCAACATAGCTGGCCTCCAGCTCACGCTGATGCGGCTCCCAACCATACAGCTCCAACCTTCCGGACAGGGTCTGTGCTGGGGGTGGATGAGGGTGGGAGCTGGACACACTCTGGTCAGCAGAAGTGTGTGGGGGGAAAGGATAAACTGCACTTTTTCAGTTGTCTGTGCAAATCTGCTCTGCCAGGTCTTCCTCCTCTGTCAAACCTGTTCTCGAGATGGTGGAGTCATGCCTGGCCAGCCGTTCACGAGTCAGTCTCCCTCTCTTTCCAACCCTGCTCGGCCTCTCCACCCAGAGAAACGTTGTCTACCTCTCTACCCTTTCTTGGAAGTTCAGGATGCCATAATTTTCCTCTGTATCTGTTTAATTTTATTTCTCGTATCTTTGTTGTAGCGGGTCAGTGTAGTTTATCTGCCTAATCATCCATCTTGTTGGAAGTGGTCTACAGTACTTCAATGTGATAAATTATTTTAAATGGAATTTAACTTGGCAAAGATATATTTTGATCAAATATCAAAATCTTAATTTTAATGGTATAAATTTAATTTTCAGTAATGGACAGAACAAAGAATTAAGATGTTTGCCTCATTAATATATCAAAGACAAATTGAAGTTCTTCTAAACCAGGTTAAAGATGGGGAGCGTTGAGTCTGATTGTGGTTCCATCAAATTACTTGTTATAACTTAGAAACATATAGACCTCTGAATCATTATCTCAAGTAGGAAGTAAAATATAAAGTTTTCTTAAGAGGAAACTTTCTCTCCTATGCATAAGGGAAGAAGAAAAAAAGTTATTCATGTCTAAATGTTGTATAGTGTCAATTATTAACTACACATTAAATAAAAAACATTTAGTGACGGTGCCACAAATTACACCTGGGCACACAGAGAGGATGTGCACCAAGAAGAATAAAATCTAATGGAGGGAGATATATAAAATATAAACTACTATGTGGTTGTTGTTGTTAGGTGCCATCGAGTCAATTGCGACCCATAGTGATCCTGTATAGGGTTTCTGAGGAGCAGCTGGTGAGCTTGAACCACTGACTTTGCTTTCAAACCAACTTTGCAGTCCAGTACATTAACTCACAGTGCCACACAAGGACTCCCGCAACACAAAATATTGTACTAAGTGTCATTTCAGTGATACAATTGATCTTGGCAGAAAGAGTCAGGAAAGGCTTTACAGTGAAAGTAAAACTAAGATAGAGCCTAGGAGACCGTGAGAGATTTTTTACTAGGCACTGGAATTCAAATTACAGGTTGGAAATTGAGTTCATTAGCCACTCTGCAGGAAAAAAAAATAAGGTTTTATGTTCTTGCAAAGGTTTGTTGTTGTTGTTAGGTGCCATCGAATCGGTACCAACTCATAGTGACCCTATGCACAGCAGAACGAAACACTGCCTGATCCTGGGCCAACCTCACTATTGTTGCCACGCTTGAGTCCTTCGATGCTGCCACTTGGCCAATCCATCTTGTTGGGCGTCTCCCTTTTTCTCTAACCCTTCACCTTACCAAACATGATATCCTTCACCAGCCAATGGTCCCTCCTGACAACATGTCCAAAGTATGAGAGACGAAGCCTGGCCATCCTGGCTACACTTCTTCCAAAACAGATCTATTGGTTCTTTTGGCAGCCCATGGCACTTTCAATATCCTCCTCCAACACCAGAACTCAAAAGCATCAATTCTTCGACAGTCTTCCTTATTCACTGTATTTATAGCTCTGAAAATCCCATACAGGATTGCTATGAGTCAGAACTGACTCGACGGCACTTAGCAAATGAGCCACTTTTGTAAAAAAATTCAAAAAGAAAATGGGGAGGAAAACAAGCACTCTCCTATTATGATTTGAAAATATGTCCATAAGTTCGTTCAGATTCCAGTCTTTACAAGGTGGGGTCTAATTACCCAACTCTTGAGCGTGATTTGAACTAGCTTCTAATGAATAGAAGTTTCCCATCAGAAACTAGGTCATAAAGACACTGTAGCTTCCTCATTCTCTCCCTTGAATTGCTCACTCTGGGTATATTACCTTCCATTCTGTGAGGAACTCAAGCAAGCTATGGAGAAGCCTGTGGTAAGAAGCAGCCCTCCTGCCCACAGCCGCATGAGTGAACCAGTCCTAGTTAAGTCTTCAAATGATTGTACCCCTGGCTGACACTGACAACAGTACTAGACAAACACTGAGCTGGAATCAGTCAAACACTCTGATTCTGAATTCCTGTTTGTTGCTTTAAGACACTAAATTTAGAGGTAACTTACTATGTAGCAATTTGTTGTTGTCATTGTTGTTAAGTGCCATTGAGTCAGTTCTGTCTCACAAAAACCCTGTGTAGAATTTTCCAAGGCTTTTAAAATCTTTGCAGAGGCAGAAAACCTCACCTTTCTCCCACAGGGCAGCTGGTGGGCAAGAACCATGAACCTTGTGGTATGGAGGTAGCGTGACCCAGATTTCTTAACAGACCAATCTAGGGTAGGAGGTTCACATGCTCAGGATTTTCTAAATCTGTAATGGTTCTTGAATGCCACCAATTCGGCTCAGACTCCCTTGTGGTTCACAGTCCAGTGCTTAATCTACAGAGCGATTGTACTCCTCAATGTGCAATTAATATATACCAAATAAAATTGAAATAATACTTTCTTCTTTTTTTTTTTAAGCTACGAAAGTACCATGAACTCATTTGTCAGACAACAGACCTAGAAGGTATGAGAAAAGGCTGGGTGATACTGAGCCACTGTGAAACTTCTCTGCCACTTCTAAACTGATTCCAGCCTGTACTTCACCTAAAAGGCAGAGTAGAAGTGCTGCACAGGATTTACTAAACTGTAATCTTTCGAGAGGCTGTTGCTGTTGATATTAAATGCCTTCGAGTTGTTCCAACTCAGCAATCCTGTATAGGGTTTCTGAGGAGAAGCTGGTGAGTCTGAAGCGCCAAACGTGTGGGGTTCAAATGAACCTCGTGGTCCAGGGCTTATCTACTACACACCACACCAGAAGACAACTGTCATCTTTTCCTCCCATGTACTCAACTAGTGGGTTTGTGAACAGCTAACATTTCAGGTAGCCGTTGAGTGCTTTAACCACTGTGCCACAATGGCTTCTTATGTTGAAGACAAACTGGTCTAAATATATTAATATGTTCTGAAAGAACACCTTTTTATTCATAAGAAATTTTCTAAAGGAAAAAAAAATCTGAGCAAGCAAACTTCAGCAGTGAAAAGTGAAGCTCAGAAAATTAACACATTTTTAATGTCCTATCAAAGCATTCTCTCTAGCTTCTAATCTTTTTCTTAATATAGTAAAATCATCCTAGTATTTAGTAAAAACTGTTTCTTATTTCTTATTTCAAATTTGATGACCATGGTGATTAGTTTAAAGGAAACGTAATTGTTTGGGGGTCTCAAAGAAACTACTAAGGAAGTTATGTCCACTAACCTGAGTGCAAATATTCGGAAGACAAAGTGCTAGTTTCACCATATTAGGTAAGATGGATTGACATAAATGTTGAGCTTCTGCTTCTTCAAGTACCTAAAAATTCAATAAAATATGTTAACAGTGAATAAATGTTCACTATAAAATGAAATTACATGTGTGCTTTTCATGTAATACTATAAAAAGGGACATGATCAGCATCATCAACATGCATAAAATGGGATTTATACTTACAGGGTAAACTTTAAAATTCACTTCCAAATGTAAATAACAGAACTTAACGCAATCTAAAATACTTCTCATTAGCTGAAAATGAAGAAATGTACTGAATGACCTTGTCTAATTCAACTGAAAATTGCTAAACCACTATTCATTTATTCAGAAGTCCTCAAGGATCCATTGAGAATTTTTTTAAATTACCATTGTTGTTGTTAAGTACCATGGAGTCAGTTCCGACTCATAGTGACCCTGCACAGGGTTTCCAAGGCTGTAAATCTTTACGGGACCAGAACACCTCATCTTTCTCCCGTGGAACCGCTGGTAGTTTCAAACTGCCGATCTTCAGGTTAGCAGCCCGATTGGTAACCACTACGCTACCAGAACTCCTTTTAAATTACCATTAAACCCACATAAATTTCATATATTTGATACCCAGGAATCAAACTGACTACATCTGTGGGAAGAGATGGTACAGAAGAGCTTAACAGCATTAGCCAAAACAAGACCAGGAGCTGACCATGGAATAGACCATACATCAATTGTTCCTAAGAAAGTTCAGGCTGAAGCTGAAAAATAATGAAAATGAGCCTATGAAAGCCAAAATATCACCTTGATACTTTGTTGTTGTCTAGTCAGTTCTGAGTCATAGTGATCTTATGTAGAACACACGAGGCAGGATGTCAGTTTGAGAACTAAGATGCATCTGATCCAAGCCATGTAATTTTCAATAACCTCATATGCATGTGAAAGTTAGACAATGAATAAGGAAGATCAGAGAATAAAATTATGTATTTCAGTTATGGTGCTGGAAGAGAATACTGAACCCATTTTAAGAGGTAGCATATGATCACGAACCGGTGGTACTGAAGGCATTGGTAAAAAACAAGCCTCCAGGAATTGACGGAAAACTAACTGAAAAGTTTGAACAAACATGCTGCACAGGAAGAACTCACTCATCTATACCAAAAAAAATGAAAGACAACAACTGAAAGAGATCCGCATTTAGGCCCATTTCAAATAAAGTGACCCCAACAGAATGCAGAAGCCATCAAACAGAATCACTTATATCACAGGCAAGGTTTTTTTTTTTGCTAAAAAAACAGTGTGGTAGTACACTGACAAGGAACTGTCAAAACTTCAAGTCATATTCAGAAGAGGACCAGGAACAAGGGATATCACTGCTGACGTCATATGCTGCTATTGTTGCTGTTAAGTGCAGTCTAGTCAGTTCCTACTCATAATGACCTTGTACAAAGTTTCCAAGGAGCAGCTGGTGAGGTCGAATCACTGAACTTATGGTTCAAATGACCTTGTAGTCTAGTCCAGTGCTTATCCTATGGTGCCACATGAGAATGAGATATGGATGTTGGTTAAAAGCAGACAATACCAGAAAGCTGTTTTGGTTATCTGTGTTTTATTGACTATGCAAAGGTATTCAACTATGTGGATTATAAAGAACTATGAATAACATTTGTGCTCATGAGGAACCTGTACACAGAACAAGAGGCAACAATTCGAACAGAACTAGGGGACACTGAGTGGTTTAAAATCAGGAAAGGTGTGTACCAGCATTGTGGTTTTTACCATACTTATTCAATATGCATGCTGAGCAAATAATCTGAGATGACAGATTATATGAAGAAGAACGTGGCATCAAAATTGGAGGCAGACTCAATAACAACCTGCAATGGGTAGATGATACATTCTTGCTTGCTGAAAGCAAAGAGGACTTACAACGCTTAATGATGAAGATCAAAGACCATAGCTTTGGTATGGGATGCATCTCAATGCAAAAAAAAAAAAAAAAATCTCACCACTGGAGAAAGATTGAACTTGTCAAAGACTTCATTTTGCTTAGATCCACAATCAACACTCACTGTAGTCAAGAAATCAAACAATATATTGTATTAGGCAAAACTGCTGCAAAATAATTGTTTAAAATGTTAAAAGGGAAAAGATGTTAGTTTGAGGACTAAGGAGCTCCTGATTAGGCCGTGGTATTTTCAGTCTCCTCACAGGCATGTGGAAGTTGGACAATGAATAAGGAAGACTGTAGAAGAACTGATGCGTTTGAATTATGATGCCAGTGGCAAAGAATACTTAAAGTACCATGGGCTGCCAGAAGAACAGATCTGTCTTAGAAGCGAAGTACAGCCAGAATGTACCTTAGGAGCATGGTTGGAGTCACTTAGCCTCTAGTTCTTTATAGACATTGTCTGTCAGGCAGGATCATTCCTTGGAGAAGGATATCATGGTTAGTGAAGTGGAAAGTCCAGCGAAAAAGAGGAAAATGCCCAACGAGATGGACTGACACAGTGGAAGCAACAATGGGCTCAAATGTAACATCATCAGGCGTAATTTCATTCTGTTGTGCACTGGGTAACAATGAGTCAGAAACTACTTAATGGCAATTAACATATTTTTGCTCTAAAACTACCATTTGATTCTTTTTTAGAATTTGTTGGAACTTGGATTTGTCTACTGTTTCGCTATTTCAGGGATTTCACAATTCCTCATTGTAGCCTTTTTATAATTTGCTGTTGCGGTTAAGTGCTGTTGAGTCAGGTCCGATTCATAGCAACCCTGTATAAGGTTTGCAAGGCTTTACATCTCCTTGGGAACAGAAAGCCTCATCTTTCTCCTGAATGGAGCAGCTGGCGGGCTCGAACTATGGACACTGCTTACCATATGGACCCACTACTCTCTCTTTCTCATAACTGTTGTTGTTGTTAAGTGCCATCAAGTCGGTTCTGACCCATAGTGACCCTGTAGAGGGCTTCCAAGGAATAGCTGGTGAGCTTGAGCCACCGACCTTGCAGTTCAAACAGCTTTGCAGTCAGTCTGGCGCATTAACCCACAGCACCACACCAGGACTCCCATAATTGTTGCTAAGTGCCGTCAAGTCCGTTCAGACTCACAGAGACCCTGTAAAGAGTTTCCATGGAGCAACTTTGAACCACTATTTGGATTATAGCTGTTTTAAAATCTTTTTCAGACAACTCGAACTTTTGTGTTATCTCAGGGTTGTTGTCTGTTGACTGCTCTAATTCAAGACTGGTAAGTGGTGTTCTGGGCATGAGACTTTGGATCTTATTTTAATCTTGCCTTAGTAGACCTACTGTGACAGTACACTGGTGGTGGAAAGAGAAAGCCACCAGCTGGGACTGGACAGTCTTCATAACTTAGCCATCCGTGGCCCTCGGGGCAAGGAGTTGTTGTAGATTTGTTAAGTGCCGTCAAGTCGGTTCCAACTCATAGCAACCCCATATAGGGTTTCCAAGTGGGTTTGAACTGCCGACCTTGTGGTTCGCAGTCCAGTGATGATCCTACAGTGCCACAAAGTTACACGTGTAAGGAGTAGGAATGATGTTTTGTTATTGTTGGATCCTTTGCTAATGGCTATCTGTGCTAGGACCCCTATTTCCTAGCTAGTCTGCCTCCCTTCTCCACCTTTCAGTCTTCTTATGCTGTTTTAGATACAATGTCTGGGATTTTTATTCTATAATTATGTTAGGAAGAATTGCCTATTCAAACACTGTTTAACCTAAGACATTTAACCCTAAGTGTCTAATAGGTGACAGCTTGCTTCCACTGGGTATCTGTCGTTGTCTTTTAAAACTGACATATGAAGAGCTGCCACCATGCATTGCTGAGTCACAAGCTTTATAATATTACCAATTTGTCTGTGGAAATACCACTGAACTAGACTTTCTACAATTGTTAACATTTCAGACCTATGTTTAATGATATTTTTAAACTGTAAATGAGTACATAAAATAATATGTCATTCAAGAAAATTAATGTATAAGACGGAATACATAATCTTAAAAACAAATGACATGACCTTATGCCTTCTCACATTATTAATAGTTTTATGAAAGTCAGGCCTTTTATAAAATTACTTACTAATCTATAAAATTTATTAAAGGAATAAAAGATTTGTTTTACTTTTTCCCAAGAAATTTTTCCTTGGCCAAAAATTCTATAGCAATTAAGAACAATAACCATTTATGTATTATAATATAGGAAATGAAATCATGATGTGGCACTATAGAATAAGCACTGGACTGCTAATCCCAAGGTCAGTGATTCAAATCCACCAAACACGTCTAAGAAACCCTACACAGGGTCGCTGAGTTGGCACCAGCATCAGTACTGGGCTACGAAACAAAATACCAGTGGTTCAAACCCACCAGCTACTCCTTAGAAACCCAATACAGGGTCACTGTGAGTGGGAACTGACTCGACAGTACTTAACAACAATAACAAAAAAGGAAAGAGTTTATTATATTATCCAAAAAAAAGTCCAGCAAAATGACAAACTAACAGGATAATCTCATTTACTCCCCTAGCAACTAACTCACTGAACAACACCTACAAACAAGCACAGATTGAGATAACAACTTCTAATGGCAGCTGAGGTGTTGGGAAATTGAAATGAGTCCAGATGTTGGGTAGAGGAGACGTAGGTACAACACAGAAGCTGGAAGAAATTACTCATTAACATAAGGAGCGCTGGGCTGGGTCTGGGCAACAACCTCAACAGGGAACACAGAAAAGAAGCTAATCTGAGGATGTTGTAGCCTGACATTTTAAAGGTGGCACAAACTGGCTGTGGGAGTTTGGGGATCATGTGTTAAGGAGAGGGTAAAGAAAATGTGGTACAAAACATGTGATGCTGCAACAGAGTGCTGTGGAATTAAAGTGAGCCCCACAATGAACAGACACCAGGATTGGGATGGACTGCAGGGCAGCAAGGCAAAAGGAGTATTTCAGAATGACAGTGGGCACAGATGGAAATGGCAGCTCCCTCGAACAGTGGGAGGACAGGGGAATGTCTGTGTACAGGCTCCCAGGAAGAAAGCCAAAGTGAGCCGCCTTCACCATGGAAACGGTGAGGTGAGTCCCACCACTTAGGACAAGCTTCTGGGCATGTGTGTTGCATTACAGAGATCAAGCATCCAGAATTCCTAACTTAGTGTTTTTAAAAAATCCCTAAAAGTAGGTGTGCCCAGAACCATATTGATTGATGCAGAAAAGGCATTTGACAAAAACATCCAACAGAATAGGAATAGAAGGGAAATTCCTCAACATAATTAAGGGCACCAATATAAATCCAACAACCAACATCCCTCTCAATGGAGAGAAACTAAAAGCATTCCCCTTGCAAAGAGGAATAAGACAAGGATTCCCTTTATCACCGCTCCTACTCAATATTGTGTTGGAAGTCTAAGCCAGAGTTATAAGGCAAGAAAGGAATGTTTAAAGAAGTAAAATTCTCTACATTTGCAGATGAAATGTATCCTATGAGAAAATTTCAAAGACTCAGTAAGAAAATTATTGGAAATGATTGAAAGATTCAGTAAAATGGCAGTTATAAGATCAATATACAATAAACAGTTCAATTCCTTTACACTAAAATAAAGACAGTTCTGAAAAGGAAATCAGGAAAACAATACCATGATTAAATATGCAGGAATAAATCTAACCACAGAAACAAAAAACCTGTATAAAGAAAACTACAAAACACTACTACAAGAAACCAAAAAAAGACCTACAAAAGGTATACAAGAATAAGCACAGCTGTCAACTAGCATAACGCTGTCCACACAGACAATGTTCTATATCCTACTTTGGTGATAGTAAAGCCATCTAAAGTACAACAATTGCTCTCTCCAAGTGCGGAAGAAAGAAGAGCAATAATAGCTGAAGATGCTTAAAATCCGATGGATGAGTGGAGCAGGTGAACATCAGTCACTACAACTGAGTCCAGAAGAACTAGATGGTACCTGTCTAGCACCCAACTGCTTGAAAGGGATCACATTAGAAGGTCCCAGGTGGAGTGGCAGAAAATGTGGACAAAAGTCAAAATGATAAAATAAAGACTGGGCTTACTGGTTAGAAAGAGACTGGAAGAACCCAAGACAAAGGACTTAACACCATTCAAGTTTGGAATGGCACTCATCTTCATGGGCCAATTTTCAGTCAAACAGTTGTTGTTGTTGTTAAGTGCCATCGAGTCGGTTCCGACCCATAGCGACCCTGTACAGGGTTTCTGAGGGTGTAAATCTTTACGGGAGTAGAAACCCTCATCTTTCTCCCGCGGAGCGGCTGGTAGTTT
>NW_006408807.1:480570-482404 GCF_000296735.1 Chrysochloris asiatica | reverse complement strand
GAGGGTGTAAATCTTTACGGGAGTAGAAAGCCTCATCTTTCTCCCGTGGAGCGGCTAGTAGTTTCGAACTGCTGACCTTAAGGTTCGCAGCCCAATTCGTAACCACTACGCTACCAGTAGAAAGATGTATATATATGGAGGCCAGCCCTAGTAAGGCATGCCCACCATGGAAGACTGATTTAAGATCAAAAGGACAACATTTACCTAAGGACAAAGTTAAGAAGGAATGGGAAGGAGGGTGGAAAAGAAATAGGAACTGCAGGAGGAAGTGGGAAAATTGTTGCATGGAGGGGATTGCAATCATTTTGATGAAACAAAATATATGACTTGTTGAATGTAAAACTGATGATCTCTGTAAATTTTCACTATTCAAAATGAAAGTTGAAAAAGAAAAAAGAAATATGCCATGTTCATGGATAAGGAGACCCAACATTGTGAAAATGTCAACATTGTCCAAAGAAATCTACAAATATAATGCAATTCCAATCCAGATTCCAGTATCTTTAAAGAGACAAAAAACTAATCACTAACTATACATGGAAAGGAAAGAGCGAGATACAGGTAGATAAAAGGACAGATACACAAGCTGACTGTTTGGCAGGGAAAATGGGAGTGTTGTTGTTAAGTGCTGTCAAGTCTTTCTGACTCATAGCAACTCTGTATAGGGTTTCCAAGGAGTGACTGGTGAGTTTGCACTGCTAATCTGTGGTCATTAGCAGTGCAGTGCTTATCCTACAGTGCCACACCAGGAACTCTGGAAAGTGGGTATACATCCACAAAAAATGTAAGGGTTTCACAGAGGATACCTGCACTTTTGCTGCAAACATATCTATGAATGCAGTGGAGCATACAGGTGGAAAAATTATGAAGACTACTTAGACATTACCAAACACCTTGAGGGAATAAATTACTGGACATGGAGGCTCAGGACCATAGTCTGGTGGACACCATGATCAATTGGCATAACATAGTTCATAAAGACAATGCTCTACATTCTACTTTGCTAAGTAGCATCTGAGATCTTAAAAGCTCATGCACAGTCATCTAAGATACAACTATCAGTCTCTCCCTGTGCGGAGGAAAGAATAATGAAAAGTGAAGACACCTGAAATGAATTAGTCCAATAGACTAAGAGGACTCACAAACATCAGACTACATGATCCTGGAACCAGAAGAACTACACGGCACTGAGCTAGCACTACCAACTGTTCGATAAGGGATATTAGAAGGTCCTGGACAGAGTGAGAGGAAAATATGGAATGAAATTCAAAATTATAAAAATGACCAAACTTACTGTCAGAAAGACACTGGAGGAACCTAAGATTATGGTCCTCGGTTACCTTTTAGGTATGGAACTGAACTCACCATATTGTTATTGTTAGGTGCCATCGAGTTGGTACTGACTCATAACAACCCTATGCATAGCAGAACAAAACACTGCCCAGTCCTGAACCAACCTCATAATTGCTGCCACGCTTAACCCCATTACTGCTGCCACTTTGCCAATCCATCTTGCTGGGGGTCTTCCCCTTTTTCTCTGACTCTCCACCTTACCAAACATAATATTCTCCAGCAACTAATCACTCTTGACAATATGTCAAAGTATGAGAGACAAAGTTTGGCCATCCTGGCTTCCAAGGAGCACTCTAACTGCACTTCTTCCAACAAAGATCTGTTTGTTCTTTTGGCAGCCCATGGTAATTTCAATATTCTCCTCCAACACCATAAATCAAATGCATCAATTCTTCTATGGTCTTCCTTATTCCCTGTCCAGCTTTCACATGCATATGAGGTTATTGAAAATACTATGGCTTGGGTCAGGCACACCTTAGTC
>NW_006408807.1:468995-472485 GCF_000296735.1 Chrysochloris asiatica | reverse complement strand
TGTCAACATGATTTAGGGACATTTTGTTATGAGGGACCAGTCGCTGGAGAAGGATATCATGTTTGGTAAGGTGGAGGGTCAGAGAAAAAGGGGAAGACCCCCAGCGAGATGGACTGGCAAAGTAGCAGCATCAATGGGCTCAAGCGTGGCAACAATTGTGAGGTTGGCCCAGAACCGGGCAGTGTTTCATTCTCTTGTGCATAGGGTCACTGTGAGTAGGTACTGACTCCATGGTACCTAACAATAACAACAACAAAATGAAAAATCAACAATCAACACTGTAGTCAATGGAGAAAAGCTTGTTCCATTATCACCAATCAAGTTTAACATGTATGGTTGAGCAATCCTAGCAAAAAACAGTAAGATAAGAAAGAGAAATAAAAACTATTAAAATAAGAAACAATGAACTAAAACTAACCCTATTTGCATATGACACGATCCTATAAATAGAAGACCCTAAAGATTCCACAAGAAAATTGCTGGAACTGGTAAAAGAATTTAGTAATGTTGCAGGTACAATGAAAAAATGCAAAACTCAGTTGGGTTCCACTACACTAACAAAGACTATTTTGAAAAAGAAAACAAGAGCAGTAACATTCACAATAGAATTATAAACCACTACTACAAGACACTAAATCCTGGTGTGGCATTGTAGGTTAATGCACAAGACTGCAAAGCCCTTTGAACTGCAAGGTTGGTGGTTCAAGCTCACCAGCTGTTTCTTGGAAACCCTATACAGGGTTGCTATGGGTCAGAACCGACTCAGTGGCACTTAACTACAACTACTACAAGAGATTAAGGAGCTCTGGTAGCATGGTGGTTACGAATCTGGCTGCAAACCTTAAGGTTAGCAGTTTGAAACTACCAGCTGCTCTGCGGGAGAAAAATGAGGCTTTCTGCTCCTGTAAAGATTTACAACCTCGGAAACCATGTACAGGGTCGTTATGGGTCGGAACAGACTCGAAAGCACTGGTGTGGCACTGTGGGTTAATGCGCCAGACTGCAAAGCTGTTTGAACTACAAGGTTGGTGGTTCGAGCTCACCAATCGCTCCTTGGCAACCCTAAAACGGGTCGCTATGGGTTGGAACCGACTCGACAGCACTTAACAGCAACAACTACTACAAGAAACTAAAAAAAAAAAAAACTCACACAAATGGAAAATCTCGTTCTCATGGGTTGGAAGACTTGATATAAAGAAAATGTCAATTCTACCTAAGTGATCTACAGAAGCACTACAATCCCGATACAAATCCCAGTGACATTCTTTATTGCAATGGAAAAACTAACAACTAGCTTCTTATGAAAAGGAACAAAGCCATAAAGAAAGCAATACAAAAGAAACAGAACAAAGCAGGAAGCCTCACATTTCCCAATAGCAAACCATACTATACATTCAGTTCCCCTTGGTTAAGAATAAATTCTGCTTGGAAATATGCTTCTAAAGTTGAAATTCTATGTAAGTTGGAATATTAGTTAGTGAAGTGCTTGTCTCAGTATATGATGGTGGCTGTCATCTGTGGTTGTGTGTCAACAAGTCAATTCCAATTCACAGTGGGCTCTGTATAGGGTTTCTGAGGCTGTAAATCTTTATGGGAGCAGAAAGTCTCATCTTTCTTCTGTGGAGACACTGGTAGATTCAAACTGCTGACCTTGCAGTTAGCAGCCTCATTTGTGATTCATTACACTACCATTACGCTTTCAGTATTTGACAAGGCTTCAAAAATTTCATTGGAAAACAGAATTAAAAGATAATGCAATTTTGCACAAGCTTTTTGAAGTCCCTTCATATAGTATAAAGTGTACCTATCCATGATTTAAAAGCAAAAGAAGCACTTTGTCTTAGGCTGTATTCTCTAGAGAAACAAAACAAGTACAATTTATATATGTAATATAGAAGAAAAGTTTATCAAGGAAATGTCTCACAACTGTAGTGGTAGGAGAGTCCCAAGGTAAGGTCAGATGAATCAAGAAGGGGAGGTGAGTCTGGCAGGAAAACAGGGTGGGTGACAAGCAGACAGAAGTCCTACGTCCGGGTCAGATGAACCAAGGTCAGCAGGTGGGCCCAGTAGGCAGATAAACAATAGTGAAGGCCACTGGATCAAGTTCAAAGAACAAGAGGTTGGAGGATGACCCAGATGCAAGATCCAGTTCCATCAGAAAGAACAAGCTTCATCTGCTTGTCCATCATATTAAAAAAAGGCCACACCCTCAAGGAAACATCCTTTCCATTGATTAGCTGCTCACAGCCAATTATCATAGAGTTAACTATGTATGCTCATAGCCAATCATCATAAAGCTCACTACACTGTATTAGATCTCACCATAGGGATATGGTGAGCACATCTCAACTGCCAAACCAATGGGAATACTGGCCTAGTCAAGTTGACACAAAACCTTAACTATCACACACTCCCAGATACAGTGAAACATATTTAGCATAATTGTTGTTGTTGTTGTTAAGTGCCGTTGAGTCGGTTCCGACCCATAGCGACCCTGTATAGGGTTTCCAAGGAGTGAGTGGTAAGCTTGAACCACCAAACTTGCAGTTCAAACTGCTTTGCAGTCTGGCGCATTCACGCACAGCGCCACATATTTACCATAATAGCATAGTAATAATAATATGAACCCTGGTGGGGCACTGCAAGGTAAGTGCTACAGTGTTAACCACAAGATCGGCAATTCAAACACACCAGCTGTTTTCAGAAACAATAATAACAATAAAATGTTTTGATGAACATCAAAAGTAGCATCTATTTGGACCTTGAATTTTTAACACTATACACTTTAAGGGGGTTGGTTTGCAACTTTGGGTTATAACTAAATGTCAGATGTTTGTAACCTGGGGACTGACTATACATCCACTAAAACCAGAACAGCTTAGGATTGCTTTGACGACAGACACATAGATCAAATGAAAACTCAGAATTAAAACCAGCATATATGTATAACTAATTTTCCACAAGAGATCCAACTGTATTCAGTGGGACAGAAACAGTGTCTTTAATAAATGGTGCTGGCAAAACTGCATATCCACCATCAGAAAAATGAAACAGGAACCATAACTGACACCATACACAGAAAGAACTCAAAATGGATCAGATTTAAATGTCAAATCTAACACCAGAAAATCGTACAAATCCACATAGGGATAAAACTATGGGGCCTAATCTTCTGTAAAACTAGGCTAACAAACACTGCAACAACTACACAAATAAAAGACGACAAAGCAGATAAATGGGACCTTATAAAAATTAAAAGCTTATGCTCATCAGAATACTTTCTTAAAAGACAATCTACAGACAGGAAAGACGTTCTCAGAAACAATCCAAAAAGGGTCTAATCTCTAAATTCTATAGAATATTGCAGAAATATAACAAAAAGACAAACTTAATCACAAAATGACAAAGGACATAAACAGAACCTTCACCAAATGCAATACCCAAGCAGCCAAGATATTCACAATCATTAGCTGTTGTATGTTGTATGCTG
>NW_006408807.1:464317-468895 GCF_000296735.1 Chrysochloris asiatica | reverse complement strand
ATAGTTGATCCAAGAAGAATGAAGTCCTTGACAACTTCAATCTTTTCTCCATTGATAAGGATGTTGTTTATTGGTCCAGTGGTGAAGATTTTAGTTTTCTTTACATTTCTTTAGACAGCAATCCATACCAAAGGATGTGCCAATTGATCTTCATCAGTATTTTAAGTTCTCTTCACTTTTAGCAAGCAAGGTTGTATCATCTGCATATCACAGGTTGTTAATGAATCTTCCTCCAATCCTGATGCCACATTTTTCTTCATAAAACCCAGCTTCTCAGATTATTTGCTCAGCATACAGGTTGAATAAGTATGGTGAAAGAACACAACCCTGTCGCACACCTTTCTTAATTTTAAACTGTTCAGTGTTCCCATGTTCGTTAGAATAACTGCCTCTTGATCCATGTACAGATTCATCAAGAGCACAATTAAGTGTTTAGGAATACTCATACTTTGCAATGTTGTCCACAGCTTGTCAAGATCCACACAATCAAAAGCCTTTGTGTAGTCAATAAAGCACAGGTAAACATCTTTCTGGTATTCTCAACCAAGATCCATCTGACATCAGCAATGATATCCCTTGTTTCACATCCTCTTCTGAATCGGCTAGAATCTCTGGAAGTTTTCTGTCAATGAATGCTTGCAGCTATTTCTGTATTACCTTTAGTACAACTTTACTTGCATGGGATGTCAAACATATTGTCAGATGATTTTCGCATTCCTTTGGGTCACCTCTCTTTGGAATGAGCACAATACGGATCTCTTCCAATCAGATGGCCAGATAGTTGACTTCCAATTATCTTGGCATAGATGAGTGAGTGCCTCCAGTGCCGCCTCACTTTCTTGAAAGATTTCAATTTTTATTCCATCAATTCCTGGTGCCTTGTTCTTGGCCAGTTCCTTCAATGCATCTTGGACTTCTTCCTTCACTATCATTGGCTCTTGATCATATGCTACCTATTGAAACGGCTGAACATAAACCATTTTCTTTTGGTATAGTGACTCTGTATATTCCTACCATCTACTTTTGATGCTTTCTGCATCAGTCAATAAGTTGCCCAGAGAAACCTTCAATAATGAAAGTTGAGGCTTGTATTTTTTCTTCAATTCCCCCAGCTTGAGAAATGCTGAGTGTGTTTTCCCCTTTTGGTTTACTGACTCCAGATCTTGGCACATTTCATTGTAATATTTGACTTTGTTTTCTTGAGCTGACATTTGAAATTTTCTGTTCAGCTCTTGTACCTCCTCATTTCTTCCATTTGCTTTAGCATCGCTACGCTGGAGAGCAAGTTTTAGAGTCTCTTCTGACATCCATTTTGATCCTTTCTTTCTTGTCTTCTTAATGACTTTTTGCTTTCTTCCTGTGTTTTGTTCATGATGTCATCCCACAACTCTTCTGGTCTTCGGTCTTTAGTGTCTAATGTATCAAATCTGTTTTTCGGATGCTCTCTAAATTCCGGTGGGAGATATTCAAGGTCATATGTTGGCTCTCTCAGATTTGTTTTCATTTTCTTCAGCTTCACTTTGAATTTGCATATGAGCAATTGATGGTCTTTTCCACAATCTGCCCCTGGCCTTCTTTTGGCTTAAGATACTGAGCTTTTCCACTGTCTCTTTCCATCGATGTAGTCATGTGTATTCCATCTGGCAAGGTCCATGTGTATAATCGTCTCTTATGCTATCTAAAGAAGGTATTTGAAATGAACACATCATTGGTTTTTCAGAATTCTATCAAATCACTTACAAAAGTCATCCAAAGGATGAAATACTTAGGAATAAATCTAACTAGAAAAACAAAAGACCTAAACAAATAAAACTAAAGAACACTACTACAAGAAACCAAAAGAGATTTATAAAAACGGATGCATATACCATGCTCATGGATAGGAAGCTTTAACATTGTGACAATGTCAATACCATCTAAAGCAATCTATAGATACAACCGACTCCCAATCCAGATTCAAACAACATTCTTTAATGAGATGGAAAACATAATCATGGGTTTTATGTGGAAAAAAAAAAAGAGACCCCAGATAAGCAAAGGAAGAACAAAGTTGGAGACCGCTGATCCCTTGATCTCAAAATTTACTACAGAGTCACAGTGGTCAAAACAAGCTGGAACTGGTACAATGAAAGATACACAGATCAATGGAACAGAATTGACAACCCACAAGTAAATCCATCCACAGTCACCTGATCTTTGACAAAGTGTCAAAACTTATTAAATGGGGAATAGATAGTCTCTTCAACAAACAGTGCTGGCAAAACTGGAAATCGATTTGTAAAATAATGAAACAAACCCTTCTCTCACACCATATTAAAAAAAAAAAAACCCACAAATTCAACATGTAATAAAGACCGAAATCCTAGAACTATAAAGATCATAAATTTTAAAAATAGGAACAAACTTAGGGGCTTTAATACATGGCATACATACACTATCAAACACTACAAAAAACACACAGTGGGAGATAAAAGAGTCTTCTGAGGTGGGATATTTCCACTTGAAAAGACATGCAGACCAACCCAGAACTGCTGGGAGAACAGAAGATTCTTACTGAAAGAAAGAGCAGCAAAAAGAAAAATGGACCACTTAACTGTTTGAATTTCAAGCAAGCTGTTTGCTTTGGAGGCATCAAGTCAAGAATAGTCAGCCGGTCAGGGTTAAACCCCTTCTAGGACTGAAACTTAAAGGGAACCCCACAAACAAACAAAAATGCTTGTTGATAACCACATGGGACTACTTATGAGTGATGGAAATGCAGCAATGAAGACATGAGCAGAATTTTATGATTTTCATTGACACCTCAGAAACCCTATACAGGGTCGCAATCGACTCAATGGCACTTCACAACAACTGACACCTACTGACCCTGAGATGAGAAAGAGAAGAGAAGGGCTGGTTAGTCTGAAGTTTAGAAAGATGTATGGACTCCTGAGCTCGTGGGTACTGACCTAGCCCCTGGAGGCTAGGGCTGAGAGTGATGCAGCCAGCTGGTCTGAAGTGTAGGGAGGTGTGTATAAACTCCCAAACTTGCAGCTAGTACTCATTTGACCTAGCTTGGATGTCTAGTTGACCAGAATTGGATCAGATGAAGATAAAGATGTTTGCAACTGTGAGCAAGTACAAATGGCTACAATTTGGTAAAACTATAGTTTATACACGTAGTTGCTCAAAATTCTAATCACAAGGGGAGGATCTTTCATATCAAGGAACAAGCTTGTTTCCTCAGTGTACTACTGGATAGAGATGGGCAATTTACACACTGGCTATCAAAAATGGGGTTGAGGGGTGATAAAAGCATGAAGTGGATGACTTACAGTGTGCTTAGTTTCAGAATGAGGGGGGTAAGGAACAATCCCGACTGAAGAGTTTCCCTCTTTTCCATGCAGATATAGTGAAAGGAAATTGGGGGTGATGGTGATAGGGTTTTATGACTCAATGTCAGTCCATTTTAGCAGGACTAACTGTGATTGTAAAACTACATTTAGAAGATGTGTAACTAAAAGAGGGATTGTTGCTAAGTGCCATCAGGTGGGTTCTGATCCATAGAAAGCCTGTATAGTGTTGGAGCAGCTGGTGAGCCTGAACTGCCAGCCTTGTAGTTCAAACCAACTTTGCAGTCTGATGCATTAATCCACAGTGCCACACCAGGACTCCAGAAGAAGGGTGTAGTTAATTTTTCATTTCAGGAACAGAGGATCCCAGGAGCATCGAGAAGGAAGAGAATGAAAGGAGCATGAGATCCCTACCTAGAAAAGCAGCTACAGCAGAGACAATGGCAAAGACGGTGGCATGGAGAGACAGAGCAGCTGTGGGCGTCTGCAAGAGGCTGATTTGCAGAATGTGCCACTTGGACATTTAAATTAAATTTTTTTGTTATGTTTTGTATTTGATACATCAAATATTTCTGTTTCATTCATTTGTAAAATATAAGGTGTAGATAGGGACCCACAGGGAGGAAGTGGATAACTGTTTTTGCTGGGGGGGATTGTAATCATTCACATGAAGCAAGGTGTTTTTTTAAATATAGAGCTGATGAACTTGTATGTAAACTTTCACTCAATTTAAAATAAATAATAAGTAAAAATAAAAAAAATAACTTAGTAAGTTGATCAATTTTACAACTGCTTTAAGAGATTAAATAAATAAATATTACAGACCGATATTCCTTATACACATACATGCAAGCTTTTAGACTTCTGTAACAAATTATACCATGACCAAATGGGATTCAAAGCAGAATTTCAACAGAGGTTCAACATTAGAAAATCAAGCAGTGCAATCTACCACATAAATAAAACAAAAGGAACTGCATGATCCTATCAAATGATTCAGAAAAGACATAAGATAAAATTTAAAATGTTTCCTGATAAAAACTCTTGGCAAAATATTTATAGTCAGGAGAGAGGAACAAACAAGATGGCGGATCGGGTGGACGTATAGCAGAGAGCTCCGCCAACAACAACACAGAATACCCAACGAAGCAGCCTCAGGGGATGGTCCCAGAACTCTGAACCACATATAAAGGAATACTTAGAAGGTTGGAAGGCTCACAGCTGGGGGAATTTGTGGCAGAAG
>NW_006408807.1:439514-456537 GCF_000296735.1 Chrysochloris asiatica | reverse complement strand
GCTATGAGTTGGTTCCAACTCGATGGCACCTGACAACAACAGCTGTTGTTAGTGATATCATTGTTAAGTGCCTTCATAGCTAGCCTGTGCATAACAGAACAAAACACTGCCCAGTACTGCGCCATCTTCACAATGATCGTTACATTGGAGCCCACTGCTAATGCTAATTTCTCAATCTGTCTCAGGAATCTTCCAAACATGATGTCCTTCTCCAGGTACTGATCCTTCCTGACAACATATCCAAAGAACAAGAGAGGAAGTCTCGCCCTCCTTATTTCTAAGGAGCATTTTAGCTGTGCTTCTTTCAAAACAGAAGAATTGTTCTTACATTTACTGGTACTTTCAATATTCTTTACCAACACCATAATTCAAATGCATGAATTCTTCTTATTGACTGCTGCTTCCATTAGCATTGATTGTGGATTCAAGTAAATAGAAGGTTATGACAACTTAAATCTTTTCTCCATTTATCATGATGTTATTTACTGGTCCAGTTATGAGGATCTTCATTTTCTCTACATATAGAAGTATTTCAAGTCCTCTTCCATTCCAGCAAGCAGGGTTGTTTCATTTGCACACTGCAAGCTATTGTTGACTCTTCCTCCAAGCCACGTTCTTCTTCATATAATGTAACTGCCTGAATTATTTGTACTGGAAACAGATTGAATAAATATGATGAAAGGATACAACCCTGGTGCACACCCTTCCAGATTTTAAACCTTTCTATATATCTCCTTGTTCTGTCTGAACTACTGCTTCTTGGTTTATGTACAGGTTCCTCATGAACACAGTGAAGTGTTTCTGGAATACCTATTCTACGCAATGGTATCCATAGCTTGCCATGATCCATACACTCTAAAGCCTATGCCTAGTCAATAAAGCACAAGTAAACATATGTCTGGTATATCACTGTAGCCAATATCTATCTGATGTCAGCACTGATATCCCTTGTTCCACATCCTCTTCTGAATCCAGCTTTAATTTTTGGCTGCAGAAATAATTTTTTAAATTATCTTCAGAAAATTACACTTGCATGTGATATTAATGATATTAGTCAATTCTTTCTGCATTCCATTGGGTCAACTTACTTGGAGTAGGCACAGATATGGATCTTTCATCAGCTGGCCAGGTAGCTGTCTTCCAAATGTCTTGTCATAGACCAGAAAGCACCTCTAGCGTTGCATCAGTTTGTTGAAACATCTCAGCTTGTATTGCATCAATTCCTGGAGCCTTGATTTTTGCCAATGCCTTCAGTGGCCTTGGACAGCCTCCTTCAATACCACCTGTGATAGTTAGGTTCTGTGTCAACTTGATTGCGCCAGGATTCCCAGTTGTTTGGCAGCTGATAGATAACTGTGATGATTGGCTATGAGCAGCCTATCAATTAAAAGGATGTGTGTGGCCTGCTTCCAATAGAATATACATGCAGAAAAAACTTTCTCACATCCCTGCTAGGTCTGGATCTCCTATCTGGGTCATTCTCCACCCTCCAATTCATTGAATCTGAGCCAGTGACCTGCCCACTGAATATGCCTGAAAAACCAGATGTCCACCGAAGGGCCCTTACACCTGTTAGTATTGGCCCAGCTCATGTACTCCATGCTATTGGTTCTGCAGTATGCCTGCCAAAGCCTTGGTCGGTCATCAAGCCTGCTTCTGCCCCAGCTCCAGCCCTAAAATCCTACTCTGTGCCACAACTGGAATTCCTACCTTCTGGAGCGGCCCACAGATCTTGGTTCGCCTGCCTGCACTTGGGACTCTCCCATCTCTCCCACTGTGAGCCATATCATCGATACAAACTTCTCTTTATATATCTATGGTTCATTCGATACCACTAGAAATGAATGAACATTGACCAATTCTTTTGGGCACAGTGACTGTTTTTTTCTCCCATCTTCTTTTGATGCTTCCTGAAATAACTACTGTTGCTGTTGTTGTTGTAGTTAAGTGCCGTCTAGTCAATTCTGACTCACAGGGACTCTGTGCAGGATTTCCAAGTAACAGCTGGTGAGTTTGAACCACCAACCTTAAGTTTCTCAGTCCAGCGTTTATCCTACAGTGTCACACCCCGAGATACCATCAATTATATTCCAACTCTTAGAAAAATAGAATAAAACATAGTCCAATTCTGTGCCATCCTCATAAATATTGTTTTATTTGAGCTCATTGTTGCTGCCACTGTGGCCATTCTTCTTGTTGGGGATCTTCCTCTTATTTGCTGACCTTCCACTAGCCCAAGCATGAAGTCCTACTCCAGACAGCATTGTACCTCAAGATATATCCTGAAACATTCTTTCTGATGATGAATGTGACTATATCCTTCTTCAATTTGTCATTCTCGGCATTGTAAACCATGTAACTGTCAGACTGAAAATGGCCAATATTAGTCTTATTTCAGCTCACTAATGCCTAAAATACCGATGTTTAAGTGCTCTGTTTTGTTGTTGACATCGTCCAACTTCTCTAGATTCATATTTTGTACATTCCATGTTCCAATCATTAATGGATATTTACAACTGTTTCTCCTCATTTTGAATTGTGACCCATCAGCCAATGAAGGTCCTGAAAGCTTTACTCCATCAGCATCATCATGGTCAGCTATTCTTTGAGAAGACTTTCCCCAGTCATACTTTGAGTGCCTTCCAACCTGAGGGGCTCATCTTGCAGCATTACATCAGACAACATGTTGGTGCTCTTCATTATGTTTCAATATTCAATAATCTGGTGCTATTTAACAATGGTCCACTGATATTCATAAGCTTGACAGTGACTAAATATTCAGAAGTATTCCATCTTTTCCTCTTCCTAGTTTGCCTCAGTCTGGAAGCTCAGCTGAAACCTGTCCACCATAAGTGACCCTGCTGGTATTTAAAATAACAGTGGCACAGCTTCTAGAATCACAACATAGCTAGTTGTCAATTTTCTACTACTATAATTAACACTGCAGGAATAGCTCTGTACCCACATATCTGTGTGTTTGCTTGAAATTGTTATCATAAAAGCATTGACTTTTAACATTTTTATATACGCTACAAATTTGCCTTCCTACAAATTCATATTTCTAATGGCATTGTAGAGGAAAGTACTTAACACCTATACTTTACTAATACAAAGTATTATCACATTCTTGTTATGACACTTTACTATTATTTTTTATTACTAATGATGCTGAAATTTGTATTGCCACATAGACAAAACTCTCTCTAATGAGCCCTAAACCCTCCTTTTCTACTGATTTTTAATGAAGTATGAATGCATTCTTGCTTTAAAATATGTCAAAACATTCCAATGAAGTTAAAGCTTTTCTTGAACTCAAATGCTCAAATTCTAAACTACTTCTCAGACATTAACAGATGGAATGCCACCTTCTAAGCATGTATACATATATTAACAAATATGAAATTTGTTAATACATTTACTAAATGATAGTCAATATTTTTCTGGAAGTTGTTCTTTTTTTTCTTTCTGCCTTTAGAGAAAGCCTTAAAAATCTTTCCAATTCAGGCTCCTCAAAGACTTTAAGATGGGGTCTCTCATGAAGGACATCACCAATAGTCATCCTCACTCTGAGGACTCTCAGGAACCCTATTCTGGAATGGGAAGAAACCAGTCAAGATTCCTTTGTAATTACGATACAAAATCATATCATTTTATCATTGATAGAATAGTTATTCCAATTAAAATGTACTCACTCATGTATCAGAGCCTAGGAGAGTAAGGAGCATAGAAGTTCACGTTGAACAACTGGAGTGCCACTAGAGGAGTGCCTACAATTCAACACCCTTATTGAACTACCCCTAAATGTTTGTCACCATTGTTATCATTACAGTTTCTCATTAGAGAGAGAGTAATAAAGAAATGTTATTAAAAAATCTTTCCATTAATACTTGTATAATGATAAATGCTACATGTCCTGCTGTGGCGCTATGGGTTAATGCGCCAGACTGCAAAGCCATGTGAACTTCAAGGTCAGTTCAAGCTCACCAGCTACTCCTTGGAAACCCTATAGAGGGTCACTATGGGTCAGAATCGACTTGACGGCACTTAACCACAACAACAGTTATACATGTGTTGGTAGGAGCTTATGTGCCACAGAGTCGTTTTAAACTCATAGAGACCTTGCATAGGGCTTCCTAGGGTGTGTATCTTTATAGGGGCACAAAGTCTCATCCTTCTTCCTTGGAAGAGCTGATAGTTTCAAACTGCTGACCTTGAAGTTAGCAGTCTGAATTGTAACCACTACCGTACATTAAGAAAACTTGTTAACATACAGCAAAGTTCAAATAACTATACACTGAATACCCATATACTATTTAGTGTCCACAATTAACATTTTACTTTACTTGTGTGTTTTTTTTTTTTTTTTACATGTCTATAGTTCTTTGCAGTCCTGGTGTGGTGCTGTGTGTAAATACGCTGGACTGCAAAGTTGGTTTGAACCACAAGGTTGGTGGATCATGCTCGCCAGCTGCTCCTCAGAAACCCTATACAGGGTGTCCCTATGGGTCATTATTGACTGGATACTGACTCGACAGCACTTAACAACAACAATCAGTCCTTTACACATACATTGGTCCATGATTTTATGCATTTTTAAGAAAGTTATGGGCATTGGTACATTTCACTGCTAATCACTTCAATCTGCATGTCAATAACCAGAATTTAATAGTTGTTTATAGTGCTTTTTCTTCTGAGGTAAAATTTGCATTCAATGAAATATACAAACCTGTAATCTAGTAGTATCTGAACTCATCTAACTTCAGAAGGAAGGATGAGAATCAAAACTGAGGTAAAGGTCACACACTTAATTCCCACTTCCTCCCTGTGTTTTTCCTTTTGCCAGTCCACCTCACTCCTAGCCCTTCTAAACTTTGTTCTTGGGTAAATGCTGACATTTTGCTGGCAAATGGTTAATTATTCTAAGGTGTGCAGACCTCACCAGTGTTATGGTTCTCACTCTAACTTTTTATTTTAGCAATTCTCACATCAGTCACCTTTACAGGGCACTACTTCTCTTGTGAGTTTAGTAATTCAGTACAATGCCCACACAGAGCTTAAGGAGCATTTTCAGGATTATATTGTTTATTTGGGATGTAAGAGACTACAACTAAGGATCAACTTGGAGGTGACAGAACACATCATCAAGCAGGATGGTTCCCATCCAAGACAGATCTCAGCCCACCATTGCTGCAGCCCTTTGCTGGAAGCTCTATCAGCCAGCCATGTGCGGGCCTCAGCTCTGTTCAGACAGCAGTTATACCTCTCGATCTGTGCCACAGAGTTCCTGGAGGCATCTCACTCCACCAGCAATTCTCCCACCTGAAAACGCTTATTCCTTCTTGCTATGTGAGTTGGCCAAGCCCACCACAACCGTATTGAGATTGTCTTCAGGTTCCTACCCTCTGTCATCTACAGTGTTACAGCTCTGCTTCCTAGGTCCAAGAGGGTCTCAGCACAGGGACCCCAGATTCAAAGCCCTCCACTACAAGACCTTCTTGATGACAGTGCAATTCCTCCTCAACCTCTGTGGAACTGGAACTTTTACAAGTGTACTTGTTCCCATCAAGACCACAAACTGATCAATATCCTTGGTAAACCATAGTCACCTAATTTGCATTGTAATCTACCAAGCTCTGCAAGGGTTTTGTGGCCTGATGTGGTGTTGTGGGCTAATGTGCTGGACTGCAAAGTCAGTTTGAACTGCAAGGTTGGTGGTTCAAGTTCACCAGTCTCTCCTTGGAAACTCTACACAGAGTAGTAGTGGGTCAGAACTGACTTAACAACAACACGTATACTAAACCTATCCCTCTGCAATATTATGACCTAGCAAATCATCTGGGCAGAAAGGTCCTATATAAGCAGGAGCTGGTTTCACTATACTGTAACAGTCAATGCATACACGTGTAATCTAAATCCTATCAAGATGCAGAACACAATCATCACCCTTGAGAGTGCCCTGATCCCTACCAAGGCAACTCCTGCTCCCACACCATCAGGATACTACTGTTCTAAATTATTTTATCATGGATCAGTTTTGCCTCTTGTAAAACTCCACATATATACAGAAACCCAAGTTTAACAGAGTCCTGGTTTGGTGCTATAGGATAAGCAGTAGACTGATAACGACAAAGTCAGTGGTTCAAACCCACCAATCACTCCATGGAAACCCTATACAGGGTCATTATTAGAACTAACTCGATGGCATTTCACAACAAGTTGAAGAGCAGTGGAAAACCAAAATGGTCTACAACCACAAATATGCATGTATGTTTGACAGGGTATGTCAACATAAGTATTTATATGTGTTGCAAATATTTCCATCGATTAGTAGAACATACTGTGGGCAAAGCTGTGAAAACTTGTTGTTAGGTGCCATCAAGTCAGTACCGACCCACAGCGACCTTATTATGCACAGCAGAACGAAACACTGCCCGATCCTGGGCCAACCTCACTACTGTTACCATGCTTGAGTCCATCGATGCTGCCATTTGGCCAATCCATCATGTTGGGAGTCGTCCTCTTTTTCTCTGACCCTCCACCTTACCAAACATGATATCCTTCTCCAGTGACTGGTCCCTCCTGACAATATGCCTGAAGTATGAGAGACGAAGTATGGCCACCTTGACCTCCAAGGAGCATTCTAACTGCACTTCTTCCAAAATGGACATATTGGTTCTTTTGGTAGCCCATGGCACTTCCAATATTCTCCTCCAACACCATAACTCATATGTGTCAATTCTTCTATGGTCTTCCTTATTCACTGTCCAGCTTTCGCATGCATATGAGGTGATTGAAAATACCATGGCTTGAATCAGGCACGCCTTAGTCCTCACGCTGGCATCTTTGCTCTTCAACACTTTAAAAAGCTCTTGTGCAGCAGATTTGCCTAATGCACTATGTCGTTTGATTTCCTGATTGCTGCTTCCATGAGTATTGATAGTTCATCCAAGAAGAATGAAGTCCTTGACAACTTCAATCTTTTCTCCATCGATAAGAATGCTGTTTATTGGTCCAGTGGTGAGGATTTTTGTTTTCTTGACATTGAGATGTAATCCATACAGAAGGCTGTGCTCTTTGATCTTCATCAGTAAATATTTCAAGTCCTCTTCACTTTCAGCAAGCAAGGTTGTATCATCTGCATATCGCAGATGCCACATTTTTCTTCATAGAACCCAGCTTCTCAGATTATTTGTTCAGCATACAGGATGATTAAGTATGGTGAAAGAATACAACCTTGTCACACACCTTTCTTAATTTTAAACCATTAGCCATAACCAAATACCTTGAGGAATTAATTGTTGGGCCAGGAAGCTCAAGATCATAGTCTCGGGGAATTATCAAGGTCAACTGGCATAACATAGCTCACAAAGACTATGTTCTAGATCCTACTTTGGTGAGTGGCTGGGTTGTTAAAAGCTTGTGAGCGCCATCTAAGCTGCAACTATTGGTCTCTTGTCTGTCCAGAGGCAAGAAGAGTAAAGAAATTCAGAGACATAGAGAAACAATTAGTACAAAGATTAATATTATCACATGAACCCCAGCATCCATGATCCAGAGACCAGAAAATCAGATGGTGCCCAGCTATCACTACTGACTGCTTTTAAGGGATCAAAATAGGAGGTCCTGGAGAAAGTAGGGGAAAATGTAAAACAAAACTCAAAATGATTAAAAAGGCCAGACTTCCTGGTCTAATAGTGACTGGTGGAAGGAACATCTGAGACTATAGCCCTTAGACACCCTTCAAGCCTTGTACCAAACTCACCCCTGTGGCTCAACTTTCAGCCAAAAAATAGGCCTATAAGGTGAATGATAACACCAGGGAGGTATGCACTCATTAGACTAACCAGCCACACAAACTCAAAAAGGTAGCATTTGCCCAGGATAAAGATCAAAACACAGGCAGGAATGGGAAAGAAGGACGAATAGAAACAGTAAACAGGAGGAAGTGCTGTTACACTGTGGGGAATGCAATCAATGTCATGAATATGAATTGTTGAATAGAAAACTAATTTGCTCTACAAATTTTCATCCAAAACGAGTTAAGAAGTTAACAAAAACAAAACAGTGGTCATGTAAAGGAAACATACATGTACTCTTATATAGGGTTTTGCTTTTTTAAAAACTAATCAAATCTGAGATGCATTTGTATTATACCAGAAATCTGATTCCTTATATAGCCTTTTATTACATTATCCCATTGTATAAATATACCTCAGTTTACTCATTCTAGAGTTGATGAACATCTGAATTGTTTCCAGGTTTTAGCTATTATAAGTAAAGCTGTTATATTCTTCTACCAGTGTATATATATTTTAATTTCTTATTAGTAGGTAAAATAGATACGATTGGAATTCATGGGTAAAAGGGTAGGTATATGTTAACTTTTCTAAAGAACTGTCCAACCTTCTACCAAAGTGGTAACAACATTTTATACTCTCAAAAACAATCTACAGCACAGAGATCATAATCATTGCAATGAAACGATGAGTGTAAAACTGATGTTCTCCCATGTAAACTATCACTCAATTCCAATACAAATGACAAAGAAAAAAACCTATGAGAGTTCCAGTGAGTCCACATCTCTGCAGCATGTATATGGGATTTTTAATTTTAGCTTTACTAGGGCTCACTGCTCATCTGTCATTTTGTCTTATATGCGGTGACATGCATGTTCCTGTGATGCTGGAAACTATGCCACCAATATCTAAAATATTAGAAGAGTCACCTACGGTGAACAGGTTTCAGTGGAGTTTCCAGATTTATAGACTAGAAAGAAATGCCTGGAGATCTACTTCTAAAAATTAACCAATGAAAGCCTTATGGATCACCACAGGGTGCTGTGTGATTCATTTGCTTTTGACATGCCATCAGGAAAGATCAATCACTAGTGGAAGATGAAACATTTGGTGAAGAAGAGAGTGAACAAGGGCAAGGAAGGAAGACCCTGGGTGAGATGGACTGGCACCAAAGCTGCAAGGAAGGACTAGAACATGCAAGTGACCATGAGGACGACACAAGACTGGGCAACATGTCATCTGTTGTACATAAAGGTCACAATGAGTCATAAATGCACATTAAGGTCTATCTAGTGTCTGAGTACTAATATCTCTTTCTAGATACAAAGTGCTTTATCAACAAACAACTTGCAAAAATTTTATCCCAGTCTTCTTGTTTAAATGTTGTTTAAAACGAGATAAGTGCCATTGATCCAGTTCTGACTGACAGAGACCCTGTATAGGGTTTCCAAGGAACAGCTGATGAGTTTGAACCACTGACCTTACGGTTCAAACAGACCTTGCAGTCCAGTGATTTAATCTGCAGCACCACACCAAAACTCCTCTCTGTTTTAGGCTAATTTACTAATCCTATCAACCTTTTCTTGATGGGCCTGGGTAAGAGAAGTTAGCGGAAGATGCAGATAAGATTATATGATTAAATTATGAATGAAGGCTCACAAAGTTGATACCATTATAAAAATTTGCGATTCTTAACATGCGTATAAAATGAACCACCTCCAGAGAAGCGGTGACACCAGAGATAGAGACAGAGATGATGACATGGAGAGATAGAGCAGCTGAGGACTGAGACTCACGGAAAGAGAAAGGCTGAATGCTGGTGGCCAGGAGGCAGGCTTGCAGAAAGTACCCTTTGGTTGTTTAAATGACTATATATTCCTCAGTGTTTTGGTGTATATCCAAAAAAACAAAACCTAGAGGGAACAGAAGCAAATACTGTTGAATGATGCATGGAGGAGACTGTAATCATTGCAATGAAACGATGAGTGTAAAACTGATGTTCTTCCATGTAAACTACCACTCAATTCATACATATATAAAAAAAAAACTTTTTAAAAAAATTAACCATCTCAGAAACAGGTAGGAGGGATCTCACTACCATCAAGAAAAAAGAGCCACAAGTGGAATGCATTCTTTGGGTCCTGATATCCCTACAATGTGAACCTAATTGCCCCAGGAGACAATGCTGTTTAAAACACAAGTCCCAGACGAGCATTAGTAGCAGAATCAAGAACCAGACCACAAGCCAGAGGGGTGGACTTTCTAGCCCAAAGAACAAGTTGAGCACGTATCTTTAAGCAGGAGGTTCATTCGTGGTGTGGGGTGCCTCCAAAGCACTTAATAGGCAAAGTGGATTACATGTTGGGCTGTTAACCATAAAGTCTGCAGTTTCAATTTGCCAGCAGTTCTGCGCGAGTATGATGAGGCTTTCTGCTCCGGTAAAGATTTACAGCCTTGGAAACCCTGGACAGGGTCACTATAAGTCGGAACTGGCTCCACGGCACACAGCCACCAGCACCAAAGCTTTATAGCCTTGGAAACCCTATACAGGGTCGCTAAGAGTTGAAACCAACTTGATTATCACACAACAAAGAGAACTGAGTGCCTTCAGGCTAAGGCTTATAAATACAGTGAAGTGTCCTTTGGGTATTATCTGCAATTATTAGCTTGCAACACTGTCCAGGCAGAGAAAGGCCTGCCTAAGGGCGCATCTGGGGAAAGGCTGTTATCCTAACTGGAAGAACCGTACCCTAAGCTTTCTAACCCTGAACTGCCCTAGTACACCCCTTTAATTGTGAGGATGATGTCTGAGTTCTGTGTGGTCATTGTAAAGAATTAGCAAACCTAGCTGAGTGCTGGGGGAGGCATTGTTGTTGCCACTTTTTATAAAAACTATTATTCTAATTTATGCACCAATCATTAAAGCCAAATATGAAAAAACTGTAGGATTCTATCAATTTCTGGTATGGCTCTGTTAGATAAGCACAGAGCTGCAAATCACAAGTTTAAGTCCACCAACCACTCCCCAGAAACACTACACAGGGTCGCTATGAATCAGAAATAGCTCAAAGAAACTTAAAAAACAATTATCAACTTCTGCAGTTTGAAACTGACCAAATATACAATCAAGATGCATTTATCATTACTGGTGATTATAATGGGAAAGTTAGGAAAAAAGAGGAAGGATCAGTAGTTGGAAATTATGGCCTAGGTGACAGATATGAACCTGGAGATTGCATGAATTTTGCGAGACCAACTAATTATTCATTGTAAATATCTTTTATTAAATAGCATGGACCTAACAAGATTGAGGAGTCCTAGTGTGGCGCTATGGGTTAATGAGAAGTCAATTTGAGCCACAAGCCTGGCAGTTTAAGCTCACCAGTCACTCCTCGGACACCCTATACAGGGTCGCTATGAGTCGGAATCGACTTGACAGTACTTAACAATAACAAACTAGACTGAATATACATGGAAATCAACTGACTATATATGTGAAAATATCATCAGTTAGAATAAGGCCAAAAGCCAACTATGAAACAGATCTTCAACTATTCATATGCAAGTTCAAGCTCAAGTTGAACAAAATTAAAACAATCCATGAAAGCCAAAATGCAACCCTGAGTATATCCTAATTGAATTTACAAACCACTTCAAGAATAGATTTGATGCACTGAACACTGATAACCAAAGATCAGAGGAATTGTGATATGACATCAAGAACATCAACTATAAGGAAAGCAAAAGATTATTATTTAAAAAGACAGGAAAGGAAAAAAACAAAACAAAAAAACCCAGAATGTATATAAAAAGAGACTCTGAAATTGGCTTCGAATGTAGAGAAGTTAAAGCTACCAGATGCAATGATGAAGTAAAAGCCGAACACAAAATTTCAAAGGGGAGAAGATACACTATTACAAATATGCAAAGACCAAGAGTTAGAAAACCAAAAGGAAAGAACTTGCCCAGTATTTAAGCTGAAAACTGAAGAAAAAATAGAAGCCTTAACCTGCAATACTGTAGAATTCTATAAGCAAAATACAGACCAAGGCAGGAGGCATGAAAAAATGAAAGAATATACAGTAATTGTGCTAAAAACAATCAAAGTTGACATTAACCATTTCCAGAGGTACTTGTACAATCAAGAACCCATGGCACTGAAAGTGAAAAACAAGGCTCGAGAAATTAACAGAAAAGCAGCTGAGATACTTCAACAAACTGGTGCAGTGCTGGAGATGCTCCCTTTCTTGCCAAGAAATCTGGAGGAAAATTACTTGGCCAACTGACTGGAAGAATCCAAAGAAAGGTGACCCAAAAGAATGTGAAAATGACCCAACAAGTATCATTATCACATACAAGTAAAATTTTGCAGAAGTTAATTTAAAAAGTTATAATAAAAGCCCTACAACATTCGGGGGGGGGGGGGCGGCAGGCTTGTAGAATGTACCCTTTCATTGATTGGTAATGTGTGTGGAGGGGATTGTAACCATATACAATTGAATGAATGTAAAACTAATGTTCTCCCATATACTCATGTAAACTATCACATAATTCACAATAAAACTTTATTTTTAAAAAAAGTTAAAATAATACTTAGGGAGCTGCCAGAAATTCAAGCAGATTCAGATGAGGATGTGAAACAAGGGATATCATTGCCGTTATCAGACAGATCTTAGCTGAAAGCAAAGAATACCAAAAAGATGCTTTAACTATGCTTAGGCATTCGATTATATGGATCATAACAAATTATGGACAGCATTGTGAAGAATGGGGATTCCAGAATGCTTAATTATGCTCATAGACCTGTACATAGACCAAGTGGAAGTCATTCAAACTGAAGAAGGAGAGACTGAGTAGTCTAAAATCAGGATAGGTATGCATCAAGGTTGTATCCTCTCATCATAAAATCTATGCTGAGCAAATAACCCCAGAAGCTGGACTATAAGAAGAAGAATGTGGCATCAGGATTGAAGTAAAGTACGTTAACAACCTATGATATATATGCTTGCTGGAAACAAAAAGAACTTGACGCACTTACTGAGGAGGGTCAAAATCTTAAGTATGGATTACACCTCAATGTAAAGAAAACAAACATACTCATAAATGGCCTAATAAACAATATTTTGGTGGTGGTAGTGATGGTGGTTGAGTCAGCTGTGACTCACGACAACCCTGTTTAAGGTTTCCCAGATTGCAAATCTTTATGGAAACAGAACGCCTCATCTTTCTCCCATGGAGTGGCTGGTAGATTCAAACTGCTGACTTTATGGTTAACAGGCAACTCATAACCCACTACACTATCAGAGTAGTGGTAGGTGTTGAAAAGATTGAAACGATTTTATTTTACACAACACCCATGGAAGCAGTAGCCAAGAAATCAAATCATGTTCTGAACTGGGAAAGTCTACTGTAAAAGAATTCTGTGTGAACCCGGGTGGAGACCTAGTTGGCCAGCAGTGTGGCAAGACCTGAGGACTCTTGGGCCCAGAGTCAGTGACACAGCCACAGAGGACTAGAGTGGAGAGTGAAGCACCCAGCTGATAAGAAGAGAGGGCACATGCATAAGTATACCCACACTTGCAGATAATACCCACTTGATCCAGCTTTAATGACTGGATGATCAGAGCTCAACTAGAAGAAGAAAGAAGAGGAAAAAAAGAGTAATCTGATACAATTTGATGAAACTTACCTACACCTATGGATGCAGTAGCTCAAAAGAGGGAAGAAATCTTTACAGTAAGGATCATTCCTACCCACTCCATACAAAGAGTAGACAGGGATAGGCAACTTGGACATTGGCAAGAAAGGGGCTACAAAGGCAAGAAGTGACTGGCTTAAAAACTTTCAAGAGGGAACCTCGATCCAGAGGATGCTGAGGAAGGTAGAATCTCCACTGAGTAATATCCAATCTGTCAGGGCGGGACTGATGAAAGGAAATGCGGATAGGTCTCTTGTGATACAATAGTGAATAATTGTTATCAGGACTCATTGTGAGGGTTGGAAATGTAAAGGCAGATATTTTGTAGCAAGGAGGGGAGTGACTAACTTTGCAGTCTAGGAGTGGAGGTCCCTGGGGCCATGAAGGGTGAAGAACAGAGAGCAGTACCCTACCCAGAGAACCAGTGATGCCTGAGATGGAGGCAGAGATGATGACATGGAGAGATGGATCGGCTGGGGACTTTAGACCCAGAGAGATATGCTTTGGTTGGTTGATGATACATGGAGGGGATTATAACCATGACAATGAAACAATATATGATAGGATGAATGTAAAACTAATGTACTCCCATGTAAACTATCACATAATTCCCAATAAAACATATATAAAATAAAACTCTGTATAGTGTTAAAAAAGCAAAGACATCACTTTCAGGGCTAAGCCAAGTCATTTGCCTCATATACATATGTAAGCTGGAAGATGAATAAGGAAGACCAGAGAAGAATTGATGCAGTTGAATAACTGTGTTGAAGATGAATACTTTAAGTAGCATCGACAGCCAGAGGAACAAACAAATCTGTCTTGGAAGAAGTTCAGCAAAGATGTTGCTTAGAAGTGAGAATGGTGAGACCTCATCTCACATACTTTGGATATGTTATCAAGAGGGATCAGTCCCTGAAGTAAAAATCATGCTTGGTGAAGCAAAGAGTCAAAGAAGAGGAAGACCCTCAAAGAGATGGATTGACACAGGGCTACAGCAATGGGTTCAAACATGGGAAAGATTGTGAGGATGGCATAGGACCAGGCAGTGTTTCATTCTGTTGTACGTAGTAGTATCATTAATGAATTGGAACCAACATGCTGGCACCTAACAACAAGAACAATATTCAGCTCACTACAAATACTACCTCAGTAACTAGCTTTATTTTAAGTCTCCAAAGTAGTTAATATACATCTACCAACTAGATTCTTTTTTCAGGAATGTTTCATATATTGTAGGTTCTTTGTATTTAATAAATCTTAGAATCAGCTTTGCATTTTCTACAAACATTCTATGTGAAGATGCCCATGAGGACGTGGGGGCAAAACTGTATTTTAACAACATTGAATCAGCCAGTCTATGAGGTAAGAATATCTCTACTCTTTGGCTTTACTTTAATTTCTTGCAGCAATGTTTTAAAGTGCTCAGGAAATAGGTTTTACACATGCTTTGTCAAGGTTCTTATTATTTATGCTTCTTGCTGTTATTTTAAATTATATATTTTTTAAACCCACTTTCCATTTACTGATAATACACAAAACTACAGTGCATTTTAATATATTATTCTTGGTGTGTTGTTAAGTGCCAGTGAGTCAGTTCCAACTTATAGATAGAGCACTGCACACTGTTTCCAAGGAGCAGCTAGTGGGTTTGCACAGCAGGTCTTAGTGTTAGTAGGCCAATGCTGAGCCTACATCTAATTACTGGTTCTAGTCCTTGCTTTTTGGATTCCTTAGTGTTTTATATGTAAACAATCATGTCAACTATAAATAGAGAAAATTCACTTCTTCCTTTCTAGTCTTTTTACATTTTATTTCTTTTGCTTCCTTTATTTCAATGGCTAGAATTTCTAGTACAATGATGAAAAGAATGAAAAGTGAACATCCTTGTTTTACCCAACACTTCAGAAAAAAATCAAAATTTCATCATTAAGTATGATTTTGGCAATAGATTTTTCATGAATGTTCTTTATTAAATTGAGACTCTGGCAGAGTTCTTTACTGTAGATAAGTGCTAAATTTTCATAAATGCTTATTCTATAACTGTCAAAATAATCTTATGGGTTTTCCCCCTTAATGTTATTAACATGGCAAATTATATTATTCACGTTCCAATATAAAATCAGTCTCGAAATTTTGGGATAAGCCTCATCTGATAATGATGTCTTTTTATATATCGCTGAATTGAACTTACTAATATTTTGTAAAATCTGTCAGATACTAGTATCAAGACTATACTGACTGGCTTTATAAAATGAGTTGAAAAGTACTCCCTCCTCCTTTATTTTATATCAGACTGGTATTATATCTTCCTTAAATATTTAACAATTTATCAGTGAAAATATCTGGGTGGTAACTTTTCCTAGGCATATTTTTTTTGCTTTATGTTTTATTTTTCTTTTGTGTTTCTTTCTCTGTCACCCAAGTTCATGTATATTTGGAGTCCTGGTATGATGCTATAAAACAGGCACTACACTGCAAGGTTGGTGGTTCAAACCTACCAGCTGATCCTGAGAAATCCTATGCAAAGTTGTTATGGGTCAGAAACTACTCAATGACACCAGGAACAACCCTCTGGGAATTACTCTCTCTTCTCTCCAACTTCTGGGAACCATGTAACATTGTTCTTTTAGCATGAAAACCTTTTCTCAACTTTTTTATAATAGAAGTCTCATACAATATTTGTCCTTTTGTGACTGATTTCACTCAGGAGTCCCAGTGTGTTGGACTGGACTACGTGGTCAGCGTTTCAAGCTCATCAGTCATTTCTGGGAAACCCTATGCATGCAGGGTCACTGAGGGTCAGAACCAACTTGACAGCACTTAACAACAGTAACAATTTCAATCAGCATAATGTCCTCCATTCATGTTAGAAGATGTTTTGAACACTCATCATTATTCTTCAACATTGCACAGTATTTGGGCATATGTACTGATTATTAATCCTTTGTCATTCATAAGTGTAAAACTATTCTCCACTGTGTATAATGCAATCATTTCATTTATTATTTTTAATTTTTATATCGAAAATACATTGCTAGACCAAACAAGAAGGAAGACCGGGTAGACGTGCAGTAAGGAGCTCTATCAGCAACAACACAGAATACAGGACCAAGCAGGCTCAGGGGCTGGTTCCAGAACTCTTAACCACATATAAAGGAATGTTTAGAAGGTTGGAAGGCTTACAGCTAGGGGAATTTGTAGCAGAAGCAAGATACCCATTGCTTTCTAATTTGAGACACTCAGTTGCTCCAGGAGCCTCCATCTTGGATGAGCCCAAGCGGGGGAAGGATGAGAGCAGCCACAGATGCCTGACAGAACCACAGAGGTAAGGTGTGGACATTATTTTCTTTTGATATCTGTTCATTGGTCCCTTTCTGTCTGCGCACCTCCATTCTGGTGCATGAGCTAGAGGACACCCAAGCCCCACCCTGGGAGGGTTCTACTACACATGCACACAGATCTCCTTGAAATTTAAAGAGACAGTTTCCAATTAAAACCAAACGGCCACAGCTGGCCCTGAACTGTT
>NW_006408807.1:427573-438609 GCF_000296735.1 Chrysochloris asiatica | reverse complement strand
TATAAAGCTATTCTAAAGTTATGGTATTAAAGGAGAATATTGAAAATGCTATGGGCTGCCAAAAGAACAAACAGACCTTTGTTGGAAGAAGTGCAGCCAGAGTGCTCCTTGGAGGCCAGGATGGCCAAACTTCGTCTCTCATACTTCAGACATATTGTCAGGAGTGACCAGTCGCTGGAGAAGGAGATCATGTTTGGTAAGGTGAAGAGTCAGAGAAAAAGAGGAAGACCCCCAGCAAGATGGATTGGCAAAGTGACAGCATCAAAGGGCTCAAGTACGGCAACAATAGTGAGGTTGGCCCAGGATCTGGCAGAGAGCTTTATTCTGTTGTGCACATGGTCACTATGAGTAGGGGCCAACTCAATGGCACCTAACAACAACAACAATGGTATTCGGTCAGTCAAAGAATTATGGCAGACAAAATTCACATTTCAAATTTCACTTCTTCAACTATTGTTGCTTTAATGTCTTTGTTTCACAACTTCAAAAAAGATAATCTGAAGAGGTTCAGGATTTCATGGTTATTTAAAAACTAGGGATTTTATGGAATTATCTATGAAATTATCAAAAAGAATGTAGACAAATAAAACCCAATACTAATAAAATGAGAACGATGAGGCTTTCTGCTCCCATAAAGATTTATAGCCTCAGAAACCATATACAGGGTCGCTATGAGTCAGAACTGACTCCACAGCATATACCACCACCACCAGTTAAGTAACAATAATAGAATGTAATCATAGTTGGAAAGTCATAAACATTGTATAATAAAGCTTAGAAATTGTTCATTAAAAATTATAAAATTCTTCTTAAAAAAAAAGAAGAGAGAGACTAAGAGCTGGTGGCCAGGAGGCAGACCTGCAGAATGTGCCCTTTGGAGATGTAAATTATTATATATGCCTGAGTGGTTTTTTTGTTTGTTTGTTTTTAAAAAGCTAAATAGAGAGAAATACTAAAGAGCTAATAGAGAGAAATACTGTTGGAACTGATGGTACATGGAGGGGATTATAATCATTGTAATGAAACAAGGTGTATGATTTATTGAATGTAAAACTGATGCTCTACCCTGTAAACTTTCACTCAATCCACAATAAAAACCTTTGGAAAAAAAAAAAAAAGAAAAGAATACACTGCTGTTGTTCTTGTTAGTTGCCATAAATATTGATTCCAACTCATTGAATTATCACATGTGTATTTCCAAAGTACTGAAAATTACTCTCTAGTGAGGCTGAACTAGGTGCAACTCCCTAATATACCATACTGACTTTATCACTTACTTTGATCAAGTAACAACCTCATTGAAACATAACATGAAAATATCTGTCTTGCAGGGATGTGGTCAGAATCAGAGGGACAGAGTAGTTTTTCAGCAAAACAGTAGCTAGTATGATAATGGTGATGCATATTTTGCCCTCTGCTTAAAAATGTTGTTTAACATTTTACTATAATAGTTAAACTGCTAATTATACTTTAAGACTCTGTTCACCTCTTCCAGTGAAGCCTTCCTTGACTCGCCCAATTAGTTGTCGCATTTATATAGTTTATTTATAATTAGTTATTATTTTTCTCCTTTTCTGTGATCTGCAAACATGGTTAAAGGAGGGATTCTGTTTTACACATACTGTACACCCAGTACCAAGCACAGTTGTCCTGGTGTGGTGATGTAGGATAAGCAGTTCAAATCTACCAATCACTCCTTGGAAACCCTACACAGGGTCACTATGAGCTGCAACTAACTTGACGGGACTTACCAGGAATAATAACATTATTTGCCAAATGAGTTGTCGGGGGAATTTTTTTTTGTTTTTTTTTTCAACGCCTGAAAGTGAGATTGAAAACTCAAGGACAAAGAAGATAAAAATTTTTCCCACATTTAAAATATGGTTGGTACAAAGTGGGACTAAATGTTAGGGCTTTTCTTCCCAGATTCCTAAGGAAGGGCATTTTAAAGATATGATACAGACTTACAGGTCCAAATCTGTTATTTACTCTTTGTATTAACAGAGATAATTCCCTAAATTGTTTATTTACTCACCCATAAATAATACTAAGTCTACTATAACTCTCATTTACAAAATTGTGGTATCAGATGTAGTAATGTTTGATGAACTTAAAAATCCCATACACAAAAGCAAGGTATTAAATAACGGACAAGTTAACTCACAATCTTTAGGGTTAAGGTTAGGTCTCCTTCTTTCATTACTCCCATATTTATTTAACTGCCATGAGCAGGGTCTCAGATGGTCGTATCTCCTCTTAATTGCCACTAAGCTATTCGAATTCAATCTCTTACTCAGTTGTTTCACCTAGAGAAGAGCAATAACCTAACTGCTACTAAGCCCATATTCTGTTTCCACTGAAGCACACCTGTGTGTGTCTACTCCGCTTGAGAGTTTTCAAAGGATTTTCACTGCACTTCACTACATTACAAGCACACTACCTGGTCTAGATGCCTATCCAGTCTTATTTAACATGTATACACTTCTGTGTGTCTTACGTAACAAGGACTTAGCAATTCTCTCTTCACTAGAACCTACTTGTGCTTCAAAGGTACAATTAAGTTCTATCTGTCCTTCTCATCTCTAAAATGTACCTTATCTTTAAATGTGTTGTTCAAATAACGCTTTTCCCCAAAGTTCACCCAAATTTCCTTTTGCTTCTAATGTATTTGTATTAGTTTCTTAAGACACTTATACTGCTTTATGGTGTAGTGATTTATGGACATCCTCCTAGCCTTTACTATATGTTCTTTTAAGACAAAATTTATTCTTGATTCACCATAGTTAGAACAGTGTAAAATTCTCAATACAAATATTTACTGAATTAACTGACACTTTCTGTTCCAGTTACCTGATTTTACCAGACTCACCTTTCTTTCTCCATTGCCTACCCTACCTAATTTTGTTTGGCAAAATCCTATAGCTTTTTAAAAAGTGAATTCAATTTAATATGGTGAGATTTTTATGGCATGCCTCAGGTTAACTGGAGCTTCCTCTAGTGCTTTCCAGGGCCAAATGACAGTTTCATATTTCAAAAATTAAAAGAAGTAACTTAAGTAAGAATCGGTAAGATGTTCCAAATCCCTATAAAGGCAAGAAGTGACCAGCTTACAAGCTTTCAAGAGGGAGCCTAGTTCCAGACGGAGCAGGAGTAGGTAGAACCTCCACTGAATGATTTCCAATCTGTTGGGACTGGACTGGTGAAAGGAAATAGGGATAAGACTCTTATGGTAAAATAGTGAATAATTGCCATCAGGACTGACTGTGAGGGTGGGAAATGTAGAGGTAGATGTTTTTTTGACAAAAGGAGGAGTGGTTGATATTGCAGCCCACGAGCGGATGTCCCTGGGACCATCAAGTGAGAAGAGCTGAGAGCGGGACCCTACCCAGAGAAGCAGTGAAGCCAGGCATTGCAATGAAACAAAATACGATAGGATGAATGTGAAGCTGATGTTCCCCATGTAAACCCACATAATTCACAATAAAAACTTTAAAAAAGATGTTCCAAATCCATCTACTCTTCAAGTAGTTTTAAGACTTTTTATTTAAATGCTGTCCTGTCAGTTCCAACTCATAGCGACCCTATACAGAGTTTCTGAGCAGTTGGTGAATTTAAACAGCCAACCTTGTGGCTAGCAGTTCAGTGATTACTCTACAGTACCACACGAGAATAAAGAACAAAAAAAAAACCTCAGAGGATAAAGGAAACTGACTGCACTAAATTTTTTTAGTGTTTAAAAAAAAATTGGATAAGGTGAATGTTTCTAACAGCTATCTGTGTGTGACTCCGGCTGACACACTGAAGAAAACACAGTGACAACTTACAAGAAAACAAAATCACTCATTCCCCTAATTTCTGAAGGTTTCTGTGAGTCTGACAGGCCAACCACAGGGTGCTCTCTCATGTGTTATCGACCATAACAATCATGGCTTCCACAAAAATATTCTCCAAACTTTAACATATTCTAACTGGTTTTCAGAAAAATGGTCAGTCTAATACTTTCATATTTAAGAAAACATATTTCACAAGTTGTTGACCGTCCAAACCATAGGGTCTGAGGATCAGACTTTAGCAAGGTCAGCAGTTCAAAACTACCAGAGGTTCCATGGGAGAAAGATGAGGCTTTCTCCTCCCGTAAAGATTACAGCCTTGGAAACCCTGTACAGTGTCATTATGAGTCATAACCGACTCCAGGGCCTATCACCATCATTTGGAATTAAGTGCACATGGTGGTGAAATTTCCACACTCATCCATGAAAGCCTGCAAATTTTAAGCCACTAGTAGCTTGTTTTCTGAAGTAAGAAATGAGTGCCGAGTTCTGTCTCTAGAAATTAAATAGTTATGTGGAGAAATTGGAAAGAGTAGAAAGGTTTTTTCCTTCTGTTTTCATTACTTCGTTTCTTCCTTGCTTGGCTATTGGTTATTGTTGCTAAGTGCCATCAAGTTGATTCTGACTCATAGTGACTCTGTATAGGCTTCTGAGGAGTGACTAGTGAATCTGAACCACCAACCTTGTGGTAGGCAGGCCAGTGCTTATCCTACAGTGCCACACAAGGACTCCTCGGCTATGAGAGTGGAGATTAAAAAAGAAAATGAGTATCACTTAACAATATTTTCCTTTTTGTTTTCCCTACTAAAAACTAGTGGTGGGGAAGAATTAGAAGTATCTATAAGGAGCCCTGGAGCTCTGGTAGCGTAGTGGTTATGAATCAGGCTGCGAACGGCAAGGTCAGCAGTTCGAAACTACCAGCTGTTCCGCGGGAGAAAGATGAGGCTTTCTGTTCCAGTAAAGATTTACAGCCTCGGAAACCCTATACAGGGTCGCTATGAGTCAGAACTGACTCCACGGCACATAACAACAACAACATAAGGGGCCCTGGTGGCAATATGGAATAAGCAATGGACTTCTACACACATTGCAACTAACAATAATCTGGGAATACAACTACCTTAGGAAGCGTAGCTTTACTTTTCAAACAAAATATCCCTCTACTTAAAACCAGCCACCCTATGTCCTGCATGCTTCATTACATTAAACATGAAGAACAGAATTATATAGATCTATGAAACATTATGGAAACTCTTCTCCAAACAGTTTGAGGGCACCCCCTGGTGGCAGATTCTCTCAAGAAAACATAAAAATGAACTAGTGAAAACAAATGGAGCTCTGGTAGCTTAGTGGATTGCGAGCTGACCTGGTAACTAAGAGGTTAGCAGTTACAATCTACCAGCCACTCCCTGGGAGAAAGATGAGACTTTCTGCTCCTGTAAAGATTTACAGCATCAGAAACCCTATACAGGGTTGCTATGAGCCAGAACCAACTCCACAGCACATAACCACTACCAGTTAAAACAAATGCTCCTATAATAAAAATATCTTTCTAAAAAAATTCTACTCAGCATCCTATTTTTTTCAAGCTATAACCAAACTGGAAAATAACTGAAATATTATTTCAGAACATTGAGAATTATGTTATCTGTTAGGAGATCTGTATCTGCAAATTTTCTACTGTAGAAATTTTGTTTATGGTGCTTTTCTTAATCAAAGAGCATCTCAAACAAGATACTATGCCACTGAGCATAATTCAAACTTCTTCAACTGCAAAAGGAATGATAGCACAGCTGGTGTAAGTGGCTGCCTGGTGCAGTTAATCATTACCCGTCATCACTACAGCAATACGTCACGTCACGGGTAAGCACTTTCACTCCCAGCACCAGCACTCATACTGAGAACAACTGGCTCAATCCTCACCAGATGCAGCTACCATGGACCTAAGGGGGAACTCCCCACATCAAGAGGATAATGGAGCTAGTCTTTCAACTGAGTTTATTACCTATCTATATAGGGTAGCTGTAAAAACAGTATATACATTAGAAAAAGATGTAACATTGTTTTTACTTTTATTTATGATCTTCAGACAATATCACTGTAGCCCTTCCAGTTTTGAAAAGTAAGCTCTTGCATATAGATAAAAATGTTAGAAGCTTATTCAAAACACATACATACTTTATTTTTAATGAGTAGGAACATAAAAGCAAATGTAAATTAATTTAGCAGAAACTGAGGTAAATTAATTTAACTTCATGTCACATTGTGTAAATAAAACTAAAAACAAACCAAAGTTAGTAAAAACAAATCATGAAAGACTAAAATATGCAATTATTGTCACCTCGTTAAAAGATTCCTGACGTGGTGCTATAGGACAAGCACTGAGCAGGAGGGTTGGCAGTTCAAATGCACCAACTGCGCCTCGGAAATCCTATATAGAGTTGCTATCAGTGGGAACTGACTCAGTGGCACTTAGCACCACAAAGGAGGAGGTTTCAGGATAATTAAAACAATTGACACAGTAATATTTAAAAGGAATGGTTCCCATTAGAATATGAATCTAATGAATAAATGAAAAGTTGGACTTACAAAACTTTAACAAACTAGTTTAACTTCATTATTAAAATACCTGAGAAATTCTCTGAATGGATTTTCGCTTGTGTCTCTAAAGCTCCACATCTATTTACAGAAATACAACATCTGACAGAGTAGACTACCCACTAATTTAATGATTAGTGAGATCATGCATGGAAGGTTCAAGTAGGGTTGATCTTCAAAATCTCAGAAAGTTTATAAAACACAGTATCTAGTTCCAACTGATGCAACTAGTCCTATGAGTTATGACACTATTTAAAAGAAATCATAAATATAAAACCTTCAACATATGCTCCAACCCAAAAGCACACAATAATTGGGGAGAAGGTTTTCTATGTATTCCAGTCAAATTAAAACTCACAATCTGTTTTAATATTTAAGTGACTCTGTTTAGCTCCCTTTGGCTTTTACAGTTCTCATGAATTAAATTAAGTTGAGCTGTAAAGTAATGCAGACTTTATTGATTTCAGAGACTGTGAGTCACCAAAGTAAGAAGTCCAAAAAGGTTATATTTTCAATGAACTCCAAATCAGAGGTTTGAAAGCTAGAGCAATATAAAGACACTGGCTATAGTCTTATGATACATTCTAATCTACTTTCATTTGATTAGTAGTTCTGCTACAAGTTCTTTATAAATTAAAATTTTTCTTTTTAAATTCAAGAAAATTAAAATTTTTCTTCTTGTTGTTAAGTGCCATTAAGTTGGTTCCAACACATTGCGACCCAGTGTAGGGGTTCCAAGGAGCAGCTGGTGAACTTGAACCAACGACCTTGCAGTTCAGATAGCTTTGCAGTCTGGCACACTAACCCAAAGGGCCACAATGGCAAGTTGACTATAACATGGAACGTCAGAAGAAAAAACAAATGTGTTTTAGAAAAAGTACAGCCAGACTGCTCCTTGGAAGAGATGATGGTGAAACTTTTCTTTCATACTTTGGACATGCTGTCAGGAAGGCCCAGCCCTGGGAGACAGACCTCAAGCTTGGTAAAGTGGGGAGGTCAGTGAAGCGACAGACTGCCAGAGCAGCAGCAAGGTTAGGAATGGGCAGTGTTTTCTTCTGCAGTGCATACGGTTGCTGTAAGTCAGAACCAATTTGATGACACCTGTAATGGTTAGGGGTTTGTGTCAACTTGACTAGGCCAGGATGTCCAGAAGTTTAGCAGTTCAGATGTGCTTATTCCCAGGATGATGAAACCTAATACAAGCATAGTTAACTCTGATGAGTGGCTGGCTATAAGCAGCCAATCAATTAAAGAGATGCTTCCTTGGGGGTGTGGCCTGTTACCAATATAATGGACAAGTGAGGAGGACTCTTCTCTTCCACTGGGGACCATTTCTTTGATAATAAACTTCTCTTTATGTACAGGATAAGCACTCAACCTCAAAGTCGGTTTGGGACACAAGGTCGGTGGTTCAAACTCACTAGAAACCTGCTCCTCAGAAACCCTACACAGGGTCACTATGAGTTAGAACCAACTCAATGGCAATAAACAAAAACAACAAATGTTTCATGGGTTTTCTTCTCTAGAAAAACCACCTAAGACAGTGTGTAAAAACACCATGAATTCCAAATCAGAAGCTAAAGAGCAAAGGTTTTGCGTACAGTCAGAAACTTACTTTTGTATTATCAAAAAAGCAAAAAGAAACAAGGTTACTACAGAAGACCACAATCCTTACTGGTTACTGGTCAAAGAAATTTATTCTGTGATTTCACAATGTGCTTACAACAAAAACCTTGGTGCCTATGTCAGCCTTTCCCAAACTGTTATAAACACATATGTTTTATGAAATATCTACATGAATACTCACAGAAGAAAAATTTCAACCATACTTCTGTTCCAAACTTTTTATATACAAAAAATAACAATGTACATTTGACACTCCAGTGGCCAACAGTGTGTGCCTCTGTGGGGCGAGCACTGTGTTTCTCACGGAGCCATATTCAGGGACAAGCAGATCTGCCTGCCAGTACTGGGTTGGTTTTTTTGAGAACAGGACTGTGTATCCATCCCACATCCAGCACCCATCGCCACCCCTACGTGGATGACAGTGCACAATCCTGCTGAATAAACTACAGCCCATGTTCAGTGGCTAATGCTTGTGTCTGTACTGTCCCATTTACTCGATGATGATGTATTTTTCTTCCTTCTTAGTCTTCCCTATCCCCTCTTATATTTTTCTTTTCTTATTTTTTTCGGTTCCTATTCCAACACTCCCCACACCCGCCCCTCATTTTCCAATATTGCTGAGCAGCAGGTGCCCCACACCCTGACCCTCCGTGAGTTGGAGGGCAGCATTCTTGCCACAGCTGTGTTTGGTGGCTTGTACTTGTGCCAATCCTGTGCTGCTGTTCGGTTTTTCTCCTTCTTTTTCTCATTTTTCTTTCTTCCCTTTTCTTTAGCTGACCTCGCTTGCTGTGTTTCTGACTCATAGGGACCCTGTATAGGGTTTCCGAGGAGTGAATGGTGGTTTTGAACTGCTGATCCTGCAGTTAGCAGTCCAGTGCTTATCCTAGAGCACCACATCAGGACTCAAAAAACAAAAAAATCACCTAGACGTATCATAATCAAACTTTCCAAAACGAAAAACAAGAATCCTGAAAGCAGCTCTGGAAAAAACAGATAGAAAAGAGAATCAACAAGACTAAGCTCTGATGACTTTGCAGAAATCATGAAAGCAAGAGAGTAATGGGATGACAAGCCAGGTTAAGGCTAACTGCATTGCTACAAGACCATGAACATTTTCTTACACAATCATATCAAAATGTGAAGTTATTATTTCTTCACATATTCTGCATCTGGGTCTTCTGAAGGCAGAGTATAATTACAATTATTGGGGTCCTGGGGTGGGTCTATAGGATAAGCACTGGATAGCTAATTGACCCTATATATAGGGTTGTTATGAGCTAGAACAGACTCGATGGTATGAAAACAACAACCTTTGCAAGAACTCTGCATTCTTTGATTCACAATATATCAAAATGGCAGTTTTAGCGTCTGCAAGAGAATCAAACCATGTTCCTTTAAATATTCTTTGAGTTTGAGGAACAAAAAGAAGTATAAAGAGGCAACATCCAGGCTGTATGATAAATGAGGTAAGTAAGGTTTTCCAATAAAATTTTCAAAGGACAATCTTTGCTACCTTCAAAGAATGAACAGGTAAACTGTGATGAAAGAAATTCCTCCGTACAGTTTTCCTGGACTTTTTCATACCACAGAAAATCTGACACTAGCACTGACCTCAAAATCATTTCTTTCCATGTCATAAAAAGTATCCTTGTTTTTGAAGGCACCCTAAGTGTTACTGTCCACACCCATCCACAGATTGCAGATACATGTTTAAACACGTTTTGTTTGGAATAAACCCATGCATGTATGAACTAGATCCCTGGCAGCAATACTTAATTAACTAACCTTCATACAAAAAATTCTGAAAAAGAATTTGCTAAGAATTATAATAAATTCACCAAAATTTTCCCTCAAATACGATGATAAAATTAGAACACTTCCAGTAAACAGAAATTAAGGAAATTTGCAAAAAACACACCAGCCTTACACGAAATACCAAAGGGAGTCCTTCAGAGAGAGAACATGGCATATGGAGATTAAGGCACGTAGCATATCACTTGAAAATCAACCCAGATATACAAGTATCAAAGCTACACTAAACCTCCAACACTGATGTGGTACACTAGGAAAAGCATGGGACTAACAACCACCAGGTCAGCTGTTCAAATCTACTAGCTGCTCCTCAAAAACCCTATACAGAGTCATTGTGATTCAGAACTGACTCAATGGCACTTAACAACAACACCACAACACTCAAAATAGAAAACCAGAGATCATTTTTTTTAAAAGAGGGACTAAATGGTGTAGTTACAGGGCTTCCAAATACAGAGGAACTCGAGAATATAGCAAGATAGAAAACACTGCTGTGACCTTGGGATTATACTAAATCACAGGGTAACCTCAGAGAAAGTGAATAAACCTCACCAATAAGAAAGAAAATCATAGCCTAACTAAGCACTCAGACAACAACAACTAAGGCGATGACAAGAAATCAATAAACAAAATGAAATCGGCACACAAAATATATGGGAGAAAGAAACCACCAAAACCACACAAACAAAAGAAAAATATAGCAATCCAACAGAAAAATGGCAGCAGGAAATTTACATGTATTGATAATTACACAGATTGTAAATGGATTAAACGCACCAAAGTAGAGCCAGAGAGTAATAGAATTGAAAAGAAAATAACCATCCATCAATATTTTGTCTATAAGAGACACACTTATCACATAAAAACCACTCAGAAATCAAAGAAGGTATAAAACATGTATCAAAATAGTGAATAATTGTTATCAGGACTGTTTGTGAAGGTCGGAAACGTAAAGGTAGATGTTTTATAGCACGGAGGGGAGTGATTAACTTTTCAGTCTAGAAGCAGAGGTCCCTAGAACCATCAAGGGAGAAGAGCAGAGAGCGGGACCCTACCCAGAGAAGCAGTGATGCCTGAAATGGAGCCAGAGATGATGATGTGAAGCTATTGGAGCAGCTGGAGACTTTAGATCCAGAGAGGAAGAGGGACTGTGTGCTGAAGACCTGGGGG
>NW_006408807.1:411892-426133 GCF_000296735.1 Chrysochloris asiatica | reverse complement strand
AAAAAAAAAAAAAAAGTTGTTTTTTTTTAAATAAAGAAAGCAAGTGTAATATGCTACAATTTGATTAACTTGATCTATACTTACGGATGTAGCAGCTTAAAATACCAAGCGAGAGGGAAGAGGGAAGAGGGAAGAAATCGTCACAGCAAAGATCATTCCCATCCCCTCTGTACACAGGGTTGATAGGGATGGGCAACTTAGACACTGGCTATCTAAAATGACGGTGCTAAAAAGGCACAAAGTGATTGGCTTACAAGTTTTCAAGAGGCAGTTAAGTTTCAGAGGGTGCAGAGGAACGCAGAATCTCCTCTGAGTGGTTTTCAACCTGTCTAGACGGGGCTGGTAAAAGGAGATGGGGCTAAGACTCCTGTGGTTCAATAGTAAGCAGTTATTATCAGGACTGGCTGTGATTGTTTCAACTGTAAAGGTAGACGTTTTCTGAAAAAAAAAAAAAGAGGGGAGTGGTTGATCTTGCAGTCCAGGGGCGGAAGACCCTGGGACCATAAAAGGAGAAGAGAGGAGTGCCAGACCCTATTCAGAGAAGCAGCAACACCAGAGATGGAGGCAGAGATGAGGACATGGAGAGATGGAGTTGTTGGGAACTCTAGACTCATGGAGGGAGAGGGGCTGTGTGCTGGCAGTTGGGGGACAGGCTTGCAGGGTGTGCCCTTTGGGTGTCTGAATGATTGCATATTCCTGAGTGTTCTGGTGTACATCCAAAAAAAAAAAAAAACAGAGGGAAGAGAAGCAAATACTGTTGAATGATATAATGCATGGAAGGAATTGTAATCATTGCAATGAAATGAAATATAAGAGGATGAGCGTAAAGCTGATGTTCTCCCATATAAACTAGCACTCAATTTACAATAAAAACTTTAAAAAAAATTAGTACTTTAACACAACATCTCCAATAATTACAGAAAAAAAAGGTTAGTCACCAAAAAAAGACAAAAGACTAAAGATTTTAACAGAAATAACTGAAGCAAAAATACTAAAACAAAACTAGAACTTACGTCTTTGAAAGGTTTAATAATATTGAAAAACACTGGCAAATTAGCAAAGGAAAGGGAGACAATACAAATAAGAAATTAAATAGGTAAGGTCAGAGCAAACCCAATTAAAATAAAACGATTAACAGAATACTATAAAGAATGTACACCAACAAATGTGAAAACCTTAGAAGAAATGGACAAATTTCTAGAAACAAACCGTTGTTGTTGTTGTTAAGTGCTGTCAAATCAGTTCTGACCCACAGCGACCCTGTATAGGGTTTCCGAAGAGTGGCTGGTGAGCTTGAACTGCCGACTTTGCTATTCAAACTGACAATGCAGTCTAGCGCATTAACCCACAGCGCCACAACAGAACTCCTTTATTTCATAGAAACATTTAAGATATACATGTATATCTAGCTATAAATATATAAAACATTATTTATGTGGGGGAAAGGTAAAAAATAACAAGAGATAAATATTTGGTAGAATTGTAGGGGTTCATTAAGTCCTATGTATATTTATGAAGTAAATAAAAAGCAGAAGGTCAAAAAAAGCAATGACTCTCTACCCAAAGAACTGTATCTCCAACATCAGAAACTGGAACACACCTTTCATGATTTTAAACATTCGGTACCCCTTTGTTCTGATCAAACAACTACCTCTTGGTCTATGTACAGGTTCTTCATGGGCACAATTAAGTGTTCTGGAATACCCATTCTTCCCAATGTTATCTACAGTTTGTTATGATCCACACAATTAAACACCTTTACATAGTCAATTAAGCACAAGTAAAAATCTTTCTGGTACTCTCTGCTTTCAGTCAAGATTCACCTGACATAGTGACATTCCTGGTTCCTCATCTTCTGAATCTGGCTTAAATTTCTGGCAGCTCTCTGTCAATGTACTGCTGCAATCGTTTTTAAATTATCTTCAGCAAAATTTTACTTGCATGTGATATTAATGATATTGTTCGAAGATTTCAACATTCTGTTGGTTCACCTTCCTTTTAAATGAGCACGAATACAGATCTCTTCCAATCAGTTGCCAGTTAGCTGTCTTCCAAATTTCTTGAAACAAGACTACTGAGCACCTCTAGAGCTGCATCAGTTTGTTGAAACATTTCAATTTGTTTTCCATCAATTCCTGGAACCTTCTTTTCCATCAGGCTTTCACTGCTGCTTGAACTTGTCCCTTCAAAACTGTCAGTCCTTGATATGTACCTTTTGAAATGACTGAACATCAATCACTTTTGAGTACAGAGAACTGTGTATTCTTTCCATCTTTTGATATTTTCAAGGTCATTCAATATTTGGCCTATGTTGTTGTTAGGTGCCATTGAGTCGGTACCAACTCATAGAGAACTTATGCACAGCAGAATGAAACATGGCCCAATCCTGGGCCAACCTCACTACTGTTGCCACACTTGAGTCCATCAATGCTGCCACTTGGCCAATTCATCTCATTGGGGGTCTTTCTCTTTTTCTCTGACCCTCCACCTTACCTAAAGAATCCTTCAAAACAGAAAACTAAAACTTGAATTTTGAGCTTGAGAAATGCTGAGTGTGCTCTTTCCTTTTGGTTTTCTAACTCCAGGTCTGCACATTTCATTATAATATTTGACTCTGTCTTGAGCTGCCCTTTGAAATGTTCTGTTCAGCTCTTTAATGTCATCATTTCTTCCAGTCACTTTAACTTCTCTATGTTTAAGAACAAGTTTCAGAGTCTCTTCTGACATTCACATTCACATTCACGTTGATGTTTTCTTTTTTCCCCTGTCCCTTCTTAATGTATGATGTATGTATCTAAAGTCATCCTACAACTCTGGTCTTCAGTCATTAGTGTCTAATACATCACATATCTGTGCTTGAGATGGTTGCTAAATTCAAGTGGTATATACTCAAGGTTGTATTTTGACGCTTGTAGGCTTAATTTTCTTCAGCTTCAGCCTGAATTTGCAAAAAGCAATATAGGTGGTCTGTTTCACAGTTGGCCCCTGACCTTGTTTTAACTCACGATACTGAATTTCTCTATGATCTCTTGCCAAAGATGTAGTCAGTTTTATTATAGTGTATTCCACCTGGTAAGGTATAGGTGTATAGCCATCTTTTAAATTACTGGAAAAGGTATTTGCAATGAATAAGTCATTGATCTTGCAAAATTCTCTCATGTGATCTGATTTCTATCATCAAGACCATATTTTCCAACTAACGATGCCTGCTCTGTTTCCAACTTTAACATTCCAATCACCAGTAATTACAAATGCATCTTGATTGCATGCTCAATCAATTTCAGAATAATGAAATTGGTAGAATTTTTCAATTTCATAAACACTGGCTTTAGTAGTTGGTACCTAAGTTTGAATAATAGTAGTGTTAACTGGTCTTCCTTGTAGGTTTATGGATATTATCACAGATAGCACTGTACTTTAAAAGAGATATTGAAATGTTCTATTTGACAATGAATGTGACACCATTCCTCTTCAAACTGTTCCCAGCATAGTAAATCATAGAACTATATGATTCATTACATAGATTCATCATGGCCAATGCCAGTCCGTATCAGTCCACTAATACTCATGATATCAATCTTTATGCATTCTATTTCATTTTTAACAACTTCTAATTTTCCTAGACACATACTTTGTACATTCCACGTTCTGATTATTAGTAGATGTTTGCAACTATTTCTTCTCACTCTGACTGGCACCACACATCAGCAAATGATGGTTCTAAAAGTTTAACTCCATTCATGTCATTAAGGTCAACTCTACTTTGAAGAGGCAGCTCTTTCCCAGTTTTACTTGTGCCTTCAATACTAAATGGCTCATCATTATGGCACTTTATATGACAATATTCCACTGCTATTCCTAAGCATTTCAGTTGTGCCATTCATAAGTGGTCTACTTCTCCTTCTTCCTAGTCTGTCTTTAGTCTGGAAACTCAGGTGAAACCTGTCCACCCTGGGTGATCCTGCTGGTATTTAAAACACCGGTGGCATAGCTTCCAGAATCACAGCAACACACAGAAACATACCCAAACTTGCTCTATATTTTCCCTACAGGAATGATTCTGACAAAACCACCAGTTAAAGAAGCAACAAGGTCATGCCTGAGTATTCTAATTAATAAGAAAGAGATGAACGACTCACTTATCTCAGGGCAAGATGATAGAAATATTTTAACCAATGTTATTTTTCTCTGATAGTTCAAGGTATCAAATTAATATTATTTCTTACCAACATCAACCATTGTGAGCAATTTACGCCAAGAATATTACAAAATCTAACTGGATCATCTATGCTATATTCTGGTAACTTTAGTGACAAACACAAGAATACCAGCTTGATTAGTATTCAGTGCATCAGAAGTTACAGCTCTGCAAGAATGCAAAGCATTTACACATTACAAGGGACAGACAGTAACAAAATCAGTCAAGAAAACAGGATCCTTCAATATGCTGTCCACAAGATACACATCAAAAAGATGGAGACAACTTAAATGACCCTCAACAGGAGACTAGTTAAACTTTGGTACATATAAAAACTGGAATACTATGCAATACTAAAGAATAACAATGGATCTGTAAAACAACTCATAACACGGATAAACCTGGAGGACATTATGCTGAGTAAAATTAGTCAATTACAAAAGGTCAAATATTGCATGAGGTCATTGAAATAAAAAGCTAAGGAAAGGTTGTCTTGATAAAAGAAACATTCTGTGATGGTTACCAGGGATGGGGGTAAGGAGAGAGAGGAGGGAAGACACAGGCTAGAGGGTAAACACATGTTAACATGGGTGATAGGGTAAGCAATATGCTAAAAACAGCTTGGCAGAAGAATGCATAACTTAAAGTAAGTAGAGGTAAATATGGCTAACATAAAAGAAACGATACATGGAGATTGTAATCACTCTAATGCATATTATTTGCTAGGTGATAAACTGATTATCTGCTCTGTAAACATTCATTCAATTAAAAATAAAGTTTTAAAAAAATAGAATGAAAGGCATTCAGATTCAAAGACACTCTAAGTGTACTCTACTTACTTAATCTCTTGACATAAGCAAAGGCTTCCATTACTGACTTTATGATTGCCTTTAAACACCACATATGTAGAAAATTCGTTAAAGGCACCCTGAAATTACTGTTACTATCTACACCAAAATGTAAAATTAGAATGAATTCTAATAAAATAATTATAAAATTTGCCCTTGACAGCTAGGTTTCTTTTACTTTGTTTTGTTGCATGAATTGACAGGCCAATCCTAAAATCCATATTGAAATGCAAAGAATCCAGAAGAACCAAAACTATCTAAAAGCTATAATAACTAAAACCATGTGGTATAGTAATAATGATACATATATAAATGAATGGAATAAAATTTAAAGGCCACAAATAAACCATTAAGTTCAACTGGCTATCAAGAAGGATGTCAAGACAATTCAATGGGTATAGAATAATGAACAGTATTTTCAACAAATGGTGCTGGGACAACTAGATAATCACTTGCAAAAAAATGAAACAGTAGTCCTACTTCACACCACATACAAAAATTAACTCAAAATGATATTCACACACAGAATAATATACTGAACCTCTAGCTTACATACAAAAACAACTCAGTGCTGAGATCAAGTTGCTGATGAACTTGAAAGATATCATCTTTCAAATAGATGCAAATATGTTTCAGTGTGAGATGATGGATACAAACAGAATAGAGATTTTTACTTCCTTTGTCCCTTTAATGGGTGGTGGTTATTAAGTACTAGCTATTCAAGTCCAACTCATAGTAAACCCATATAAGGTTTCCGAGGAGTAGCTTGTGAGTTCGAACCACCAACCTTACGCTTCAAACCAACCTTGGGGTCTACTGCTTATCCTACAGTGCCACACCAGGACTACATAGAAGGGATGAATTTTGAGAGCAAGGTTTTAATTATCTATGGGAAGCTATAAGGAGCTCTGGTAGCGTAGTGGTTACAAATCGGGCTGCTAACCCCAAGGTCAGCAGTTCGAAATTACCAGCTGTTCCGTGGGAGAAAGATGAGGCTTTTTGCTCCCGTAAAGATTTGCAGCCTCAGAAACCCTGTGCAGGGTCACTATTAGTTGGAACCGACTCCACGGTACCTAACAACAACAACAACAACATAGGAACCTATATCATAGCTTTGGCCCACAACTCGGTTGACACCAAAAGAGAATATCATGGGACTCATATACATGTAGTTTTTGTATCAATCAACTCCAGTCTGAAACTAGACAGTGAATCGTTTAAATCCGTAATCTTGGTTCATGTATTCCACATGAAAAATTAATTGCTACCTGATAAGGCTATTATTGTTGTTAAGTGTCTACCTGTAAGCAATCACAAAGCATTAAAAAATACTGAAACACATACTCAATATTAAGTATTAAGACCACAGCTATGACTAAGCATGCCCAAGAAGAAAAAACAGATGACCATATCAGTACATGTACAGAACAAGATAAAGTGACTGAGACAAATGAACTACAGGTAGACCTATACTCCATACTGGAAGAATGGCAGGCCTACAAAATGCCTGAGAAAGAATTCATAAAAATTATTATAAAATGTATCAAAACACTTCACAATGGAGTTGAGAAAAACAAGGAAGAAGTCAGAAAGGCACTACAGGAACAATCAAATAAGATAGATACAGCATTGGAAACAATTCAAAACCTACAGAAAAAGGTCCAAAACAATTAATAACAGAATATCAGAAAAAGACAATACACTGAAACAGCAAAGGAGTAGAATTGAAGAGATGGAAGCCACAACTAGTAGGCTGGATGATAAATCTATCAATACAACTAAGACAGAAGAGCAAATAGAAAAAAAGGCTAAAAAAATCTGAAGAAAGCCTAAGATTCATGTTGGACAACATAAAGAGGAATAACTTAAGAATTATTGGCATTCTGGGCACAATCAAGCCAAGTCCACAGAGGAGATAGTTGAAGAAATGCAGGAAGAAAATTTCTCTAACATCCTGACAAGCAAAAAGATAAACATTCACTAAGCTCAACGAACCCCAGGAAGGACAGACCACAAAAGAAAATCACCAAGACATGATAATCAAGCTTTCCAAAATCAAAGCTATGGAGACAATCCTGAAAGCAGCTAGGGAAAAGAGAAGCATTACAAACAACGGCAAGCTAGTCAGATTAAGCTTGGATCTCTCATCAGAAACCATGCAGGCAAGAAGGCATTAGGGAGACATATATAAAACCCTGAAAGAGAAAAAAACCTGCCAACCAAGAATCCTTTACCCAGCAAAGCTATCAATCAAATATGACTGTGTAATCAAAACATTCCAGTATAAACAGATGCTAAAGGATTTTGCCAAAGCCAACCTTGTATTACAAAACATCCTAAAGTGAGTTCTGTGGACTGAGAACCAACAAGAACAGACAACAACCAGAGATTGACATACGTGGCAATGCCAACTGAAAATGAATCCACAAATGGAAGAGTCGACAACAGAATAAAACCTTTATAAGAACAAATTCAGAGGATCTGGGAGGTCAGTCTATGATGAAAACAATTACAATGTGAAAGAAGGTAAACACACAGGAACAGAGATCCAGAGGATAAAAAGGTCAGGTAGATTACAAGATAAAATAGGCTGCACTAAATAGAGGGAAAAGTTAATGGACTACAAGGTAACTTCAAAGAAAACTAACACTTCACAATATACCAAAAAATGCAAAATCAAAGAAGAACATGGAAACATTAAAACTCTGAGGAAACTCACAAGAAAGAACACAAGAACACGAACTCAGCACAAGACATGTAGAACAAAGAAAGCAGCAGCACCACACAAACAAAAAATATAATGGCAGCAATTAATCCATACCTTTTGATAATTACACTGAATGTAAAAGAATTAAATGTACCACTTAAGTGACGGAGGGTGAAAGAATGGATAAGAAAACATCCTTCAATATGCTGTCTGCAAGAGAAACACCTTATACACAGTGACAAAAACAGATTAAAAGTCAAAGGATGGAAAAAAGTATACCAAGCTAATTGCAATAAAAAAAGAACAGGAGTGGCAGTACTAATCTCTGATAAAATAAACTTTAAGACAAAAACCAGCATAATAGATGAAGATGGACATTATTTCATGATTAAAGAGACAACTGAACAAGATATCATAACCATAATATCTATGCTCCCAATGAAACGGCTCCAAAACATATAAAGAAAACTCTAATAGATTTGAAGAAAGAAATAGATGAATCTACAATAATAGTGGGTGATTTTAATACACTGCTTTCAAAAATGGACAGGACAACCAGAAAGAAACTTGAAAAAGACACCGAATAAATAAACAACAAAATCAGCCAACTGGACTTCATAGATGTATACAGAACATTCAACCCAACAACAGCACAACATACATTCTTTTCCAGTGCACATGGAACATTCTCCAGAATACACCATTTGTTAGGAAACAAAACAAACCTCCATAAATGTACAAATATCAAAATACTAAAAGGCATCTTCACAGACCACAATGCTATCAAATCAGAAATCAACAATAGGAAGACCTGAGAAATAAAGACCAATATATGGAAACTGAATAATACCCTGCTGAAAAGCAACGGGTAGTAGAAGAAACAAAACGTCCATTCACAAAGTTCCTGGAAACAAATGAGAATGAAAACACAACATACCAAAATCTTTGGGACACGGCGAAAGCTGTGCTGAAAGGACAATTTATTGCAATAAATACACACATCCAGAAAGAAAAAAGAACCAAAATTAATACATTAACACAGCAACTCCAACAATTAGAAACAGACCAACAAAGTGAGCCTTCAATCACCAAAAGAAAAGAAATAATAAAGATTAGAGCAGAAATAAATGAGATAGAAAACAGAAAAAACTATAAAAGAATGAACAGGACGAGAAGCTAGTTCTTTGAAAGGATTAACAAAATTGATGAACCACTGGCAAACCTAATAAAAGGAAAGTGGGAGAAGACACAAATAACACACATTACAAACCACATGGGCGATGGTACAGAGGAACCAAAGGATAATAAAAGAATACTATGAAAAGTTGTACTCCAACAAATTTCAAATCTTAGAAGATATGGATACATTCTTAGAAAAACACGACCTACCTAAACCTACACAGAATGAAATAGAAAACCTGAATAGACCCATAACAAAAGAAGAAATTGATCAGGTAATCAAAAAACTCCCAACCAAAAGAAGTCCAGGCCCAGATGGCTTCACAGGTGAGTTCTATCAAACATTCAGGAAAGCGCTGTCACCAATTCTACTCAAATTATTCCAGAATAAAGAAGAGAATGAAAATTTTCCTAATATAGTCTATGAAGTAAGCATAACCAGTGAAGGACACAATAAGAAAGAAAATTATAGACCAATATCCCTCATGAACATAGATACAAAAATTCTCAACAAAATCCTAGCCAACAGAATCCAACAGCACATCAAAAAGATACTACATCAAGAACAAGTGGGATGCAAGGATGCTTCAACATTAGAAAAACAATCAATGTAATACACCATATAAAAAACAACCACCACCACCATATAATCATATAAATTGATGCAGAAAGAAAAGGCATTTGACAAAATCCAACATCCATTCCTGATAAAAACACTCAACAAAGTAGGAATTGAAGGGAAACTTCTCATCATAATTAAGAGCATATATAAAAAACCAACAGCCTACATTACTCTCAATGGAGAGAAACTGAAAGCCTTCTCTCTGGGAACAGGAACCAAACAAGGATGCCCTTTGTCACGACTCCTGTTCACTATTGTGCTGGAAGTCTTAGCAAGAGCTATATAGCAAGATAGGGAAATTAAAGGCATCCAAATTGGCAAAGAGGGAGTAAATCTCTCTCTATTTGCAGATGATATAATCCTATACATAGAAAACCCCAAAGACTCAGTAAAAAAGCTATTAGACCTCATTGGAAGATAAAGCAAAGTGGCAGGGTATAAGATCAACATGCAAAAATCAGTTAGATTCCTCTATAGTAACAATGACAGCGCTGAAAAGGACATTATTAGGAAAACAATACCATTTACAATAGCCACCCAAAGGACGAAATATCTAGGAATAAATGTAACCAGAGAAAACAAAAAACCTATACAAAGAAAACTACGAAACACTACTACAAGAAACCAAAAGAGACTAACAAAAGTGGAAGAATATACCATGCTTCTGGATTGGAAGACTTAACATTGTGAACATGTCAATATTGCCCAAAGCAATTTACATATATAATGCAATCCCAATCCTGATTCCAACAACATTCTTCAAAGAGATGGAAAAAACAATTACAAACTTTAGATGGAAAGGAAAGAGGCCCAGGAAAAGCAAAGCACTGCTTAAGAAGAATAAGGTCAGATACCTCTTACTCTATGATTTCAAAATTTACTGCACGGCGACAGTGATCAAAACAACCTGGTATTGGTACAGTGAAAGATATACAGACCAATGGAACAGAATCGAGAATCTGGAAATTAACCCATCCACATACAGCAAACTGATTTTCGACAAAGTGCCTAAATATGTCATATGCAGTGGGGATAGTCTCTTCCACAGATGGTGCTGGCAGAACTGGAAAGCAATATGCAAAAGATTTTAACAAGACCTTTACCTCATGCCCTATACAAAAATCAACTCAGCATGGATTACAGACCAAACTGTGAATCCCAGAATTATAAAGGCCATCAATGAAAAACTAGAGGCAAATGTGAGGGCTCAATTCACAGACTACCAAAAAATTACACAAACAAAACAAGACAAAATAGATGATTGGGACATACCAAAAATTAAATACTTATGTGCATCAAAAGACTTCACCAAAAGAGTAAAAAGGAAGGCCACAGAAATTCAGACAAGGGAAGAATTTCTAAAATACATAGGAAACCACAACAAGAAAAAGACAACCCAATTAAAAAATGGGCACAGGACATGAATAGACACTTCACCAAGGAGGAGATCTGGGAAGCCAACAAACATATGAAGAAACGTTCACAATCACTTGCCATTGTTGTTGTTGTGAAGTACCGTGGAGTCGGCTCCGACCCACAGCAACCCTGTATAGGTTCCGAGAAGCAGCAGGTGAGCTTGAACTGCTGACCTTGCAGTTCAAACGCCTTTGCAGTCTGATGCATTACTAACCCACCACAACACAGAGAGATACAAATCAAAACAACAATGAGGTATCATCTCATACCAGCAATAACAGCAAAGATCAAAAAAGTAGAGGACAATAAATGGTGGTGAGGATGTGGAGAGATGGAACACTTTTACATTGCCGATAGGATTGCAAAATGGTCCAACCTCTCTGGAAAGCAATATGGCACTTCCTCAGAAAGTTGGAAATAGAAATACCCTATGATCCAGCAATTCCTCTAATTGGTATTTACCCACAAGAAATATGAGCCATAGCATGAGTAGATATATGCACACCAATGTTCCTAGCAGCACTATTTACAATAGCAAAAAGATGGAGACAGCCTAAGTGCCCATGAATTGAAGAATGGATAAATAAAACTGTGGTACATCCACACAATGGAATATTATGATACCTTGAAGAATAACAAGGAAGCTGCAAGTCACCGAATAACATAGATGAACCTTGAGGACATTATGCTAACTGAAATTAGTCATCACAGACAAAGAAAAACTGCAAAGGACCATTATTGTAAAAGACTAAGAAAAAGAACCCATACTAAAAGGGGGGAATGGGAAATTCTTTGCTGGTTACCAGGATGTGTGGGTTGGGGTGAGGGGACAGAGGGGAAAGTGGAGGGTGGAACACAGGGGAAGGAATAGACACAGGATAGTTTGGGTGCTAGGGGGAGGGGGAGCTGACAACACACAAGAAGGGGGAGGGAAATGGAAGAACAAGGCAGAAAGGAGAACAATTAGGCAGGTTTGCATGGGCTAAGTGGAACAGAGGTAAATAATGATGTATGCACAACCTTGGAACAACAGGGCTCTGGGATACAGGGATTGATGCATGGTCTGAATGGGTAAAAGGGAGGATATAATGTTAAGATGTTTGCCTTTATTGTTTTGTATTTTTCCTGTAGTTCTTTATTTCAAGAAGTACCTTCTGTTCTTCTAGCCACTCCAGGCTGGTATGCTCATCCTTTCAAGTGGAAATTTCCCATCTCTGGAGATCTGGATGTGGTTCAGGTTTCTACCTTTAGTCTTATGTATTTCAGATGCTCCACAGGAAGCCTCCTTCACTGGGCACGCTGTAGCCCCATTTTAGGTATTCCAATCAGTTATAGGCAGAAGACGGACTTGCAAACTTTCTATGGTGATGTTTCTGACTATTCCTTTCTCTCCCCTTTCAGTGTCTATTTTATATTATAATGCAAGGAAAACCAAGATTCAAAAGATAGGATGCTTGGCTGTCTTTTGAATCTTGGTTTACCTTACATACAATTGTAAACTAGACACTCGAGGGGGAGAGATAAGAATAGCAAGAAATATAACCATAGAATGCTTGTAAGGCCATCTTCTACCTATAACTGATTGGAATACCTAAAATGGGGCTACAACTTGCCCAGTGAAGGAGGCTTCCTGCAGAGACTTTGCATAGCATAAGACCATAGGTGGAATCCTGAACCCCATCCAGAATCTTCCGAGGTGGGAAAACTCCACTTGAAAGGATAAGCAGACCAGTCTGGAGTGACTAGAAGAACAAAAGATACTTCTTGAAAGAAAGACTAACAGGAAAAATAAAAAATAACGGCTATCCGACTGACTACTACAAGAACATGAAAGTTGTTTGCCCAGAAGACATCAAGGCAAGTTTGCCCCTAGGGCAAACCCCCTTCCAAGACTAAGACTCAAGGGGAATACACGAGCAGGCATGTGGTCTGACTGGTGATCACACTGGTCACCGATAAAGGGAAGTGGGGGAAAAACAGCAATGAAGCTGTGATCCAAGTCCTACCACGTTCAATAGACTCCTGTGAACCCAGGTTTAGACCTGGTTGGCAGCAGTATGGCAAGAGCTGGGGACTCCTAGGCCCAGAGACAGTGACATGGCCACAGAGGACTAGAGTGGAGACTGAAGCATCCAGCTGATAAGAAGTGAGGAGATGCACAAAAACACCCATACTTGCAGATAATACCCATTTGACCTGGCTTCAATAGCTGGATGATCAGAACTCGACTAAAAGAAAGAGGAAAAAAAGGGTAATTTGATACAATTTGATGAACTTGACCTATACTTATGAATGTAGTAGCTCAAAAGCGGGAACTAATCTTTACAGCAAGGATCATTCACACTCCTTCAGTACACTGGGTAGACAGGGATGGGCAACTTAGACATTGGCTACCCAAAATGGGGGAAGGGGCTACAAAGGCAAGAAGTGACTTGCTTACAAGCTTTCAAGAGGGAGCCTAGATCCACAGGGTTCGTGGGAAGGTAGAATCTCCATTGAGGGGTTTCCAATCTATGTGGGCGGGGCTCATGAAAGGAGATGGGGATAAGACTCTTGTAGTTCAATAGTGAATAATTGCCATCAGGACTGACTGTGAGGGTCGGAAATGTAAAGGTATACATTTTGTAACAAAGGGAGGGGAGTGGTTGACTTTGCAGTCCGGAGCGGAGGTCCGTGGGACCATTCAAGGGAGAAGAGCGGAGAGCGGGATCCTGCCCAGAGAAACAGTGATGCCAGAGATGGAGGCAGAGACAATGACGTGGAGGGATGGAGCGGCTGGGGACTCTAGAGCCAGGGCGAGAGGCGGGCTGTGTGCCTACGACCAGGGGGCAGGTTTGTAGGGTCTACACTTTGTTCATTTGATGAGGCATGGAGAGGACTGTAATCATGGCAGTGAAACAAAATATGATAGGATGAATATAAAGCTAATGTTCTCCTATGTAAGCTATAACGTAATTCACAACAAAAACTTTAAAAGAGCGTTCTTTTCCTGACTAGTGACCTGAGTGGTGCTTTTGGTACTGCAACTGCTGATAACTGAAGATGTCTTCAGGAACTAAAAATTGGGCACCCTGCTCCCAACTTCAAAGCTACAGCTGTTATGCCAGATGGTCAGTTCAAAGATATAAGTTTGTCTGACTACAAAGGTAGATATATTGTGTTCTTTTTTTATCCTCTTGATTTCACCTTTGTGTGCCCCACTGAAATCATTGCTTTCAGTGACAGGGCAGAAGAATTTAAGAAACTCAACTGCCAAGTGATTGGTGCTTCT
>NW_006408807.1:408950-410362 GCF_000296735.1 Chrysochloris asiatica | reverse complement strand
GGGTCAGCAGTTCAAAACTACCAGCTGTTCTTGTGGGAGAAAGATGAGGGTTTCTGCTCCCGTAAAGATTTACAGCCTCAGAAACCCTGTACAGGGTCGCTGTGAGTCGGAACCGACTCCATGGCACATAATAACAACAACAACATGAAGAGAGTAAAAGGGCATAAAAATAACAGGGAAAAGTGAAAATGCCAAAACGTATACTAAGCACTCTAAAATTTGTTCTTCAAAAAAAGCCAAAAGCAAAACTAGCCTTCGGTGTTGAACACAGCAGCGTGCGTGTAGCCTGAGCAGCAAGAGTGGCGCCATCAAGCTCCTTTCACACTCAGCATCTCAACATCAACATGCCACAGCTTCAAACTGTGTCTGTGGACACTGTTAGTGTTCATTCATTTTAGGGTTACGTCTTTTGGTAAGATCTGACCAGTTATTTTTTTAGGTCTGGAAAAGCTCAAAATTTTTTCCCATATCAGTTAATGGTAACTGCTTCTTCACTTTACAACATTTCAGCTTACAAAAGGATTCATGGAACCTTTCACTTTCTGATAGTAGGGAAAACCTGTGATACTTACATCAAGATAAAACGACATATGATGTAATTGCATAAAACACACACACACAGCAATGAGTACTTCTATTACTGACAAAATCTAAGTAAACTATTAACACTCCTGGTTTCAATATTGTACCAAAGTTATACAAGTGATCAACATTAGGAAAGTGGGCTGAAGGCTGAAGAGTCCATACTCTCCCTTGCACATTTCTTCAGAATTTTATTGTTAATCTATCATTTCAAAATAAGAAGTTTTTTTTAAAAAAAAGCTTGTCATTTTTTTAAAATTGGATGATGCCAGTTCAGCTAAAGGCATCATAAAGCAGTAATCACTGATGACAATACAGCAAATTGCAAACTGTCAGAATCCCCTGTGGAAAATCATTTTAGAGAATATTTCCAGATCCATAAAAATTTGGCTTGCCAATCTAATTTCTGGAAATCACCTACAGAAATAACATCAAATAAAAAAAATATATATGAGGTTTGTTGTTGTTGTTGTTAAATGCTATAGCCTTGATTCTGATTCATAGTGACCCTATATAGGGTTTCTGAGGAGCAGCTGGGAACTTTGAACTGCTGACCTTGTGATTTAAACTAACCTTGAGTTATAGTGCTTATCTTATGGCGCTATACCAGGAATCCATATATGAGGGTAAGTAAAAAAATATTGGTACTAGGGTTCTAGGTCATATATCCATGCGTTTATTCCAAACAAAAAGTGTTGCAATACGTCTCTGCAATCAGTGGATGGCTGCAAATAAGTTTTACCAGTAACACACTTGGTGTTACTCTTATTGTTGTTGTTGTTGTTGTCAGGTGCCATCGAGTCAGAACCAACTCATAGCGACCCCATGCA
>NW_006408807.1:396210-408395 GCF_000296735.1 Chrysochloris asiatica | reverse complement strand
TGATAAGAATGCTGTTTATTAGGGTACCTTAAAAAAATTCCATCAAAACAATCTGAAGGGATCTGTTGGGCCAGTTAAATTCAAAGCAAATGGGTCAGCTCAGAAAGTTATGGTGACTGTTTTCTGGGGTACCAGAGTGCTAATATTGGTAGACTTTTTCAAAGGACACAGAATGATCACGGGGATTTTTTATGAAGAAATTTTAAAAAAACTGAAACCAGAATTGGTGGGAAAAAGACCAGGAAGTTACTTCGAGAATATTTTTTCTCATCAAGACAATGCATCTGTTGTTTTTTTTTTTTTACAAGGATAACAAGGGTTATGCGATGAGAATGTCACTGGGAAAAAACCCCGTCCAACCTTCAGGCTTCTTTTTCCCAAAACTCAAGGACCATTTCAAAGGAACATGATTGTTTGAACATGGTATAAATTAAAAAAGCAGAGAATTCTTCAGGAAAGGGATAGGGTGAGGGGATGACAGTCTTTAGAAATGCATAGATCTAAATGGAAAGTATGCTGAAAACATCAATTTAATATTTTGGTATTTCATTTTAAAGGTTCCCATAATTTTTATAGCAATACTTTTGGGCTTACTCTCCTACACATAAGGAAACATGTTACTAAGAGGCCTGGTAGGGCAATGGCTCCTAACCAATCACCAGCTCTGTGGAAGAAACGACCTGGCAGCCTGCTCTGTGAAAATGACAGCTGAGGACACCCCGTGGGGTAGATCGACACCGTCACTAGAAGTCAGCTTCACAGCTCCCAAGAACAACTACTAACTGACAGGGAATTTAGGTCAGAGAATCTAGTGGTGTAATATTAAATGCAGCCATTGATAATGATACAATATAACAAAATACTGTTATTACAAGAACACAAAGCAAAATTCACAATTATTAAGTCTTAATTAGATCCATTAAGACATGTACACAATGAAGTAACATGAAATTTACAGAAATTAAAGATTTAGAACTAAGTCTGTTTTTTCCAAACCTTCTCACAGATTTGTCATATTAAGTTAAAGAAATAAGCATATGTTTACCTTATCCCAGAAATCAACCAATGCTGTAAAGTCCCATTTTTTAGAATATGCCACATTATATTTCAGGATAGCATCCTATGGAAAAAGCATAAATAAAATCTCATGATTCATACAGGTGAAATCTAATTTTATGAACTAGAAGTTCTTGCAGTAAATTTCTTAATGCTGGACAAATTTCTTCCTACAATTCCTTATCAGTAGTTATAGAGATGTAGAATGCACATTAATTTATTTATTATTTGCATAAGAAATATAAGACTAGAAAAGTGAAATCATAGGGGAAAAACATTATAATTACAGAAAAGCATGATTATCATAGGGATCATATAGTATTCCAAGTAGATAAAAATCAGATCATGGGGAATTAATAACCAAAACCAAAGGGTACACTATATATAAGCAGCTTTGAAAAGTCATGGGAAAATTCCTTCATCTTTTCATTCCATTTTTCCATGAACTTCTTGAAGCTTGAAATTTTTTTTACTGAAAGAGTATACAAGTCTGAAAATCATATTAAATTACAACTGAAAACCTCTAAATATCCTTAGAGTTTTCAAAAACTAGCACACTGACAAAGAGCTTCTTGAAAAATATTGCACGCTATATAAACAATCACCAAACATTTAGGTAAAAAAAAAAAGTACACTAATTATTTAAAACCATGGAATATAAAAAGCTTGCATAACTGAAAGATGTCATTTGTTTCCTAATCCCTGGCATCTGACTTCAGAATACAGCAATGTCCACCAGCAGGTAAATGCACAAACAAAACATATACTTGAATACTTATTTATAAGTAATAAAAAGAAATGAACTACTTATGCACTTAATATGGATGAAGTTCAAAAATCTTCATTCTGAATGAAAGTGGTAGTAGGGATGGTTGTGTGCTGTCAAGTCTCTTCCAAATCACAGCCAACCTATATAGGTTATGGGGGCAGAAAGCCTCACTTTTCCCCAGCACAGTAGTCATGGCTTCAAACTACTTACTCTGATGGCTTGCTGTGGACTAGACTTTGCTTACGATGCAGATGCCTAAAGTTCTAGGAAGAACAGAAGATATTTGTCTCCTCAGAAGACTATCTAAATTGGCAATCAAAATTAGAAATAGGCTATCAAAAATGGGAGATGATAAAGACATGCAGTGGCTGGCTTATAAGCTTTCATGGGTGTGCACAATTAAAATGATATGGGGCAAGTTAATATATCATGTAAGAAAGGAACAAAGGCTCTTCTAAAGCCAGGGGGTTGTTTGTAATCTAGCAAATTATCTCAAATTTCTTTTAGTAATAGTAACTCCTACCAAACAGTATTTCTGCCCTGCGGGGTATGGATAAGAGAAGGTGGGAGAAGATACTGATACGTTGACATGATTTAGCTGTGGATGGTAGCAGAGATAGTTATAATTGTAAAAGCTTGATACTCTAATCAAGGTATAAAACAAATCATTTCAGAAGCAGGAAGGGGGATCACACTACCATCAAAGAAGAAGAGACAGAGCGAAGTGTGTTCTTTGGACCCTGGAATCCCTGCACAATGATCTTCCTCAACCTAGGGACAGTAAAGCTGGGACACTGGAGGAGTGGCAGAGGAGAAAAAAGCAGCAGATCCAAGAACCAGAGCATGAGATTGAGTTGTGGACTTCTCATCCCACAAAGCAAGTAAAGCTGAGTGACTCTGGGCAGGAGGCTTGCTTGTAAGAGCAGGAGGAAATAGGTTTGCTGACTCTCAGAGCTGAAGCCGAGTGCCTTCAGACCTGAGGAGCATTTATTGGCAGCTGATGGGAACAACTGTGCCCTGAGCATTTCTAACCCCGAACTGTAACCTGTAAACTTCCCTGATGAACCCCATTAACTGTGAGTACAATGGATTATGGAGCCCAGCTGAACAGAGAGGGCTGTAGGAGGAATGGTTGGGGCTTGAAGCAGTTCTACTCTTATAGGGTCGCTCTGAGCTGGAATAGACTTCATGGCTATGGTGCCACAAAGATAAAAAAGTCCAGTTAGCATTTAGAAATTAGAAAAACAACTGAATGATTGCCCTTATAGTCTCATGGGGTTTTTTAATTAAAAATTTTAATTATTGCCTTAAAAAAGATTATTGTTGTTGTTAAGTGAAGTCTGAATGAGCTCCCACCGGCTTCCAGCAGTTCGCTCACCATTCTTTTAGGAAAAAGAACAGGGTTTCTGAGGAGCAACTGATAGGTTTGAAATGGCAATCTTTTGGTTCATAGTACAGTTCGTAAACAATAGCACAACACCAAGAGTCCCCTAAAAAAGGATTAATAAATAATAAAATGACTAGGAGCTAAAATAAGACCAATAAAAACTAGAATACTTAATGTATACCTTAATCATTAGGAAATCAGCTTCCCTTTAGGCAAATATTGCTAAAGTCATAATTCTCTACTGACTAACATTTAAATGCATGTCAGCAACATGGTAATGTTAAAACAAAAATAAGAGAAGGTCAGACAGAAGAAAATTGGATGTGGAATCGAGAAACAGATCTTATTCCTGAGTCTCAGAATTATTCTGCATGGCTCCAGGCAACTCATTTACAACTCTGTTCTTTGACTCCTTTTCTTATGATGGAGTGGAAACCAAAAATCTCTCTAAATTTGTCTCCAATAAGCAAGAGTCCTGATGTGACGCTATGGGCTAATGCATCAGATTGCAAAGTCTTTTGAACTGAAAGGTCAGCAGTTCAAGCTCACCAGCTGCTCCTTGGAAACCCTACACAGGTCGCTATGAGTTGGAACCGACTCCACAGCACTTAACAACAACAACAAGCAAGCACCTGGAATATAAACCATGCTGGACTATAAACAATTGTGTTACATGAGTTTATTAAGGGCAAACAAGACTTAAAGAGAAAACACAGAGCCAATACATACGAAGTATGCGTAAAGAGAGAAGCTTGGAAAAAAGAAGGTACCTTCAGGTTCTGGGGTCGTGTGAATCTGTTGAGAAGTGAAGTCTGAATGAGCTCCCACCGGCTTCCAGCAGTTCGCTCACCATTCTTTTAGGAAAAAGAAAACCGTATGAGAACACGCTTCCCAAGACTTTTTTGCATCACAGTATCAAAAGTCAAAAACTTAAGTACCAAATCATCTTTCAGAGAACAACAACGAATCAGTTTTGTTCCTACCTCATCTTCCACTGGATACAAATTCTGTTCTGAACAAGGCATTTTAACATGCTTGCTATCCCACAAATCTTTATAATGTGTTGGAAATGGTTTAGGAACTTCCCCTGCTCGCAAAAGATCCACCTGAAATACAGAGTAAAAAAGAAAACTGTTAAGTGCATAAAAATTAGGAGAATCTTGTACAAAATGATCTAAAGAAAGTAGACAATACAAATGCTACAACATATAATACCAGTTCCTGGGCAAGAAATCTCAGAAGTACTCTTCGGCTATTCCCACCTCCTGACTTCAATTAATGTGTCCCTAAGTCATCCTGTGCACTTTATCTCCATCCCATCTAGGTACTAAGCTCTCATCAGTCACTCAAAGAGTTAACAGCCAATAGCTTCCTATTCCTCTAATTCCAACTGCTCACACAAATGTTCATCCCTATAAAACCCATCTCCCTACTGGGAATAACATTCACTTTCTAAAGCACTCCCAAGGTTCCAATGCTTTAATGGCTAGCCTCTGCCTCCATGTACAATTCCATACTGATTCCAAATGATGTTCCCAGGTTTTAGTAGACTCTCCTACCCAAACACTAGTCATTCTACATAAGCTAACAGATGTCATTTTTTACACATAGTAAATTCACTTTAGTACCTACTATATGACTTTGTACGTGCCAAAGTAATTGAAAAACTACTGTGAAAAAAAATCATAAAAACCTTTTAATAAAAATATCACAATGTAAAGGTATTATATCCTTCTAAAAGATGGTATTTCCACCTCTTGAACCATTCCCTAAATGATTCTTCACCTTTCCATTTACACCAAATGAAAACAGTAGTTTCAGCATCCTTGAGGAACTCAAATCATGTTACTTTTAAATGTTCTTTGAGTTCTGGAAACAAAAGAAACTTGAAAGATTAAAATCAGGGGTATAGGGTAGAATTTACCAAGGAAGTTCTCACAATCCTTGATACCCTAGAAGAATGAGCAGGTGAACTGTCACTGTACACACACAAAAAAAATGGTCGCTGTTCAACCATTTCAAGAGGTCATATATGATCAAGCACAAATAACAACGAAGAAAGAAGTTCAAAGCACACTGAAGGCATTGGCAAAGAACAAGGCACCTGAAATTGATGGAATGTAAATTGAAATCTTTCAACACAATGATGAAACACTGGAGGCACTCACACTCATCTATGCCAAGAAATTTGCAAGAAAACTACCTGGCCAACTGACTGGAAGAGATTCCTATTTGTGCCCCATTCCAAAGAGAGGTGACGCAATGGAACAAAGAAATATCATTAATATTGTTTTTGTTGTTGTTATGTACCGTCGAGTCAGTTCCAACCCATAGCAACCCTATACAGGGTTTCCAAGGGTGTAAATCTTTACGGGAGTAGAAAGCCTCATCTTTCTCCCGCAGAGCAGCTGGTAGTTTCGAACCGCTGACCTTAAGGTTCGCAGCCCGATTCGTAACCACTACGCTACCAGAGCTTAGCACACAAGTAAAATTTTCCTAAAGATAATACAAAAATGGCTACAGCAGTACACTGACAGGGAACTTCTAGAGGTTCAAGCAGATTCAGAAGAATGTGGAACGAAGGATATCATTGCTGATGTCTGACGGATCTTGACTAAAGACAGAGAATACCAGAAAGATGTTTACCTGTGCTTTATTGACTATGCAAAGGTTTTCAACTGTGTGGATCACGACAAGCTATGGACAACATTGCAGAGACTCAGTATTCCAGAACACTTCATTGTGCGCATGAGGAACCTGTACATAGACCACGAGGCAGTTTTTCAAAGAAAGCAAGGGAACACTGAATGGTTTAAAATTACGAAAGGTGTACACCAGGGTTGTATTCTTTTAACATACTTATTCAATCTGAATGCTAAACAAATAATCTGAGAAACTGGATTATACGAAGAAAAATGTGGCATCAGGATTGGAAAAAGACTTATTCAACCTGCGATATGCAGATGATACAACCTTGTTCGCTGAAAGTGAAGAGAACTTAAAATACTTACTGATGAAGATCAAAGACCATAGCCTTTGATGGGTTGCACCTCAATGTAAAGAAAACAAAAATCCTCCCCACTGGACCAGTAAACAACATTCATATAAATGGACAAAAGATTGAAGTTGTCAAAGATTTCATTTTACTCAGATTAACCATCAACACTCATAGAAGCAACAGTCAAGAAATCAAACGTATTGTATTATGCAAATCTGTAGTACCTCTTTAAAGTGTTGAAGACTAAAGATATCAGTTTGATGGCTAAGGTGGACCTGATCCAGGCCTTGGTATTGTTAATAACCAATAAAGCATGTGAAAGTTGGACAGTGAATAATAAAGATCAAAGAAGAATTGATGCATCTGAGTTATGGTGTTGGAGGAGAATATTAAAAGCACCATGTACTGACAAAAGAACTAACAGGTCTGTGTTGGAAGGATGGACAGACTTCGTCACTCATACTTCGGACATACTGTCAGGAGGGATCAGTCCCTGGAGAAGGATATCACGTTTGGTAAAGTGGAATGTCAAAAGAAAAGAGGAAGACCTTCAACTAGACGGATTGGCACAAGGGCAATTTTGAGGTTGGCATAGGAATAGGAAGTATTTTGTTTTGTTGTGTACAAGGCTGCTATGAGTTGGTACCAACTCGATGGCACCTAACAACAACAATAACCTTTTGAGCTGACCTCTCTGCCAAGGATTTAACAGACAGAGCAGATCCCCTTGAAAGCCACGGTTCTGACTGGATCAACAAAGAGAGGAAATGAAAAGCAGCAGATACAAATGTTAACCCTGGAACCCTGAGCTTCAGAAGAAAGGACAGAAAAGTGGATCAAACACAGGGGTAGCAAGAGGTGAACAAAAAAAGCAAACAAAGAGAAAAACTTAACAGTGACCTGTCACCTGGCCTGGCATAACACAGGAACTTTGAACTTTTGCAAGCAGTGTTACAAATGGCACCGTGACCTGATAACTGACTTAATCACCCTCCCAGGGATCAGAAGTGTGACCAGCCCCAACACTCACTCCCCAACAGCACGTGACACCTTCCATCATGGAGCCATTCCCCAGGTCAGAGGCCTGCCCCTGCAGAGTGGACACTGAGTGCACACTACCCAGCACATTTGGAGCCATGCATTCCCCATCTCCGTGGGCCTGATGGACATTTTGCCCACAGCCACCCCCTGGAAATTCAGCCACACAATTAGGCAACAAAAAGAAACAAAAGGCATATGAATCGAAAATGTAGTCAAACCCTCTCTATCAATGGTGTGATCTTATTGGGACAAAAGAATAGATTTTCCCTTGGTTCTGTGGAAAAACATCTTAAAAGATTTTTCTCTCTGCCCTAGTTTCCTAGCGAGGAAGGTTTATTACTTTTGTCCTGATTGACATTTCCTGTGTAAATTGTAAACAACTTGGTTTTGATACCTTTGTCTGGTCCTGAGTTGTAGCCTGCCCTATGATTGGTATACACCTTGCAGGGATTGGCCAATAGACTGTGCAAATGAAGAGAGCAAAACCTACTATGCAAATGAAAAATGTCTGTGGCCCTACTAAGAGGAGGACTGCTCATTTTTTGGATCCTACTGAGGTGATGATAGATCATGTTTTGAAATTTACAAGAAATTATGACTATAAAAAGCCAACTCCACAGAAGGTTTCAGAGACAGAAAAAAGCTGGAGGAGAAGCAGCAGGTAAAAACAGAAGGGTAAAATAGAAAGAAAGGAACCTCTTAAAAGAGCTCTAACACTGAAGACAGCAACAGGTCTGGGAGGCACCCAGCAGCAGAGCTTGTGGCAACAAACAGCAAGGCCCAAAGAGGAAGTCTGAAATGAGGGGGCTGAGAGAGCTGTCCTTCACTGAAGAAGGAAGACTTTGTCCACATGCTTCCCAAAATGTAGCATACTAATGCTGATCTCAAGTTGTACCTTCTTACTTAATAAACTGCTTAACTTTAAACTAAACAAGTAGATGAACTAATATTCACTAAGCAGATGTAAAGAACTAGAGAACCTCCCTGGGAATTTACTCAAAGTAGCCAATCTGAGGTATACTGACTAACTTCAATTAAAAGAAGGGGTCCTAACCACAAGGGAAGGAATCTTCACAGCAAGGATCATCTGGTTGATAGTGATGGACAATTTAGACACTGGCTACCTAAAATGGGGAGCTGTAAAGGCACAAAGTGACTGGCTTACAAGTTTTCAAGGAGTTTAGATTCAGAGTGTGAGGGGGAAGACAGAATCCCTATTGAGTGGTTTTCATACTGTCTAGACAGGTCTGATGAAAGGAGATGGGGACAAGATACTCATGATTCAACAGTGAGCAATTGTTATCATGACTAATTGGGATTGCTGCAACTAATTGGGATTGTTCAAAACAAAGTAGAAGTTTTGAAGTAAAAAGGAGTGAGTTGTCAATCTATGGTACCAGAGCAGAGGACCCTAGGACCATTAAGGGAGAAAAGCAGGAGCAGAGTGTGGGACCCTACCCAGAAAAGTGGCAACACCAGAGATGGAGGCAGAGATGATGACACGGAGAGACGGAGCAGCTGAGGATTCTAGACTCAAGGAAGGAAAAGGGATGCGTGCAGGTGGGAGTGGGGGGCAGGCTTGCAGGGTGTGCCCTTTGGCTGTTTGAATGGTTGTATATTTCTGAGTGTTTTGTTGCACATCCACCCCGCCCCACCCCACCCCCAAAAAAAGTAAGCTATCACTCAATTCACAATAAACACTTTAAAAGGTCACATGATTATGAGTCATACCACTACATACATACTACATAGTTTACCACTATGAAGCCAAATAATCAAAACCCCGGAACCAATCCTGTAACCTTTTAAACCTGTACATGCAACAGGGATGAACTAACCTACTGCTGATCAGGATCTCGTGATGATTTCCTTTGTTCTCTAGTGAATGTAATGAGCATCTGAGCTGTGATTTGGCAGATTCCAAATCTGCAATTCCAAAACACTGGTTTCTGTGCTGTGTACATGCTAATATGTTTCTTATAAAGGATAATTGTCTGTTTTGCTTTGTCCTGTTTGTTGTTGTTAAGTGCCATTAAGTCAGTTCCAACTCATAATGGCCCTATATAGGGTTTCCAAGGCTTTAAGTCTTCACAGAACAGGAAATCCTTGTATTTCTCCCCTGGAGAGGCTGGCAGACTCAAAGCAAGTACCATGTGGTCCACAGTCTAGTTCTTATCATATAGAGCCACCATGCTTCTATGTGTTTGTTTAATGCTTAATAAGAGTCTCTAGAAGATGTTTGAATCTGAGTTTGTTTGTTTGTTTTTCCCTAGTACAGTAGTTATTCTTTATACTATTAAATTATTTAGTTATTATTTTGTCGCTCAGTTTAAAGAGGTTTTGTGCAGCAGATTAAGCCTAATGCAATACGTCATTTGATGTCTTGACGGCTGCTTCCTTGAATATTGATTGAATCCAAGCAAAATGAGGTCTTTCCCAACTTCAATCTTTTCTCCATTTATTATCATGTTATTTACTGGTCCAGTACTGAGAATCTTTGTTTTCTTTACATTAAGGTGTAAAGCATACTAAGGCTAAAACCCATACTGTACACACTAAGTACATCAGTATTTTAAGTCCTCTTAGCTGCTAGCAGGCAAGGCTGTATTATCTGTATATTGCAGATGTTGTCAATGAGTCTTCCTCCAATCCCACTGCCATGGTCTTCTTCATATAATCTAGCGTCTCATAGTATTTGTGCAACATGTTCTTCCCACTGCCACGGTCTTCTTTATATAATCTAGCTTCTCATTGTATTTGTTCAGCATGTTCTTCCCACTGCCACAGTCTTCTTCATATAATCTAGCTTCTCATAGTATTTGTTCAGCATATAGATTGACAAGTATGATAAAAGGATTCAACACTGGTGCCCACTTTGTCTGATATTAAACAATTCAGTAACCCTTGTTTTGTTATAATAACTGCCTCTTGGTCTCTGTACAAAGTTCCTCATGAGGACAACAAAGTGTTCTGGAATACCTATTCTTTGCAACATTAATATGAACACTTGTTTTTCATTTTCCTACTAATTTCCAAACTTTTTGAGAAAAACAACTATATTAACTTTGTATTCAAGAGCACTGGTGGCAGAATGGTTAAAGCACTTGGCTGCTAACCAAAAGATCTATGATTCTGGTTCGAACCCACCAGCTGCTCCAGCCCCTCTGCCCCAAGAGACAGATATGGTAGTCGGCTTCTGTAAAGTTACTGCCTTGGAACCCTGATTTTTACTCTGTCCCTCCCTTCATGTTGCTGAACTGGAATCAACTCATGGCAGTGGGTATGGTTTTTGGCCTTAACTTTGTATTCTCAGTATTTAAGGCTCAGCCTGGCATACATGTATTTCTCTGCACAGTATATATAACCTGTACATGTAAATAAACATACATGTGCTATGAATGTTAATAAGCATTAATGTTTGAGGAAGAAGGTATTTTTAAACATACAGGGTATATGCTTTTGTCTATTCTGGACATTTAATATAAAGGGAAAATAATATAGAGCCTTTGTGTTTAGCTTATTTCTCTTAGCATTATGTTTTCAAGAATCATTCAAACATTACAGCATGTTACCAGTACTTCAAAGCAGATAAACAAATAACCACATAAATTAATGTACAATTTCATCTGTACTATGCTATGGATGGGAGTCCTGGTGTGGTTCTGAGGGTTAATGGGCTGAACTGCAAGGCTGGTTTAAACCACAGGGTCTGCAGTTCAAGCTCACCAGCCACTCCTCAGAAACCGTATACAGAGTCATTAGAAGTTGGAACTAACTTAATCGCACTTAACAACAACAAATGTAATGGATGAGAGGTTCATGGTGTTAAGAGGACATACGCTAGACATATTTTGCTGATTTGGTGGGCTTAAGGAAGGCTTTAAGTACTTATTACAGAAGTGGAGAACTGGGCCATCAAAGAATAGATACAAAGAAGTCAACTATGGAAAGGAAAAAAGAGAGATTCTTACTTAAACAAGGAAAAGCTTATGAAAAGTTAAAGACTGAAAAACAGTTTCATAATTTCAAAAAAGAGGGCTGCAACTCAGAAGACACAGATTTGTAAGCCTTCATCATAGAGTGTGTAAGTATGGAAGAGGCTACCCAGACATAGACTAAGAAGAAAAAAGGACCTCAGAAAAAGCCTTGAAGAACCCCAAGAATACTTAACAGTCATATATAGAAAATGACATTTTTTTCAGGAATAAGAATTAGGTAAAGAGGCAGAAAGAAAACTAGGAGTACATTATGTCAATGAAGCTAACAGACGAGGATATTCTAAGGAAGAAAAAGAATGGTCAAGGTCAAATGTGACCACCTGGTCATCAAGTATTACCACCTTAAAAAGGACCCAAAGGTGATTTTTGTAAACATGTTTCATGAAATTTAAGTAATAGTCAAGCTTCACATCGAAGGGAACATATATGTAAGAATATGTTTTAGACGGGGGATGTGTGTACGTATGTATTTCTAAATAATTAAGCACTAAAAAGTTCTGGTGTGGCGCTATGGGTGAATGCACCAAACTGCAAAGCCATTTGAACTGCAAGGTTGGTGGTTCAAGCACCAGATGCTCCTTGGAAACTGTATACAGGGTTGCTACAGGTCAGAATGTACTCAAAGGCACTTAACAACAACAAAAAGTCCTGGCCATGCAACTTCTTACATTCCTAAACCTAAACTATGTTGTTATTGTTGTTAGGTGCTATCCAGTCAGTACCAATTCATAGCGACCCTACATATGACAGAAAGAAACATTGCCCAGTCCTGGGCCAACCTTACAATTGTTGCCATGCTTGACCCCAATTATGCTGCCACTTTGCCAGTGCATCTCACTGGGGGTCTTCCTTTTTTTCTGACCCTCCACCTTACCAAACATGATATCCTTCTCCAGCAACTGGTCCCTTCTGACAGTATGTCTGAAGTATGAGAGA
>NW_006408807.1:348071-393780 GCF_000296735.1 Chrysochloris asiatica | reverse complement strand
ATGTTTACAGCTGTTTTTCTTCATTTTGAGTTGTGCCCCATCAGCAAATGAAGGTCCCACAGGCGTCATCATGGTCAACTCTACTTTGAGGAGGCAGCTCTTCCCCAGTCGCATTTTGAGTGCCTTCCAACCTGAGGAGCTCATTTTCCAGCACTATATCCGACAGTGTTTTCTGCCACTCGTAAGGTTTTCAGTGACTAAATATTCAGCAGTAGTTTGTCACTACTTCTTCCTTGTCTGTCTTCAGCGGGAAGCTCATCTGAAACCTGTCCACAATGGGTGACCATGCTGGTATTTACAACACCCGTGATATAGCTTCCAGAATCACAACAACTCACAAGCCACCACTTTACGAAAAACTGACAGACAAGTGGTAAAAACCTAAATTGTAACTTACTTTTATTACTTCAGCTTTTGTAACCAATGATCAGTACTTACTAATCTGATCCCCGACTCATCTGTCAGTTTGCCATCCTATGGTGGCATGTGTGTTGTTATGATGCTGAAAGCTATGCCACCAGTGTTTAAAAACCAGCAGGGCCACCCATGGTGGACAGGTTTTAGCGAAGCTTCTAATATAAGACAGACAAAGAAAAAGAAGAGGCAGACCACTTTTGAATGGTAAACCACTGGAAACCTTTTGAACACTATCAAATATAGTGCCAGGATATAAGCCCCTCCAAGTTGGAATGAATTCAAAATATGATAGGGTTAGAGTTAACTCCTAAAAGTAAATTAACCATAATTGATGTGAATGGAAGCTTTCAAGGACCTTCATTTGCAGATGGAGCACAACTCAAAATGAGAGGAAACAGCTGTATACATCCATTAATAAATGGAATGTAGAAAATTTGAAGTCCTCAAAATTGAAATGGAACACATAAAGATCGATATCCTAGGCATTAGTGAGTTGAAATGGACTGTATTAGCCATTTTGAATCAGAAATCAGATGAGTACTATACCAGGAAAGACAAATTCAAGAGGAACGGTATTGCATTCTTCATCAAAAAGGCAATATCAAGATCTATCTTGAAGTACAATACTGTCTATGATAAGCTAATATCCATATGCCTACAAGGAGCTTTGGTAGCGTAGTGGTTACGAATCGGGCTGCAAACCGCAAGGTCAGCAGTTCGAAACTACCAGCTGTTCCGTGGAAGACAGATGAGGCTTTCTGCTTCCATAAAGAGTCACTGTGAGTCGGAACCGACTCCACAGAACAGAACCACCACCACCACAAGGAAGGTCAGTTAGTACCACTCTTATTCAAATGTACACACCAATCACTAAAGCCATGGATGATGAAATTGAAGACTTCTATCAACTCAGTTAGGACTCCTAGTATGTGGCAGAGGCCATGTCACCAAGGGGCAGAGCGGCGGAGGACCCTAAGCATGAAGGGCTCATTGTTAGGCAAGGCCACAATGGGTCTCCCCTTGGAAGGCAAGGCCCAGGAGGAATCTCATGTGGGGACTCTGCAGTTTCTATCGTTTTGTTTTAATCAGCTTATTTTTAATTTTCTTGATTTTATAATGAAAGTTTTCAGTAGAATCTTAGTAAGAATTATATTAGAGATCTGAAACTTGTTTTTAGGCACCTTCACACCACATTCAATCATGCGTAGTCCTAAAGAATGCTTTTCACACTAACAGTAAGTTTCACCACTAGGAAAAAACAGCTAAAGTTTTTGCCAGTTCAAGTTTAAGATTACATTCAACATTCTGTGTAGTTTCGGTCAGGAACATTAAGACCTTTAGAAAATTAGCAAAAATGCAATTAAGGGCTAAGGGAATAGTAATAGATCATAAACAGAAATTTAACTAGATGTTTTGTATAAAGAAGTTGTTATAAGGAAATTGTTCCGTTTCTTCTTAACTACAAAGCTTTAAATGCTTCTTGTTTTTCTTGTTTAATCAATCATGAGAACCAACTGTGTTGTCAGTTACCATAGCAAATAATGTTTAGGTACATGTTGTGATTAATGAATCTATGGAAAATAATAGGTGAGGGTAGAAATAGGAGTTAAGATTTAGAATTATGTTTTAAGGTTAACCTGACATTTTAGGATGTCAGAAAGATTAAGGTATTTTAACAAGATCATTTGTGTAATGCTTCAAAAGAAATTGATTGTTATGAGATCATAGTGTATTGTAAGGGTATATAAGGAGCTGAAAAAATTTAGTGAAACATCATCATCATTAAAAATCATCATTAGAATTCAGCACAAATCATCGACTCCGTGTGATTTCTTTCTTCAGCCGACTCCACACATTCCTTCGTGAGCCCCCACTAATAAGTGTGTCGGGGCTGTCCCCCGGCAAGCATGGTGCTGTGGGTTAATGCACCAGACTGCAAAGCCGCTTGAACTTCAAGGTCGCCAGCTCAAACTCACCAGCTACTCCTTAGAAACCCTACACAGGGTTGATATGGGTCGGAACCGACTCGACAGCACTTAACAAAAACAACAGTGAACTTAATTAAGAGCTTTGGTAGTGTAGTGGATTACAAGCTGGTTGATAACCAAAATATCAGCAGTTCGAATCTACCTGTCACTCCACAGGAGAAAGATGAGGATATCTGCTCCTATAGAGATTTACAGCCTCAGAAACCCTATACAGGGTCACTATGATTCAGAATCAACTCGGAGGCATACCATCACCACCAATTTCAAGAAGAAATTGATCAAACAGGCAATCATGATAATTACTGGTGATTAGAATGTGAAGGTTGGAAACAGAGAAATAATAATTGAAAAATATGGTCTGGAGAACACTCAATAGAATTCTGTAAGACCAATGCCTTAGTCTTAGCAAATACCTTTTTTTAATGACTTAAATGGAGAGTATAAATGTGGACCACAGCAAACCGAATACACAGGAATCAAACTGACTACATTTGTGGGAAAAAATGACCAAAAATCTCAGTATCATCAGACAAAACAAGGCCAGAGACTGACTGTGCAAGTTCAGGAGGAAGTAAATTTTTAAAAGTCCACGAGAGTCAAAATATGACCTTGAGTATATCCCACCTGAATTTAAAGACCATCTCAAGAAAAAATTTAATGCACTGTACAGAAAAAAAGCAAAAGGTCACTAAAAAAATAGGAAAAAAGAAAAGATCAAAGTGAATTTCAGAAGAGACACTGAACCTTGTTTGTAAACATAAAGAAGCTAAAGCAACTGGAAGAAATGAAGTACAAAATTTACAAGACAGCTCCCTGGCCAACCAATTGGAAGAGCTCCATATTTGGGCCATTTCAAATAAAGGTGCCTGTCCATACATTTCAGTGATCTTCAACACCTAGAAACTCAAGTCTTGGCAGCTGAAATCCTCTATGATATGGTCCAAGCCACTTTCAAGTTTTCTCTTCTAAGATTCCACACCTGAATGTAAGATCTAGGAAAGTCACTATTTTCTATTTGTAAAACAAATACTTTTCAACTATACAGGCTTTTCTTATACGGCTTATATATCTATCTGAAATTGTCTTTCCTTTCTACCTCAGAAACTGCTGCTCATCTTTTGGAGCTCAGCTCAAACCCAACAACCTTATCCACCTATCTCACCTCTAAATATGAGGGAAAAAATCTGAACTTCTCAATACTTTATCACATCTGGACTAATTTGTAAGGAGTCTGGTAGAGTAGTGGGTTACCCATTGGGCTGCTAACTACATGACTAGCAGTTTGAATCTACTCCACAGGAGAAAGATGAGTCTTTGTGCTCCCACAGATTACAACCTTGGAAACACAGCATACAGTTGCTACGAGTTGGAACTGACTCGACAGCACATAGCAGCAAACTAAGCTGTATGACAAAATGGATGTCATTTTTTATGTAGTCCCTGAAATCTATTATTGTTGTAGTTGAAAAGTACAAGCAAATCAGTTCCAACTCACAGCAACCCTGTATAGTGTTTCCAAGGCTGTACATGTTTGTGCAAGGAACAAGAAGCGTAGTGGTTATGAATTGTGCTGCTAACCTCAAGGTCAACAGTTTGAAACTACCAACTGATCCGCAGATGAAAGATGAGGCTTTCTGCGCCCAGAAAGATTTACAGCCTTGGAAACCCCATGCAGGGTTGCTCTGAGTCGGAACCGACTCCATGGCACATAAACACCAACCACCACATTTGTGCAAGTAGAAAGCCTCGTCTCTGGCAGAGTGGCTGGTGGGATCAAAACACCAACCTTGTGGTTCACAATCCAGTTACTTATACTACTGAGCCAGCGCACTCCCCACAATCTAATTTAGAGACAATTAATAAATGAGATGGGTACTTGGTCAAAACCCAGTAATGAAGGAAATGTTCTAACACTTGATTATGGCAATGGTTGCCTGGTTGCTGCTGTTGTAAAGTGCCATCAAGTCAGTTTCAACTCATAGTGATCCTGCACAGGGTTTCCAAGGAGCAGCTGGCAGGTTTGAATCGCTGACCTTGAGGTTAGTAGTTCACTGATTATCCTACCGTTCCACACCAACACTACCAGAGTCAATTTACTAAAAAAATAAAATCAAGCACTTAGAACGGGTGAATTTCATATGCCTCAGTAAAAACCCAGTCTCTTTGGACTCACAGCAAAGACAAAATCAAACTGTTGCATAGGGTTTCCAAGGCTATAAATCCTCATGTAAGGACTTCATTCCAGTACTTTAATTCCAAGACTAGAGCACTGGATTGTGAACTACAAAGTCAAAAGCAGACTGCTACATCTTCCCTTGAAGTGACTGGTCTGAATCACCAACTTTTTGGATCGTAGCCACACTTAACCACTGTGCCACCAAGGGCTCCCATACCTCAATAAAGTTGTTTTGTTTTTGTTTTTTAAATGAGTTTTCTTAAAAATACTGAAAAATGAAATCTCACCATCGGTTGACAATGATTCATCTTGATTTGTTAGTAAGTATGGGATGAATGTTGGACTGCTAACAACCACAAAGTTAGCAGTTCAAATCTACTAGGTGTTCCATGGCAGAAAGATGTCTGATCCCGTAAAGATTTACAATCTCAAAGCCCTATAGAGTTGCTATGTGTCAGAACAGACTCAAGGACAGTGGACTGGGTTAAATTTTAGTATTAAGATAAACTATCATTGTATTTCTAAAATCTGCAAGCTTCTCAGTACTCTACGCATGCTGAAAAGAGAACTACTACCTATGCCTTGGTATGTTTTTCACTTTAATAAATATCACAATAAATTGATATTTCAGAGACCGGAGTCCTCTTTCGTTTTAGTTAAGAGGTAATACCTACCCGAACAGTTACTGTGTGATTACAAGAGGGTTTCAAGAGAGGCAGCTGGAATCCACACCTAGGCATTCTTCTCATCTCCTCAATAGGAGTTCCAAGCCACTTCTTATCTGGAGAAAGGTGTGGTGGAATGTATTTAGGAATTTTCCTTTCTGTTCTTTGATGTTTGACTTCACAATGTTCTTTTCTAAGGCCAAGACAAATGAATACAATCAAAAATTATCTATTGCCTAAATTCTCACAGATACAAAAATACAAACCCTACCCAGAACTTTACTGTCAAGTGCACCAAGCTTGCTCTCTATCTTCAGTTCGCTTGTATTTACAAGCAAAAGTAAGAAGTACAGAGTTTATATAACAAAACCTAAGAGCTCACTGTCAAGTCTGTACAAGGAATTTCCAAATCCATGAAAGTCACCTTTTGAAAAAGGTTGTTGTTGTTGTTAAGTGCCGTCGAGTCGGTTCCGACCCATAGCGACCCTGAACAGGGTTTCCGAGGCTGTAAATCTTTATGGGAGCAGAAAGCCTCATCTTTCTCCCACAGAGCAGCTGGTAGTTTCGAACTGCTGACCTTGCAGTTCATAGCCCGATTTGTAACCACTACGCTACCAGAGCTCCTTGAAAAAGGTACCACGTAAGAATACGGACACTACCAAATAAGCTCATGGTTCATAGTGTCCACTGCAAATGCTGACACCTGTCTCTCAGGTCTCTATGCAGTCATTGTAAATGAAGTGAACTTTCTATCACATGCTAAAAACTCTCAGTTACTATGATTCTGAGAGTGGGTGTTAAAAATCTGAATGCGTTAACAGCAAAGACATCAGCATTGTAAATAGATAGACTTGGGCAAAAATTCCAGATTACCACTTACGGTTACATGATTTCAATACATTCCTTAACCCAAATCTAAGTTTCCTCATTTGTAAAAAGGATAGAATACCACCCATCTGGCAGAATTGTTAAGCGTACTAAAAACATGCAATATACAATGACCTACTACTATGTGTAGGATGCAAGGTCAATTTGAACCACAAGGTCAGTGGTTCAAACTCACCAGTCATTCCTTGGAACAAACTGGGTTACTATGAGTTAACCAACTCAACAGTACTTAACACCATCAATCTGGACTCTCTGGGTGATGCAAACAGTTAATGGTCACCTACTAGCCCAAGGCTGGCGGTTCAAACCCACCCAGCGATGCCTCTGAACACAGACCTGGCAACTAGCTTCTGAAAACGTGCAGACCCTGTGGAGCAGTTCTGCTCTGCACACACGGGGTCTCCATGAGCCACAACTGACTTGACTGCAACTAATAACGACTATCAATCCAATATTTTCATGTGCTGATCATTTTAGAAAGAAGATCTTGAAACTAAAAAATCCGATTCCAATATTTGGTTTACTTCTTGTTTTCTGGTTTTGATCTTTTTCAGAACTTAAAATTTTGAGTTTAAATTGTTGTTGTTAAGTGCCGTCGAGTCAGTTCTGACCCATAGTGACCCTGTATAGGGTTTCTGAGGAACAGCTGGTGAGCTTGAACCACCTACCTTGCAGTTCAAACGGCTTTGCCGTCTGGCACATTACCCCACAGCACCACACCAGGACAGTTAAAACAGGAAATCCAACAATTCCTTTGCTTTACAATAAACAAACTTTGTTAAATATAATAAAATCATAAGGTGAATTATTGGAAATACTCCTGATGGAAAAACTTACCTTTTGTCCTCTGCTTTGGGTGTTCTTGGAAAATGATCAGTGATTTTAGAATCCTTTTTTCCATGTTGCTTAGAATTTCTGCATTCTACATTCAGACTTGTAGTTCTCCCAGATATTTTAGCATTTAAATCATTTATTCCAGTACGACTCTCTCCACCTTCAAACTGAAAATGTAGTCTTAGTTCCCCTCCCTTAGTAGAGCACCTTTTCTTAGTTTCAGCGTCAGTTTCTCTTGCTTGAAACCTTGAAGGTATAGGTCCTGTTTGGGATGAAGGACCCTCTTCCTGTTCATCAAGACCTAGACTTGTCTCTTCATCTCCTGAGTCCTGGCAACTGTTTTTGGAATTATCTACGTCCATTGGTGAGTCGGGTTCACTTTCCTTCTCAAGGGGAAAATTCCCCAAGCTACTTTCCTGTCTATTCAATTTGTTGTCATTTCTCAGTTCAGTAATGAAGTGCTCTGAACCAACATCTGACAAAGGACTCTCTGGCAAATCTATCTCTTCAGGATGACAGCTTGCACAATCTCCCACAGCATGACAAGATGTGATCAACTTCTGGTTGTTTTTGGTTTCTCTACTCAGTTCATCTTCTGCAGTCTGCTTTACATTTGCAAGCTTCACAGGTGTCAAAAATTGTTGATTATCTTTATTTTCTTCACTATCTATGTCACTGTGGTCATCATTTTGGGGTGACTTGTCAACATTAGCATTACCTAATTGCTCTGGTACCAGAGTTACTGTCAGAGGTTCACTTTCCAAAAGGTGCTCTGTAGATTTCCCTTCATTTTGCCACTTACACATAGATGCAGACTGATGTTGGTTTAAATACTGTGTACTTTTTTCAATGGGTGATTTAGCAAGATTTAATTGAGAAACATTTTCTAGTTTTTCCATATTATGTTGATAAAAATTATCTTTTTGTATAGAACTCATCATGGATTCTACACTCGTATTGTTGTTTTCTTTACTATGCAAGCTATAAAAGAATAGAAAGAACTAAATACAGCTTAAGGTACAAGAAGGCCCAAACACCACCTCCCCCCCCACAATGCCCCAGTAATAATTAAACTGAGCACATATCATGCCCATTCATGATGCCACATCTTTGTACATAGGGCTATAATAATGTCCTTCCCCCAACTGTGAGCCTGGCAAACACCTTTGCTTCCTTCAAGTCTCAGACATCATTCACTTCCTTGTGCAGTTTTTTCTAATGGCCCACAGGTAAAACTGATCATTTTAACATGCTAACTACCACTATAACCTATTCATAGCTTTACTGTTAAACATACAATACCATCCAATAACCAAGGGTTTTTATGCCACCACTACACTATTCTCTTACATCTCTGTATTCCAAAGATATTGGAGAATCCCTGGCACATCACAGACTATAAAAATGTATTACAAATTGAAAGAATATAAATGAAAAAAATGGGAAAGCAAAAATGAGAGAAACTATTCATTTATCTACATAGGCCTATTTATACCTTTCTAATCCCGCAGTCTTGGTTCCTTTAGTGTCCATCCAACTGGTAAGAGTCTTTTGTTTGAAAACTGTAAAAAATAGAATAAAACAATAACAAAGTTCATCTATCTTTGATATCTATCCTTCAAACAGAAAATATCTGTTGGTTGCTGTTAAGTGCTGTCAAGTCATTTCAGACTCATAGTGATCCTACATAAGGTTCCCAAAGAGCAGCTGGTGGGTTTGAACTGCTGACCTTGTGGTTCGTAGTCCAGTGATGATTCACAGGGTCACAGCAGAAGCCCTATATAATCCTATATAGAGACAAGTTCTATATAGATAAAAATATATAGCATATATTATATGCAAGGTATTATGCTAGAGTCTATGGGTTTGAGCAAAGACTAGTCACACTCCTTCCACATTCAAGCAACAGGAGGAAAGACAGAAACAAACACATAAAATAGATGTGGCATACAGAGGAAAGCGTCCAACCCCTAAAAGAGTTGGTATGGTGTCAGGGAGACGAGTACAGGCTCTGGAATGAGGCCACTAGGATTCAGATTCTCATTTTCCCACTACTTTCTTCTATCTGTGAGAGGTCATTTTTGTATCACAGACTGCTCTTTTGTAAAACATGCAAATTAGCAGTACCTGTCATGGGATTATTGTGAGGTTTCAATTAACTCATGTACAGTGTTTAATGCACTAACCAGTATATGATAGGTATTCAGTAAATTACCAGCACTGTTAGAAATGCTGATAAGGAATTAAGGTGTTTCTGAGGGAAAGACTTTCTCGGTTCTAAGGGAAGAAGCATGAGGGAGAATAATTGGTAACATTTCCTAGAAGAGGTGGCATTTGAATTTTGCCTTGATGAATGAGGATGTAGTGGTGGTGGTGGTGGTGTGGCACCGAGTCGGTTCCAACTCATAGAGACTCTGTACAGGATTTTCGGGGCTGTAAATCTTTATGGGAGCAGAAAGCCTCATCTTTCTCCTGTGGAGCAGCTGGTAGTTTCAAACTGCTAACCCTAAGGTTAGCAACTTGACTTGTAATCACTACACTAAGTCACAGGCAAAATCACCAATGGTAGAGAAGTATAAAGAATTCAAAAATAAAGCAATAGAAAATACGGTTTAAAATCAGGTAGGACCATATAGCAGAAATCCTTGAATGATCCATAAAAGTATAAAAAAGTACTGGAAATCATGATTCTAGAATTAAGATCTAGAGGCCTCAATCATGTGTAACATATACGGCAAAGCTGAGGGGTGAGAAGAAAAAACCTACTGTCAGAAACCAGTTCCAAAGCTAGGAATGGAAGCCAGTGGTTCTAAAACCAATCAAATCAACAGAAGGCTAATAATATAAGTATCCCAGGGCCTCATTCCAGTTCTACTGAACCAGAATCCATGTGTGCGCGATGGAGTTAACAAGAAAGCTTCCAAAAGTTCCTGGCAATTTACATTAGCTTTTCATTACATTTTTCCACAAACTTTTTGAATATCCTTGTATGTGATGGGTTGGAATCTGTATTTTTTTTTTTTTTTTAATTATTCTGACGATCAACCAGGTTGGAATACTACTGGCCAAAGAACAAAACTAGTTCCTGTGAGAATGTTGGGTAAAAATGGAGAAGTGAGAGCAATTGCAGACTCACAATGACTGATGTTAAAGAGGACATTAAGGTTGATGGCAACATTAAGTAGAAATATAGGAGAACTGAGTTTGGGCAAAATACAATGAGGTGAATCCTGAACACGTTAAGTTTGAGATGTCAAAGAGATAACTAGTCATAAATGATCCACAAGCAGTAGTAGAAGTAAAATAGATGGTTCAGGAGAGAAAGATGCAACATAAATAAGCGCAAATGCTACTTCATATGAGCATTAGATAAGGGTGCTGACAAAATTTAATAATGGATTAAGTGAATACAAGTATACCTCAGGGAGTTGGAAACTTTGGTTCCAGACCACTATAATAAAGCAAAAACTACAATAAAGTGAGTCACATGAATGTTTTGGCTTCCTAGTGCATATAAAAGTTATTTTTACATTAGCTGACTGTAGTCTAGTAAGTGTGTAATAGAATTATGTTTGAAGTATGGGGGAAATTACCAAAATCTGACACAGAGACATGAAGTGAACACATCTGTTAGAAAAATGGTGTCAACAGACTTGATCGACAATGCATAGACACAAACCTTCAATTTGTAGATGGCACAGTATCTGCGAGGCACAATAAAGCAAGATGTCGTAAAGCGAGGTATGCTTGTATAACATTTTAAAAGAAAACAAAAATCTTAAATATTCTCCATGGATGAGCTTCCAGACAAAGACAGACTAGGAAGAAGGAGTAACAAACCACTTCTGATTATTTAGTCACTGAAAACCTTGTGAATGAACAGCATAGAAACACTGTTGGATATAGTGCCGGAAAACGGACTGGCCAAGTCGCAGCATTGACGGACTCAAGTGTGGCAACAGTAGTGAGGTTGGCCCAGGCAGGATCGGGCAGTGTTTTGTTCTGCTGTGCATAAGGTCGCTATGAGTCAGGACCGACTCGATGGCACCTAACAACAACAACTCTTCAAAGTGCAGTGTAAGAATCTAGGCCCTTTCTCAAGTCATAGTCTTGTTCTTCTTTACCTAGTTTCTCAAACACCAAAACATTTCTCAAAATACATTCTGAGCCCAACGTGAAAATCAACACGCTATTTATCACTGAGATGACGGCAAAAGTAAAATGCATTTCATGTTTGGAGAGAATTTTATACCAGAAACATATTCCAGTGCATATAACTTATAACTGCCATGAAATAGTAATATTCCAATTAGCATAAATATTTGGTTAGTATTTTTTAAAAAGCTTCTAACAAAAGTATAGTGAGACTGATATTTTCTGCAAAATACTATCACTTTAGTGATTTTACTAAGTAGCTGCTCCTGCAACAAACCAGGTTTTAAAGAAAAAGGCAGCTTCAGTCAAAATGGAATACGAAGATGAATCAGTTGAGTCTCTAACTTTTTCTATAGTCATATCTTATATCAAACACGAGGAGCTCTGGGGGCACAGTGGGTAAGCATTCAGTTGCCAACTGAAAGGTTAGTGATTCAGACCTTCCAACTGCTCAGCAAAAGATGGGGTACCTTGTTTCTGTAAAGATGACAGCCTTGGAAAGCCTACGGGGTCATCAGGTCCTTTAGGATCACTATGGGTCAGAACTGATTTAACTGCAAATCAGTTCTATATCAAACAGTGCAAGTACAGGTCAGGAAAACTCTCCAACTATAAACCAGCAGTAGCCAAAAAGCTTATTTCTGAGTCAGTTTAAAACATATTTTACCTCAAATGTAATCACTAGATATTATACAATGACTGTTGTCATTGTCATTGCTAAATGCTGGTAAGTTGGCTCCAACTCACAGCGACTCTGTATAGACTTTCCAAGGAGCAGCTGGTAGGTTTGAACCACCGACCTTGAGGCTCACAGTCCAGTACTGATCTGACAGTGCCACACTAGGAGTCCATACGACGACTTGTTGTAAAGGGCAGTTGAGCTGACTCCGACCCATAGCAATCCTGTGTAGGGTTTCCGAGGAGCAGCTGGTGAGCTCAAACCGCCAATCTTGCAGTTCAAACAGCTTTGTGGTCTGGCACATTAACCCACAGCTCCACACCAGGACTCCAAACAGTGACTGTTTGGTTGATTATGTGTCATTGGGTCGGTTCCGATTCATAGCGACCCTATACAGGGTTTCCAAGGTTGTAAATCTTTACGGGAGCAGAAAGCCTCATGTTTCCCCCACGGAACAACTGGTAGTTTCGAACTGCTGACCTTGCAGTTCACAGCCCTATTCATTACCACTACGCCACCAGAGCTCCTTTTATAATGACTAGGTTCCTGCAAAAAATGAACCACCAACTATTCCTTACACAACCCTCTCTACTCCTCAACTGAGTTTGATAATCCACTGCAATGGCCACACAGGACTCAGACACCATATTCCCAGTCATAGCCGTTTATTAAAGAAGTTAACAGGTTACAATTCATGGTTTGAAATGCTCAGGGCATAGCTGTTCCAGTCAGCTGCTGATCAATGCCATAGGACACACCACTCCACCCTAAGCTTCAACCTGAAGGCCATCGGCTCTAGCTCCATAGGTCAGCAAACACCCCCCACTACTTAAGTGTCTGGAGACACCCAACTCTACAAGTAAGCTTCTGCCTAAAGTCAGTCAGCTTCTCTTGGTCCAGGGGCTGAGAAGTCCACTGCTGTGGCTCCTTCTCTGCCACTCCTCTGACATCACAGCTTTCCATTCCTGGGCAGAGGCGCTTCAATCTGCAGGGATCTCCAGGGTCCAAAGATCTCCACTCCTGGCTCTTCTTCTTCAATGGTAGCGAGATCGCCATCCTGCTTTTGAGACGTTTTCAGTTCAGGCAGTCTTTCTTTCCTTCTGAAGTCCCCAGAAAAGGAATCATCATCTTTTTTTCTTTCATTTTAAAACCCATGCAAGAGTTTTCAGTTTTTACAATGACAATGAACTCTGCTAACACCCACAGTGGAATCATGTCATCCTATCAGTCTCTTCTCCAGGCCCAGCAGGACAGAAACAGACCACAGCTAGAAGCAATATTAGATACTTCACAATACCACTGTTCCTAACATACACAAGACACTACAGAACCCAACAACTACACACAACATTTCCGAATGCATTCTCAGTGTTCCAGTGCAGGTCAGCAAGAGGGCTCTATCCTGCAGCCTTGACACTTGCAATTCTGATTCCTGAGGCCCAAAAAAGGAGGAGAAGCAAGAGATGAGGAAGCCATGTTTCCTGCTAATAGTTTCTCAGTCCAGGCAATCTATCTTTCCTTCTGAAGGCCCCAGAAGAAAAAAAGTTTGTTTTTTCCCTCTCTCATTAATTCACAGAACCCTTGGAAGTGTGTATTAGCCTCCATTTTTGTTGTTGTTTGTTGTTAAGTGCTATTGAGTTGGTTCCAAATCATAGCAACCCTATATAGGATTTCAGAGAAGTGGCTGGTGGGTTTGAACCACCACCCTTGAGATTCAAGCTGGCCTTGCGGTCCAGTGCTTATCCTACAGCCTCACACTAGGACTTCTAGTGAGAAAATTTTGTATTTTCTTTTATATGTTAGAAAATACAGATTCAAAGACATGAAATACCTCAACAAGGGTGGTACTAGTCTAAGTATCTGAGCAAATATTTCAATCCTAAATATTTGACTCCAGATCTTATATCTTTTTGGTTCGGTTCCTATTGGCTCCCTTTTTGTTTGCTATGGTTACTATTGAAAGTCAGAAGCCTCAGGAAACCTTTGTGTGGTTTTATGCTCACATTAGGGACAGAAAGGAAGCCTGCACAAGAAGTTTTCTCTTTCCACTACCACTGCTCAGTCATCCAAGGATTTTCTTTCCTAACACATCACATAAAGCTGTTTTGAAGAATGTTCCCTCTTGCACCTAAAACCAAAAAACCTGAACCCACTGCCTTTGAATCGATTCCAACTCAGTGACCCTACAGGACATAACAAAATTGTTTGACAGAGTTTCCAAGACTGCAAATCTTTATGGGAACAGACAGATTTGTCTTTCTCCCAAGGAATGGTAGGCGGAATTTAATTGCCAATCTTGTGCATAGCAACCCAATGCTTAACCCAGTGTGCCAACAGGACACCTTCTCATCACTAAAGTAAGCATAAAATCATAGAGGTTTCCTGGGGTTTCTTACTGTTAATAATAACCATGTGGCTGTGTGCCATGGAGTAGATTCCGACCCTGCAGAGGGTTTCCCAGGCTGTAAATCTTTTCTGGGAGCAGAAAGTCTCATCTTTCTCAGACAGAACGGCTGGTAGTTTCATACAGCTGACCTTGAGTTTAGCAGCCCAACTCATAAGCAGGACGCTAAGTAAGGCAGTAGGGTATAAAGAAAAAGATAATCCAATCAAATAATCTTGGATTGAAACCTTTGCTCAGATATTTACTGTTGTTGTTGTTAGGTGCTATCAGGTCGCTTCTGATTCATAACAGGTGGAAACACCAACATTACCTTGCTGGCGGCAGTGATGGTTGTATGCTGTCGAGTCGGGTCCAACTAATAGAAACTCTATACAGAAAACCTGCAGGTTTCTGAGGCTGTAAATCTTCATGTGAGCAGAAAGCCTCATCTATCTCCTGCACTGCCACTGGTGGATTTGAACTGCTGACCTTGTAGTAGTTAACAGCCCAACGTGTAGCCCACGACACTACCAGGATTCCACTACTGCCATAGTTAAGTTATTTCACTTCTTTGAGCCTATCCTCTCACCTATAAAACTAAGTTGACAACATTTCCTTCCAAGGAAATTCAACAGTTTTATCAATGCAAGGAAATATGAAGTACGCCACAGAAAGTAGACACTTGACCAAATTTTCACACCAATCTCCTTTTCCACTGAAATCAATGGCTCTCCAATTTTATCCTAATTTCCAACCATTTATACATAGTTTAATCAGTAACATCACCAGTAATCATAGTATTTCAATGAGCAAATTATTCAATTAGCCACTATACCAAAACCCAAGCCCTTTGCCAAAAGTCAATACTGACTCTAGCAACCAACCAAGTACGGATTACAAAAGACTGTAAATCTTTATAAGAGGAGACAGCTTCAACATTCTCTTATAATGCAGCTAGTGGGTTTGAACCTCTGACCTTGCAGATAGCAATCCAACACCTAACTCATAGTGCCACCAGGGGTAAAAGGTACACATACATGCAGTTAAATTCAACTGAGTATCAAAGAAACACCCCAAGCCCAGTCTCCTTCCTGCAGCAGCAGCAAGGAGGTATGTGGTGAGGCCAGAGAATATCAGACAGTGGTGAAGTTTTAAGATGAGGAAAGAAGTCTGAGGCTTCTCCTAACTGCACTGATCCTAACTGATGGTCGAGGAAACGGGGGACCAGCCAGTTCCAACTCCACCATCCCTGCCTAGACTTGGACCATCCCTGGAAAGAATCGGGAGAAAACCTCTATTTAGTTTTAACATAAAAAGGAAGCTACCATAATGACCTAGCAGGGTAAAATCATTCCCCCATGACAGTGTTAACAGAAGGTTGTGTTCTGCAGGGTTACAAATAGACCCGTTAAGAAGAATACACACTTTTAAATGCTGAGTAAATATCCATGTACCTACGTCACCTATTTCTCCTTTGTTGTTATTAACTGCCATCGATTCAGTTCTGACTCATAGTGACCCTGTGTAGGGTTTCCAAGGAGCGGCTGGTGAGTTTTAACTGCTGACCTTTCCATTCAAACTGACTTTACAGTCCAGTGCTTATCCTATAGTGCCATACCAGGACAAGAAACCCTATACAGGGTCTCTGTGACTCACAATCAACTCAACGACACTTAACAACAACCAGAAAAAGTTTACACTGTGGACTGCAGTCAGAAAAGTCCAAAAGCCTAAGCCATCCTTTCGAAAATACTAATCAAACAGTATTCTCCTACTTATAATGGCTCCCCATACTCACAGAATAAAGACCAAAGTCTTTAAAAGGGAACTCAAGTTTATCCATGATCCCACCTTTTCAGCTTCAACTGGCTGAGGCAGCCTTGCTCTCACATCATAGTCTCTGCCTCTCTAAGTCTTTCTCTCCCTGATTTATATGACAGATCCTGCTCATATTTAAGGATTTGAACTCAAGTTTGCTCCCCACTACCTCTAAGTCTGGAAAGAACTAAGTATGCACCACTCCCTAGAGGACTACCTGACCTCTGCGCACATTCTTACATGTTGGTCCTAGCATTCTTATCAAAATGCTCCCTTCTCTGGATGACAAAACAGAGGCCAAGCTTTCCTACCTCTCTGGTTGCTCCTCTTCGGTCTACCCTTAAATGCTGATGTTTGCAAAGACCCTTACTTTGTTGTTGTTAGGTGCAATCGAATTGGTACCTACTCCTAGAGATTCTATGCACAACAGAACTTAACACTGCCCGATCCTGGGCCAACCTCACAATTGTTGCCACACTCAAGCCCATTGATGCTGCCAATTTTCCAATCCATCTTGCTGGGGGTCTTCCTCTGTTTCTCTGACCCTCCATGTTGTTGTTGTTTGGTGCCATCGAGTCGGTACCAACTCATAGCAACCCTATGCACAACAGAATGAAACACTTTCCGGTCCTGGGCCAACCTCACTATTGTTGCCACGCTTGAGACCATTGATGCTGCCACTTGGCCAATCCATCTCACTGGGAGTCTTCCTCTTTTTCTCTGACCCTCTACCTTACCACCTTCCAGTCCTATATCTGACAATGTTTCTCCGCTATGCATAGAGTTTTCAGTGACTAGCGATTCGGAAGTAGTTTGTCACTCTTTCTTCCTAGTCTGTCTTTGTTTTGTAGCTCATCTGAAACCTTTCCACCATGGGTGACCCTGCTGGTTATTTAAAACACCGGTGGCATAGCCCTCAGAATCACAGCAACTCAGACCACCACAGCACGACAGACAGATGAGTGGTGGCTGATCGGACATTGTTTCGTCCTGCTGTGCATGGGGTCGCTATGAGTCGGTTCCGACTTGATGGCACCTGACAACAACAACGACTACCTTACCAAACATGATATCCTTCTCCAGCAACTGGTCCATCCTGACAATATGTCTAAAGTATGAGAGACTAAGTTTGGCCATCCTGGCCTCCAAGGAGCACTCTGTCTACACTTCTTCCAAAACGGATCTATTGGTTCTTTTGGCAGCCCATGGCACTTTCAATATTCTTCTCCAACACCATAATTCAAAAGCATCAATTCTTCTACAGTCTTCCTTATTCACTGTCCAGCTTTTACATGCATATGAGGTTATTGAAAATACCATGGCTTGAGTCAGACGCACCTTACTAAGTGTCTCCTTTAATTCTCTCTACATGTTTTATATAATCTCATCTGTTTCCACAGCATCAATCATGTTTACCGTATCAACTACCACATCTGTTATCTCCAGCACATACACAATTCTTCTGTTCTCTTCTGAATCTAAAACCCACATTCAAATCTAAGCCACCATTATCTCCTACTTCAACTATTTAGTCTTTGCCTTCCACTTCTGCTCCCTTTCAATCTGTTCTTGATTTTCCACATACTGGCCACAGGCTAGTCCTAGTGTGGTGCTCTAATAAGCACTGGACCCTGGACCACGAGATTGGTTTGACCTGCAGCCCACCAGCTGCTCCTCCAAAATCCTATACAAAGGTCACTAGAGTCAGAAACCACTCAAAGCCACACCCTGCCACCACACACACACAAAAGAAAGCCTGACCAAGTAACTCACCTACCTAAAACCTTTCACTGACTTCTCGTTACTACCTCTATGAGTGAAGTTGAAAGTCCTTAGCCAGGCCCAGCATGAGATGACCTTTGCAGCCCATCCCTTAACTACTCTTCCACGTTCATTCTATGGACCCCCAAACTTCTGGAAGAGTTTCCTACTTCATCCCGTTTCCCTCTCTTCATCTAGCTAACTGACTCATTCTCCAGGCCTCGCAATACCATCCCATTGGATGAGAGGCTGTCTTTGACCCGACAGACTCATTCTGACTCCTACCATAATCTGTTCTTCGTGTATCAGAGCATCCATCACCCTTTATCGTATTAACTGGTGTAATTGAGTCTAAAGGCAAAGATCGAGTTCCTCTTGTTCAAAACTGTACACAGGAACTAACAAAATGCCAGCTAAGAGCAAAAGTTGTGTGTTCCCTACTTTCCCCAAAATAGTCCTCAAATCTGAAAGAGCCAAAGCTGCTGCTTCACATACAATCAGACCTCGTTGACAATTTCTCACTCAAACTAGGAAAAAAGCCAACAGTTTCTTGCCATTTCCCGCAGTATGAATATTCTAAGGGTTTCTCACATTACCAGTTTCAACGAGAAAATGCGTTCCCATTCTCTCACTAGTGGCCTTGTTACAAGCTCACCAAGGGGACCCCAGACAGGCGTGACTGGAGCTACTGGGTCTCAGGGGGCGAAGGACAAAGACTTTATTCCCCACGTACCAAGCGAGGTGGCGCTGCGTCTGTGCGGTCCCGCCCGCCCGCGGACGCAGCCTGAAGAGGACGGTGGGACCCTGAACTGCACGCAAGCGTCCTTGGGGTCGAGAACGCGCCTCTGCCCCGGGAAGCTCTGGGCGTCCGAGGCGGCTGGCGGAGAAGTTGCGGCGGAGCCCCAGCGGGGACGCTTGGTGCAGGGCTCACAGCCGGGGCCCGCACTCATGCTGAGACCCGCAGCACACAGTCCCCGGAACGGCCCGGGTGGAAAGCCTCATTCACTAACCCTGAGAGGGTCGGACTGCGCCTCCGTCTCGGCGCTTCCCCGCACCACTCCCTCTCTACCACTGCCTGCTTCTGCAGTTGTTGCTCCGCTGGCCTCCCACGCCGGGCCCTAGCCAGTCGCCTGCCTTCCCTCTTCCACAGGAATCCCACCTGCATCAGGTTGCGCCGCTTTAATTCTGGTTTCGTTCACTTTCCCACCACCGGAAAGCTGCCATCAGGCGCTTCCGGTTTCCGGGGCGCAGACTGTCGTAAAGCGGAAGTATGGCGCGTAACGTGTGGCGTCCTCCGGAAGGTCAGCGTCTGGAAGGGTCGGTGGTACCCAGTCACCCTGTGGTTACTGTGGGGTAACGGCCCAACAGACGACCCCGGGCTAAGGGGTGGGAAAGCAAACGGGCAGGGAGCTGCGACACCATGGAGGGTAGCGGAGGAAGCGGTAACAAAACCACAGGGGGATTGGCCGGCTTTTTTGGAGCCGGCGGAGCAGGTTACTCGCACGCGGATTTGGCCGGCGTACCAGGTAAGTATCGGGCGTAGCTGGCGAACATTTCTGACTGGTTCTTGCGACTACGCTGAATTTACCACGTCCCCTATTCTTTTACTTTTTGGTTCACATTCAGAAGCATCACTCCTGTGGTGGAGTTGGTGGGGTTAGCATGTCAGCTCAGTACCTCTTTCAAGATTGAGCGAGTTTGGGCGGCCATCAAGTCTCAAGAGGTTGATCTGGAATCAGGAGATGCCTCATGTATTCTTCCATTCATGTCCAAGTCTCGTCCTTTTTCCGCCCTTACATACATTCCTTGTATGTCGAGCCCATAGTTAATTACATAAAGTTACATATTCTGAATCCCCAAGTATCCTTTAGGAGAAAACATTCAACAATAACGCATATATACGATACAAATATGACTTGGAATATAGCGGGAAAATCTGGAAGAATTCAAAAGTGAGCTGACCTTCTGAAGTGATTTGTAATCTTGCAGTAAAAAGCCAGTTAAGGATTCTAGGAAGGGATGTACGCAAGGTCAAAGATTCAGAGGCAGTGCCCTATCCTCTACCCTAGAAATGTAGGTATTACAGATCTTCGCGACTGGATAGCTTCAGGTGTTCAGATGAAGACTTAGGGACCCAAAGAAGTTGGTGATGGAAACGCTCATTGCAAAGGCTTGAGGGGGTTTAAGAACATTTGTATTACACCCATACCTCGTTTATCAACATGGTTCTAAAGACCAGGTTGTTACATAAAAATTGTCTTATGCAGAATTGGGAAGTGACCACATCAGATAAAACAATGGAGGGTGATATATCGTTAAGTAACTTCCAAACCTGTGAAAATCAGCCAGGTTGGCACATAAGTTTCACCATCACAGCCAGAGCTACTCTTGCCAAGTGCCAGTGTTTGTTACTGCCGCATAAACATCAATGCACAAAAGAGATAGTAGATTTTTTTTTTTTTTACCATTGTCATAAATGTGAAATGTCAGAAATAGTTGATAGGTGAGGAATAGGTATATTTTCCTTGACTGTTTATGCTCAAGAATGACAAAATACCCATTTATGAGGGTAAGTGAAAAGGTATTGCTACCAGGGTTTTCATAATTACATGGGTTTATCAAAAAATAATAATAATAATAAAGTGATTTGACATTAAACTTGAGAGGATGGCAGCAAATTTTCTCAGCAATACATTAGCCATATTAGGGTACCTTCACAGAATGGACACTAAATCATTGAAGCTTTGCAACAAGTTTACAGAAGTGCTGCCCCACATCAACCAGTGGTTTTTAGATGAATCAAACATTTTAAGGAAGGTCAAAAAGGTCGCAAAGATGAGCTTAGGAATGGAAGATTTTCAACCTTGTTAAATTAAAGAAACTGCCTAAAATCCAGAAACTGATGGAAAATCATAGAATTACCATTCGTGTGATAACTACTGGAGTTGGGCTCTCACATGGTTTGGCATTTTCAATTTTAAGCAAACATCTTGGCTTCAGCTAGCTTTCAGCATGAGTGCCAACACAAATTGTGTGAAGATTGTCAGTCTTGAGCAAAATTGAAACTCATGAAGATGATTTTATGGATCCAAAGGTAACTGGGGACACGTCTGGAATTTACCAATACAGTCCAGAAAGCAGGCTCCAGTCAAAACATTAGCTTCTGAGAGAATCATTTAGACCAGTTAAATTCAAGACAGATCAGCTCGGGAAGATAGGAGACTTTCCTAGAATCCCAAAGGGGCAATCTTGGTAGATTTTCTGAAAGGACATAGGAGGATCATAGAGACTTATGGAAAAGTTTAAATAAAATTGAAACCTGCATTGGAGTCCCTTGAGAATGTCAAAACTGCTATTTTGACAGTGTAAATGGAAGAGAGTAGAATTCCTTAGGGAAGGGTTTGTTGTTGAAGTGACATCAGGTCGCTTCCAACTTGTAGCAACCCTGCGTAAGGTTTCTCAGGTTGTAAATCTTTACGGGAGCAGAAAGCCTCATCTTTCTCCTTCAGAGTGGCTGATGGGCTGAACCCACCAACCTTGTAGTTCACAGTCCAGTGCTTGTTCTAGGGAAGGTCTAGATTAATGGGAACGATTGCCTTCAGAAGTGTGTAGACTTAGATGGATGACATGTTGAGGACCAATAGTTTTATATGTTGGTGTTTTGTTTAATAAAGCTTTTTATGATTTTGTAACATTTTATGACTTATCATTATACAGCTATAATGTCAAACTGTGTCCAAACCGGGTCTAGTACATGGTTTATATATAGTAAGTTTTAGGAGCTCTGAGTTTCAGGGCACAAGGGACAGATCTTTAATATGGACTATTGTTATATTTGATTAAGATTTTAAGATAAATTGAGCTGGAGGGTGGATACCATTCGTTGAACACGTATAATGTAGTAACTAACTGCCTTTCTTAGTTTGGGACTTTAGCAAATTTTTAAAAAGATGCTTACCTTAATGAAACTTAACATCCTACTAAGGTGAGCCAAGAACATAAGTAAAAACCATTTCAGTTAGTGATAGTGTATGAAAGAAAGAAACAGAAGCATGGCATGTTGTTGGAGGGGGGAGCATTTTAGAATGGTTAGCCAGAGGAGTTGACACCTCAGTTCTGACCTGAACACAATACTAATGTCTGAGAGGCAAATATGTCAGAGAAAACGTCTAGTGCAAATGTCCTGAGAACTAACTTAGCATGCTGGAGTAACAGCTGTTAGGGCAGTATGCCTGCAAAGATAAGGACGTTAGAATGCTAGGAAATAGCAGCTGATGGTCGCTTTGCTAAGCCAGGATAAGGAATATGGATTTGATTGATTATATGTATAGAAGGAAGCCATTAGAACTGATTTCCTTTTCTTGAAAACCACTCTAGTTGTGTAGAAAGTAAATTGAAGGAGCAGGGCAAAGTAAAGAATCAGGAGAGAAGACTGCTTTAGTCAGCTTGAGACTTAATAATTGGACTAGGGTGATGCTGATAGAGATGTTGCTAAGTATCATAATTCAAAATATACAGTATAACCTATAAAAGTCAACCTGTGTAAAGTAGAAACCTGTCAGAGAGGGGAAACTCAGATCGTTTTTACTAAAGAAGCTATAAAATGCTTCAGTATACCCTGTAAAAGGCAGAACGCGTTCCAGACACAGAAAAACAAAGCAGCTCCATGGACTTCAGCTCTCACAGGTTCCGCTGTAGTTTAAAAGCAGCAGGGCTTTCAATTGATGAAAAAGATCATTGTTGTTAGTTGGTTCTGACTCATAGAGACCCTGTATGGGGTTTCAAAGGAGTGGCTGGTGAGTTTGAACTGCTAACTTTGTGTTTCAAACTGACCTAGCGGTCCAATGCCACAGCACCACACCAGGAAAAAGACAATAGTTAGTTGTGGGTAACACCTAGCTTTATGAACAATTAACTGAGGTGCAGAAGGATCCAAAACTTAAATTTAAAGTGTAAGAAAGTTTATTTACCTTGATATTTTTTGTTTTCAACTTTGGTGGAATTGAAGTCTTATCCACTGAAAGTTTGCGTTCTTTTGCCCCAACTCCTATTACTGTGGTAATCACCAAAGTGGTAATAATCACTCTGCTTTGCCATGGTAAATCAAGCCAGCTGCTGTCATCACTAAGTCCTAAAGGAACTGCCTATAAATATTTATACATAAAACATACACAGAAACCCAACCACTGTTTTTCCTTGTTTTAATTTGTCTCTTGTCAGTGCTATTTTACAGTTTATATAATTGTCAACCAATCTTTCAGCAAAGTAAAAAGGGATTCGCCTTGTAATTGACCTGGAATATGCTTTCTTCTGCTTGCGTAATTTAGTCTGTTATTATATGAGATCCTGAACTACCCATGCAAGACCTGAGCCCTGAAGGAGCCAATGCCAATAGTGCCCCCACCCCAATCCCCAAAAAAGCGAACCAATCAAACAAAACAGCCCTTTGCCATTGAGTTGATGTGTTCTACAGAGTGGAAGTCCATAGGGTTTTCTGAACTGTGATCCAGAGACGTAACAGAAGACTGGCCTGGCAATCTGCTGCCACAAGAGCAGTCTTAAAACTGCTGTGGGGCACTTGTTTGCTGCACAGCTGAGGCCAGTGTAAGTCAGACCCAACTCAACAGCACTTAGCGACAACAGTCTTATTACCACTTCCCCAGGCTGTTCTTTGTGGTGCCACTGGGTGGGTTCCAACCAGTAATCCTTAGGCTAGTAATCCAGTGCAAACCGTTTGTACAACCAAGGAACCTTAGAACTGCCACACAAGAAGGATAGGCATGAAATGAAAAATGGGAAGAAGAAAAAAAAAAGTTCCCATTCATTAAGCTTGTAAGTCAAAAATTTAAGCACATGTAACAGGAGCTGAATTAACTCTAAATGAAATCGCTTTAAAGAATTTGGTTGCAATGTGACGTTTTGTTTTCTCTCTAGTAACTGGTATGAACCCTCTGTCTCCTTATTTAAATGTGGATCCTCGATATCTTGTGCAGGTAAGATTAAGACGAGTCCTTTTATGATTTTCCTAGTTCGCTGCTTTATCTTGCCATTTAAAAATACAGATAATCCACAGTTTATGATACATTCTAGTTACATTGAAAGACTCTTATGAGCATATGGTGGTTTCTTGTGATTTTGTTTTGTTTTTACATCTTACTTTCATTAAGTGCTGGGTTCAGACTCAGCGACCCAGTATAGGGTTTCCATGAGTGGCTGATGAGTTTGAGCTGCTGACCTTGAGGTTAGTAGCCTAGTGCTTCCCCTACAGCACCACACCAGGACTCCTTACTAGTAATATGTTATAATCAATCATTTTCTGTTGTTATGAGTGTCAGATATTCACTAGCAGTTATTCAATTTTATGATTTTTTTTTTAAAAAACACTGCCAGATTTATAGGCACTTATAATAAAATGCAAAAAAAAAAAAAATGAAAACTAAGAAAAAAGATGTGTTCACTTTATATCAGAACCAGCTTAGGGCAGCGTCTTCCAAACAGAATCGTAAGTTGGTCACTGCAAAATACTAATGATGACTGGGCAGAGAAATGCAGTGTCTACTCTCTGTCCCTTCTTTTTTTACAAACTAGACCCTTGGCTTACATCACTCCTTAAAATCAGTTGATTAACTCCCTTTATAGGCTTAGGTGTAAAACCAAAATGGAAGTAAAAAGAAATATTGGGAGAGGTAGTTCTAAAGTTATAAATAAGGGTTAGAGCAAAGTTAAAAGTAAATGAGAATATAATGCCTCAGAATCTTAGTATTATTCAGAAGTACGTGAGGATAAGTGGTCTAATGAGCACAAACCTTTGAAAGTGAAGTTACACATTTTAAGGTTTACATTAGCCTTTGCATTCCTTTTTGTTTTTATTTACTGGCTATTCAATCAGAAAAGATCCTGAATTGCACAGGTGAAGTTGAAAACAGCAGGTTTCTCATAGTTCAGTTTATAATATCAGGATACTGGGCTAACAAAGTTTTCAACAGTATTGATTGGATATCCCAGAATGCAAGTTAGTTTAAAATTCAAAAATGAATGTCCTACCCCCTTCCAAGACTAAGACTCAATGGAAATGCACGCTCTGATTGGTGACTACACACATCACCAATGGGGAGAAGTGGGGTAAAAGCAGCAATGAAGCTGCATGCTAAGCCCCACGATGTTCAGTGAACTTCTGTGGACCCAGTTGGAGACCTGGTTGGCAAGCAGTGTGAGGAGACCTGGGGACTCTTGAGCCCAGAGTCAGTGGCGTGGCCATGGAGGACTCGAGAGGAGAGTGGAGCTACCGGCTGATTGGAAGAGAGGGCATGTGCACAGGAGCGCCCACACGTGCAGCTGTGCAGATGATACCCACGTGACCTGGACCAGATGACAGGACGATCAGAGCTCAAACAGGAGAAAAAAATAAGAGGGGGGGAAAAAAAAAAGAGTGAGCTGATACAATCTGATGAACTTGACCTATACCTATGGAACAGCAACCGAAAAGAAGGAACAAATCCTCACAGCAAGAAACATTCCCACCCGCTCCACACACAGAGTGGACGGAGATGGGCAACTTGGTCATTCGATACTCAAATATGGAGGGGGGCACTGCAAAGGCAAGAAGTGACTGGCTTACAAGCTTTCAAGAGGGAACCTAGTACTAGGGAGCATGGAGGAAGGCAGAATCTCCAGTGGGTACTATTCAATCTGTCTGGGCAGAGCTGATAAAAAGAAATACAGATGGCTAACTCGTGATACTGTAGTGAATAATGCTTATCAGGATGGATTATAAGAGTTGGAAATGCAAAGGTAGACGTTTTGTAACAAGGAAGGGAGTGATTAATTCTCCAGTCTAGGAGCGGAGGTCTCTAGGACCATCAATGGAGAAGAGCCAAGAGCGGGACCCTACCCAGAGAAACAGAGATGCCTGAGATGGAGACAGAGAAGACAACGTGGAGTGATGAAGCGGCTGGTAACTTTGGATCCAGAGAGGAAAAGGGACTGTGGGCCGAAAACTTGCGGGGGGTGGGGGGGGAAGGTATGGGGCAGGTATCTAGGATATACCCTTTGGTCGGTGGATGATGCATGGAGGGGATTGGAACCATGGCAATGAGATGATATACGATGGAATGAATGTAAACGATCATATAATTCACAATAGAACATTTAAAAAAAAAAAAAAAAACTGAATGTCCTTTACATTTTGTAGCAAGGAGGGGAGTGATTAACTTTTCAGTCTAGGAGCGGAGGACCCTATCAATGGAGAATAGCGGAGAGCGGAATCCTACCCAGAGAAGCGGTGAGGCCTGAGATGGAGGCAGAGAAGACAACATCAAGCAATGGTGTGGCTGGGGACTTGGGATTAGGAGATGGAAAGGGGCTGAGGACTGTGGTGGGGGTGTAGGCTTACAGGATACACCCTTTAGTTGGGTGAGGATGCATGGACGGGATGGCAACTATGCCAATGAAATGATAGATGATAGAATGAATGTAAAACTAATGTTCTCCCATGTAGACTATCACACAATTCACAATAAAACATTTAATTAAAAAAAAAAAAAATGAATGTCCTTTAGCTTGTTGTTAAGTGCCGTTGAGTCATTTCTGACCCATAGTGACACTGTATAGGGTTTCTGAGGAGCAACTGATGAGCTTGAACTGCCAGCCTTGAGGTTCAAACCAACTTTGCAGTCCAGCGCATTAACCCACAGCGCTATATAGTCATTTGCTACTCATAGCGACTCTGCACAAAAGAAAACACTGCCCAGTCCTACCTCATCCTCGCTATTGTTGTTATGTTTGAATCCATTGTTGCTGCAACTGTTTCAATCCATCTTGTTGGACTCTTCCTCTTTTTCATTGACCCTCCACTTTTCCTTCTCCAGGGTCTGGTCCCTCCTTACAACATGTGCAAAAGTCTGGCCATCTTATACGAAGTCTTAATATCCTCTCACTTCTAAGGAGCATTCTGGCTGTACTTCTTTCGAGACTTATTTGTTCATCTGGCAGTCCATGCACCAACACCATAATTTGAATGCATCGATTCTTCTATACGCTTGTTTATTTATTATCCATCTTTCACATGCATATGAGGCAATTGAAAATACTGTGGCTTGGGTCAGCCATAATTTAGTCCTCATAATGACATCTTTGAACACTTTAAAGAGGTATTGTGCATCATTTGTTTTCTTGACTACTGTTTCTATGAGCATTGATTGTAGATCCAAGTAAAATGAAATCTTTGACAACTTCAGTCTTTTTTTCATTTATCACGATATTATTTATTAGTCCAGTTGTGAGGATTTCAATTTTCTTTACATTGAGGTTCAGTCCCTGTCAAAGGCTGTAATTTTTCATCTTCCCATCAATATTTCAAGTGTTCATCACTTTCATCAAGCCAGGCTGTGTCGTCTATAGTGCAGGTTGTTAATGAGTTTTTCTCCAATCCTGACGCCATGACGTATAAAGAATAAAAAACACATTATTATCCCAGTAGATGGAGAAGAAGCATTTGACAAAATCCAACATCCTTCTTGATAAAAACAAACTAGGAATAGAGGGGACTTTCCTCAGTCTGATCAAGGGCATCTATGAAGTATCCACAGCTAGCATACTTAATGGCATCCTGGTATGCTGTAGGATAAGCACTGGACTGCTAACAGCAAGGTCAGTGATTCAAACCAACCAGCTGCTCCTTGGAAACCCTATACCTTTAGGAAATAAGTTGGAACTGACTCAACCACACTTAACAACAACACACATACTTAATAGTGACAAGCTGAATATTTACCCTCTACAGATGGGGAACAAAACCAGCCTGGCCAGTCTCTTCTATTAAGCATTATGCTGGAGCTTCTAACCAGAGCAGTTAGGCAAGAGAATGAAATCAGAAGCATCCTGCTTGAAATAGAAGCAGTAAAGTTAACTTGTAGATGGCATGGTCTTGTCTGTTAAAAATCCTTAGAAAACCGCAAGCAGGGTACAAGGTAAATACACATGTATAACAGTTATATTTCTATGAATACTTCAGAATAAATTTCACACACGTATAAGATTTATACTGAAAAGTATAAAACATTGAAAGAAATTAAAGACCTGAATAAATGGAAAGATAATCCATATTCATAGAAGACTTAGTATTATAAAAGAGAGTACTCACAAATTGATATACAGCGTCAGGCAATACCTATCAAAATCCCAGCTGGCTTTTATGGGAATTGACAGGCTAGTCTTACATGAAAATTCATATGACTCAAAATAGTCAATATTCTTACATTTTTGAAGGATTCACATTTCTTAAGTTTAAAGTTTACTACACAGCTACATTTGTAGTAAGGATGTTATTGCCAATGGAGGAAAGATCTTGGCTATAAAAACAGAATACCAAAAAGATACTATTTTTGCTTTTTTTAACTATGCAAAGACTTTCGACTATGTAGATCTTAACTATGGATGCCAAGAATGAGAAGCCAGAATACTTTATTGTGTTCATGAGGAAGCTGTACCTAGAATAAGAGGCACTTGTTTACACAAAGCAAGGGGATATTGAATGGTTTAAAATCAAGACAGATGTGAGCTAGGATTGTATCCTCTTTCACCATACTTACTCAGTTTGTATGCTAAGCAATTAATCTCAGAAGCTGGTTATATAAAGCAGAGCTTGACATCCAGATTTGAGGAAGACTTACAACTTGGACACAACCTTGGTTATTGAACTGAATTTGAGATACTGATAAAAAGACCAAAGACTAGCCTTCAGTATGGATTGCACCTCAATGTAAAAAAAAACAAAAAACAAAAAAACTTTGAAACTGGACCAATAAATAACATGATAAATGAAGAAAAGATTCAAGTTGTCAAAAATTTAATTTTGTTTGGATCCACAATCAACTTGCATGGAAGCCGAAGTCAAGAAATCAAATAATATATTGCATTGGGAAAATCAGCTACAAATGACCTCTTTAAACTGTTAAAGAGCATTGCATCACAAGAGACCCATCTGTATCTCCTTTCATCATTCCCACCTAGACAGATTGGATACTACTCAGTGGAGAGTCTACCTTCCTCCATGCCCTCGGGATCTAGGTTCCCTCTTGAAAGCTAGAGAAGGATATCATGTTTGGTAAGGTGGAAGGTCAGAGAAAAGAAGGAAGACCCCCAGCGAGATGGATTGGCAAAGTGGCAGCATCAATGGGGTCAAATGTGGCAACAATTGTGAGGTTGGTCAAGGACTGGGCAGTGTTTTGTTGTGTTGTACGTAGTGTCACTATGAGTCTGTACCAACTCAATGGAACCTAACAACAACAAGATAGTAATGAAGAACCCTTATGTCATACCACTATGATGTTGGCATAAGAATAGATACACAGATCAGTGGAATAAAATTGAGAGTTCAGAAAGAATTAAGTGCTACAAGTTGGTTCCGACACATAATGAACCTGTATAGGGTTTCCAGGAGTCCTGGTGTGACGCTGTGCGTTAGTTAATGCGCCAGTCTGCAAAGCTATTTGAACTGCAAGGACTGCACTTAACAACAAGGGTAAACTTCAAGGTAGTCATTGTCACTGTTGTTAAGTGCCATTGAATCAGTTCCAACTCACAGCAACCTTGTATAGGGTTTCTGAGGAGCAGCTAGTGAGTTTCAACTGCTGACCTTGTAGTTCCCAGGCCAGTGCTGATCCTAAAGCGCCACACCAGGAGTCTAGCCATTGTCACTAAGGAAATGTAAATGAAAACTATAATGAGATGCCATTTCATACCATGTGTTGTTGTGAAGTGCCCTGGAGTCCATTCCAACCCATAGCGACCCTGTATAGGGTTTCCGAGGAGCATCTGGTGAGCTTGAACCACTGACCTTGCAGTTCATCCGCCTTTGCAGTCTGGTGCGTTAACTCACAATGCCACATATTACTATTATTTTTTTTAAAGGGGGGGTTGTGCAGAAAAAAAGAGCTGTTGGTAAAGATGTCAAGAAATTAGTACCTTCATAACTGCTGCTTTGGAAAAAGTCTGTTTCTCAAAATACTGAGTTTGGAGTTACCATAAATTAAGCAATATTCCTAAATCTATACCCAAGAGAAATGAAAATGTATATCCACACAAACACTTATATGTGAATATTCATAGCATTATTCATGACCAAAAAGTAGAAACAAAAAATGTTATCTATCCATACTATGGAATAGTATCTAGCAGTGAAAAGGTATGAAGTACTGATAACTGCCACAACATTGATGAGCTTGAAACTTTGTGTTAAGTGAAAGAAGTCAGTATAAAGGACATCATAGTGTATGATTCCTTTTATATGAACTGCCCAGAATGGGGTGAAAGTTTAATGGCTGCCAAAGTTTCGGGGGAATTGAGAAAGTGGTTACTAATGGGTATGGGGTTTCTTTTTGGGATAAGGAAAATGTTCTAAAGTTGATCTTAGTATTTGTTGCAAAAAAGAGTAATAATGGTGGAAGTTCTTGTTTAAAATTGAGTTACCAACAGTAGCTGATAGCTGATACATTAAATTTATTAAGGCATTTGTATCGTAGAAAAGAGGAAGGCCCTCAGCAAGATGGATGGGCACAGTGGACTCAAACAGAATGAAGGTTATGAGGATGGGACAGAACCAGGCAGTGTTTCTTTGTCTTGTACACTGGGTTGCTATGAGTTGAATCCAGCTCTGTGGCACCTAAGTACAACAGTGATGTTGGACATCTTTTCATGTACTTCTTGATTATTTTTATATATTGGGCAAATGTCAATTCAGATCCTTTGTCCATTTTTAAATTTTGTTATTGAGTTGTAAGGATTTGTGTTGTTTGTACCAAGTGAAAATAAGCTGATATTTAGGATCTTGATAGTTTAAAACTTCATTGTTTTATAGGAAATGCTTTTCAAATATTGAATGTTCATTGATTTTATTTTTTAAAGTATCCCTCTGTCCATTTACTAAAAATTTCAAAAATAGTATTTTGCTTGAATATTGAATCTAAATTTATGGATTATACTCCATCTCTAGTTTTATATTGAATATAACGTAGAGTTATATAGTAGCATGGAGTCCTGGTAGGGTAATGTGCTAAACTGTGATGTCAGCTTGAAGCACAAAGTTGGCGCTTCAAGCTCACCAGCCACTCCTTGGAAACCCTATACAGGGTTGCTGTTGGTGGAAACCTACTCAATGGCACTTAACAACAACAACATATAAGAACATTACGACTCTGCATTGCCAGGTGGAAATTATTAAGACAGACATAAAAGTAGATTCTGTATCAGGAAAAAAAAAATGTGATTTCTTATTTCATTGCAAACATTCTAACACCATCTTCCATTCAGATGCTGGAGGTATTTCAGAACTGAATATGTTTTCTCAGACTCTCTTATGAATAGCCATGGAGCATTTGAAGACCTACATTAATAAAATTGTTTTATGAAACATTTTTCCATATTAAAGCATGGAAAATGCACAGTGATTTTGGCAACTTTTGTCTGAGGTGTTATTTATGTTTTCTTTTGTAGACTACTCACTACATTCCATTTTCACAAAAATGCTTTTAAAATTATATTAAGTAATAAGACCCTCTTGTGAGCCCAGGTGAACATCTGATAGAAAAATAAGAGGAATTTAAAGACTTCTGACATTCATAGATTCATACAACTGAAATTACAAAGATTTTATAGATCAGTGTCTGTACTGTGTCATTTGGGACACAGGTGCCCATTCTTAGATTATTTTCTCTTCAGTATTAGAAACAGTGGAACTTGTGGTACTTTAATGGTACTTGTTAGGCTTTGGCCAGTTTACCACAGTGTCAACAGGTCAAAATCCACCATCCACTCTTCAGAAGAAAGATGAGATTGTCTCCTCCCATAAAGGGTCGCCATAAGTAGAACTCAACTTGGTAGGAGGGAGCTTGCTTTGGTTTCGGTGCTATTGGCACAAGTTTAAAATGAACTTTCCAGTGTATAAACATAACTTTCATAGAAACCTGTTGAGTGCATATTTTTTGCCATTCTTAATTTAGATTACTTCATTATTTTTTCCATAATTGTTGTTGTTGTTGTTTAGTGCCGTCGAGTCGGTTCCGACCCATAGCGACCCTGTACAGGGTTTCCAAGGATGTTAATCCTTACGGGAGTAGAAAGCCTCATCTTTCTCCCGCGGAGCGGCTGGTAGTTTCGAACTGCTGACCTTAAGGTTCGCAGCCCGATTCGTAACCCATTAAACATATTTAAAAGAAACCAAGAGGCTTAATATTATGTTCTTTCCACCCAACATTCATCTATTTGGCCAGGTCCCGTGGATCTTTGTAAATTTTTCCTGAATGAAAGTTGGTACATTTTTATTGCCTTAAAGGTTGAACCCCAGTGAAATGCACTGTATTTTCAGGCAAATAGCCGTTTTATAGAAAACAAAACAAAATGTGCAACCCCTGTGAGAGTTAGCTTCCTCTGTATACTTACGGGAATACGTTTTGAGAAATCAGTCCTTCACTTTGATTTCAAATGGCTCTGTATGTAAATTAATACACATTTTGTTCGAGCCATGTAGTGTTTTGATTATGGTTGACACTGGCTGAAGAGTGACTTGGGGTTAGATGGTACTTGATAGATAATTTATTATCTTAATAATCTGAAAGTCAACAGGCACTCATTTAAAAAATTACATACATAGAAACAATGTATCAGGACTTGAGATTTAGTTAGTTTGCTTATTATTTCGACCCCACAACTATAGCTGTGTGATGAAAATACATGTGCTTTGGGATTTTTCAGTGAGGATGTGTATATAAGCCAGAATCTAAAACTTAGCATTGGATTAGAAGTGCATTAAATAATGTTGAAGATTTGCCAAATGGATGTGGGAGAAACACTACTTTCTGCTAGTCTCTAGTATATTGTATTTGGACGATGTATTGGGGGGCTTTCCTGGAGATAGAGAAAATGCTATCCATAAAGGTACATTTTAAAAAATTTTTGTAAGGAGAGATTGGTAAAAATCTACTGATTGCATTCTGCATAAGTATTTTGACTCTTTAACATCAGTTACTTTATTCTCGTAAAACAGTGTTTGTTTCTTTTTTTAATTTGTGAATTTTTATTTCTTAATTGATTTTAAAACAGTAATAAGCACATTGCATAACATAAATAATATTTTCTCTCTGGTAGCGTAGTGGTTACGAATCGGGCTGAGAACCACAAGGTCACCAGTTCAAAACTACTAGCAGTTCCGTGGAAGAAAGACGAGGCTTTCTGCTCCCGTAAAGATTTATAGCCTCGGAAACCCTGTACAGGGTCGCTATGAGTCGGAACGGACTCCACAGCACATAACCACCACCACCAGTGGAAAATAACTGTTTCCAAAGCAGATAATCAATATTATGCAAAGAGTGACATAATTTGCATTTTTTGGACTTCTTTTTAATGACTGCCTTAATAGAAAATTGGCGTTTTCTCTTAATGTGCTTCTGTCCTTAGTATGTTGTAGTCTTATTTGATTGAAATATATGAAGAAAACACAGCTTCACACTGATACATAGTTAGAAAAGAAAGGAGTATTGTATTAGCCTTTGCAAATAAATTGTGTGTATTATTTGATGCTACCCTAAGACTAACAAGTGATATTTTCTTAAATGTTAGTTGCAGTGTAGAATCTCAAACTATACCAATAAACTTTTTGTACTTTGTTATAGAACACCTGCTGGTCTGTCTTGCATTTTGAATGAATCTTTTACCCAAACATAATTTCATAACATCATGCATCAGGCATTTGAGAAATAGCATTTTACTGAATTATGCAGAACTTCCAACTCTTAACATGGTATTAAGTGGTGTCTATTCTTTTAAGTCACATTTTCAGTGTCTTTGTACTGTGAAGGTTAACTATAGCAAGCTTTGAATTGGCCTGAGGTTTGCTGTATGGTAAGATTGTTGGGTGACCTTCAAGGACTTCATTTACTAAGAGGATCTATGGCTCTCTCGGATCCTCCAAGGATTATATGCCCTCTCTCTCAAACAGTAAAGAAATTTATTTGCCTTTATATAACTGAGCCAAACAGTTATGCTTTTCATTTTTGCTCATATTTTTTTGAACATTTGCCCTTACACATAATAAGATGTTGTTGTTTAATGCCGTGGAGCTGGTTCCGACTCATAGCGACCCTGTATAGGGTTTCCAAGGAGCTGCTGTTGAGCTTGAACTGCCGACCTTGTGGTTCAAACTGACTTTGCAGTTCAGCGTGTTAACCCACAGCGCCACACCAGGAGTCCCGCAGTCAGATGGTGGTTAGGTGGTTGTTATATGCCGTGGAGTTAGTTCTGACTCCGCGACCCTGCATAGGGTTTCTGAGGCGAGGCCGTAAATCTTTATGGGAGCAGAAAACCTCATCTTTCTCCTGCAAAATGGCTGGTAGTGTCAAACTGCTGACCTTGAGGTTAACCTGACTCGTAACCACTGCGCTACTAGAAAATAGTGCTCGTAAAGTTATTACAGAATGAAGATTATTTTCTTCTTCCAGACTATGATCTGTTTCTTCTCATAACTTTCAGTTCCCTTTTTCTGCTGTAGGTGCATGCTACCAAGTCAGCGCAGACACATAGTGACCCTCTATAGGGTTTCTGAGACTGGAAATCTTTACAGGAACACAAAGTCTCATCTTTTTCTCCCACAGACCGTCTGGTAGATTCGAACTGCTGACCATGCATTTAGAAGCACAGTGTGTACCTTTCTCAAGAGCTATCCTTTTCCACTGCTCCTTCAAAGTTAACGTTAAGAAAAGCAAATTACATATTCCAACCTTAAATTAGGAAGTAAAGTTTTGAATGATAATCCCTAAAAGCTGAAGAGCATAACTATAAAAATAAATGTGGTGTGTTTCATATCAATTAGATTAAAACGTTACTTTTGTTTGGATAAGTAGAGTTTTGCTTCCTCTGAAAACTATTTTGAAAGCATAAAAACCACTTTACAACTGCTGTATCGTGAGGGAAACTCAGTTCAGTTTTCATTGTTCCCCATTTAGGATACAGATGAATTTATTTTACCAACTGGAGCTAATAAAACCCGGGGCAGATTTGAACTAGCCTTCTTTACCATAGGAGGATGTTGCATGACAGGTGGGTTCAATGATTTTTTTTTTTTATTGCCCTTGATATAAGTAATTGGAAGTACTTATTAACATTTTAATTTTTTAATTCAAAAGCACTTGGAATATCCATTTCAGAGTTTTTAAATCATTATTGATATTTACCTTTTTCTGTTAGGTAAAAATTTAAAACAAGTACAGTTCTCTGTTTATTTAGTTGAATATTCTGTGGTTATAATTTACTAGGGGCTGCATTTGGGGCTATGAATGGCCTACGACTGGGATTGAAGGAAACCCAGAACATGGCCTGGTCCAAACCAAGAAATGTACAGTAAGTTTTACATCATCATCTGATAATTATTGTTAAGTGCTGCTGACCCTGTGGTTCACAGTCCAGTGCTGATCCACAGTAACACGCTCGAAGTCTCATATATGATATGGTTAGTTGGTTATGTGCCGTGGAGTCGGAACCGACTCGTAATGTTTAATTATTAACCTCTTTTTGTATATGAGTACAACCTTGAGATATTTAGTGATGATTTAATATTGTCCTTTTTTCTTTTCTTATTTTACAAAACCTTACAAAAGTAAAAGGAACTAAAGAAGCAGGTTACTGAGTCTAAGCTCTAAGCTTTTTAGAAATGTTTTTTGAGTCAGTCAGTGCCCCTCAATCAACTACTTCTTTCCCAACCTAAATTCTGTGCTTGGCAATATCTCTTCCATTTTCCAGGCCTTAAATGGCATGCTCTCCAAATTATTGAATTGTTAGTGTGATATTTGGATTATTCAAGGGAACATGCAGAACCAGAGGACCCCATAATAAAGAAAAGGAAGCATGTAACAGTGATTGCTGGAGCTGCTGGGGTTTTTTACATGGGTGTTTCCTATTGACTTCATCCACTGTTTCTAAAATGGAGAACAGCAGAGCATTTAAATGAAATTCTTGGAATTTAGAATCTTTGCCTTTTCTCAGGAAATGATGCTAGCATAGCATAAAAGGGAAAGTTCACAGTTTTTAAAGGGTTGAAAAGTACTTCTGAATATGTGTATGTTCACCGTGCTTAAGAGATGTAAGGTGAACATACACATTGTGTTCATTATATTCCTCTCAATATTCCATAAATAGCATATCTCTTTGGCTTTGTGCATTTTTAAAATTTAAATGGAATCAGATGGTATATATTCTTCAATGACTTATGGTTTTGTTTTAGGTGCATCTTCTTCCTAACACTTGGTTTAGCCAGCAGATGGCAGAAAGTGTGCTAGAATTAGACCTGGAGAACTTGAAGGCCAGTCAAGTTTTAAATTATGTGGATTGATAACCTTGCTTGACCAACCAGGTCATTTGATATTTTTATATTTATAGTCTTAGTATCTTCTCTTACTCCAGTAAATTTTTGCGTGTATGTATTGTGGAAACTTTTGAATATACACAAATATAGACAGAATGCTACAATGAATGCCTATGAATCATAACCAAACATCAGCAACCATCAACCCATGGCCAATTTTGTCCATCTACTACTTTAGTTCCATGTTATTATGAAACAAGTCCCCATTCGGGTATCATTAAGTTATGAAATAATAATCTGAAATGGAAGGTCTCTTAAAAACCCTAACCTGCCTGGTTTCTTAAAGCAATAATAGTTACTAACATCTTTGGCCACCACTTCTTTGTCAGCTTGTCTTACCGTGTTTACTTGTATGTGGCTTTGATGCTGGAAGCTATGCTTCCATTGTTTTAAATAACAACAGGGTTACTCGTGGTGAACACGTGTCAGCGGAGCTTCCAATTAGACAGACTAGGAAGAAGGAAAAGTAGACTACTTATGAATGCGTAGCCACTAAAAATAGTAAGAATTGCAGTAGAATATTGTCTCATATCATTTCAGAAGATGAGCCCCTCAGGTTGGAATACACTCAGTATTACTGGGGAAGAGCTGCCTCAAAATAGAGTTGACCTTAATGAAGTGTATGTAGCAAAGTTTTCTAGACCTTTTTTTGCTGATAGAATACAACTCAAAATGAGAAGAAGTAGCTATAAACACTCATTGGTAATCAGAACTTAAATGTAAAACAAATGGGTCTAGGAAACTTGGAAAATGTCAAAATGAAATGGAATGCATAAAGATTGGCATTCTATGCATTAGTGGGCTGAAATGGACTGACAGCTTGAGAAGTCATAGTGAAATATTATAAAGAAATGCACAGAGACCTGGAGTTAGAAAACCAAAAGGAAACACTCAGCATTTCTCATGCTGAAAGAACTGAAGAAATCACTCCAGTCTAGAGTTGCAATATTGAAAGATTCTGTGTTCCCAATCCAAAAGAGGTGACCCTACAGAATACAGAGATCATCGAACAATATCATTAATATCACACACAAGTAAAATTTCACTGAAGATCATTCAAAAATGGCTGCAGCAGTACAACACAGAACTGTCAGAAATTCAAGCCAGATTCAGAATAGTGCTATGAAATTTTCTCTTTTGCTTTCTGAAAAGTTGGACATTGAAGAAGAAGAATTCATGCATTTGATTATGGTGTTGGAGGAGAATATTTAAAATACCATGGGTAAAAGAAGAAAAAAATCTGTGTTGAAGAAGTATAGCCAGAATGCTCAGTGGAAGTCATGATGGCCGGACTTTGTCACTCATACTTAAGATACATTATCAGGAGGGACCAGTCCCTGGAGAAGGACATCATACTTGGTCAAGTGAAGGCTCGTTAAAAAAAGATGAAGACCCCCAAAGAGATGGATTGGCACAATGGCAGCAGCGGTGGTTTCAAGCATAGCAAAGATTGTGAGGTTGGTGCAGGACCAACATAGGGTTGCTATGAGTCAGTACCAACTCGATGGCACCAAACACAACTAAATTCAGGTAGCACTTATGGTTGATAAATCAAAGGCTGTGTTACCTAAAGTGTTAAAGAGCAAAGAGATCAATTTGAGGACTGAGGTGTGTACCTGACCCAATCCATGCTAGTTTCAATTGTCTGTATCAAGATAAACACTGGCCTGCAAACCACCAGGTCCATAGTTCAAGCCCTTCATCCACTCCTCGGGAGAAAGATGAGATTCTCTGTTCCCGCAAAGATTTACATCTTTGGGTACCCTAAACAAGGTCATAGTGAATCCGAATCAACTGGAAGGTACTCAACAATAGCAACAAAATATATTTGAAAGTTAGACAATGACTAAGGATGACTGCAGAAGAATTCATACGTTTGAATTATGGCATATTAAATAATATTGAAAGTACCAGGGACTGTCAGAAAAATTAACAAATGTTTCGGAAGACGTACAGCCAGAATGTTCCTTGGAAACCAGGATAACAAAATTTCGTCTCTCCTAGAGGGACCAGTCCCTCATGCCTACTAAAGTGGAGTATTCTAAGTATGTACTTCATACTCTCCTCCCAAAAACAAATCTCAACAGGATGGATTAACATAGTGGCAGCAACAGTGAGCTCAAACATAACAGTTGTGAGAATAGTGCAACACCAGGCAGTGTTTTGTTCTGTTTTGCATATGGTTGCTATGAGTTGAAGCATACTCAATGACACCCACACCAGACAGTGTTTTCTGTTTTGCATAGTGTTGCTATGAGTTGGAACTGACTTAGTGACACCTGACAACATCATCTTTGGATAGAACTGAATTGACTTGTTTTCTTACAAAATTTTAGCAATATACTGTGCCACTAGCAATACATGAATCAAAATTAATTTTAAAGCAGGTTACAAAAGAAAAACTAATGTTTAAAGAAAATGCATAAGTAAATATGTAAAATTAGAAACAGTGTAAGAAAGAAATATAAATGTCTGTTGTGTTAGAGCATCCCATAAATTCTGAGTTCTTTTATTGTTTGTTACTATGTTCCATAAACTCCAGCAGTAGTCAGCTGTCTGGACCCATTCCTGAATGGTGTTACACTGCTGGGAGAGGAATGTCTTTGTCTTCATTAGCTGGTTGTCTTTGTCACTGTACTGGTGGCCTTCCTTGAGAGTGGACTAAGCATGCGCTTTGGCTGCTCCGTTCTCGTCTGGGAACAGACACAGGTTATAGTTTCTCTGTAGATAGTAGGGAATTAGATGAAGGTGTTACCTTCTCTGATTGCTTATCTTTGATTCTCTTTATAGCCTATTTTTATATTTTGAATTTTGATTCTACTTTGTATTCTAAGTATATACTTCATACTCTCCTCCCAAAAAGAAAATCAAGTTTGCTTGTCATAATTACATAGATTGCTGTCAAACTTTTACATAAATAAATTGCTGTCAACTTCTTTGTAAAGTAACCTTTCAGCTGCTACTCACAGCCATCGTGGTTGAGGCTTAAGAAACCTCATGGACAGTGAGACTTGTGAGAACCAGAACTTGAAATTGCTTTGTTTTTCCAGGTGTCACAAGTTTTATGTCTTTGACAGGATGCAGTCTTAATATTTTTCTGTCAGTTGTTTTAATGAAAAAATGTTTGTTTTCCTTCTCTGACAATTTCCTGCCTTACACAGTTTCTGGCTCTTGCAGATTTTACTATATTTAATAAGAGTAATTTCCCTTAATTATTGCCAAAATGGTGGAAATTTTCATCTAAACTTCATTGGTACAGAGTATAAACCATTATTTTTTTAATTCTGAAGAGGTACTATGATAAATAAGAGATATAAGAAACTTTGGGGCTTGATTTTATATTTGCAAATGCTATGTTTTTTTAAATTCTAGCAAACTAATCATTCTAAATGCAGATTCTTCCTCTTTCTGCCTTGGTAGGATTTTGAATATGGTGACCAGGCAAGGGGCACTTTGGGCTAATACTCTAGGTTCTCTGGGTAAGTAAAGATATTGCTTGATAATAAATTGCCAATATAAAGAAAAAAATTATCATGAACCATGTAAACAGCCAAAATTCTGGTCCTAGAATATGAAGAAAGTTGGGTCCATTCCAGGACCATACCAAAACCCAACTCAGACTCATTGCTGTTGAGTTTATTCTGACTTATAGCGACTCTCAGACAGGGTAGAAACTGCCCAATAGGGTTTCTAAAGCTATTAATATGTATGGAAGCAGATTGCCACCCTTTCTGTCACTGAGTAGCTGGTGGTTTCAAACCACTGACCTTTTACTTAGCAGCCAAACACTTAACTTATGCCCCACTAGGGTTCCTTAACGGCCCTATAGAGTTTCTGAGGCTTTCAAATCTTTATAGAAGCAGATTGCTACATCTTTTTTCCCCATGAAATGACTGGAGGGTTTGAACTGCAACATTTCAGTTAGCAGCCAAGAACTTAATTAACCACTGTAACACCAGGGTTCCTCTTTGCTGATACCATAAAGCAAGTCCATTGCCGTCAAGTTTATTCCAACTTACAGTGACCCTGTAGGACACTAGAACTGCCCCATAGGGTTGTGTAGATAGCACACTGGATAGTATTTCTAAACATTTAGAACCTTTTTAAATATTACATATTCTGCCCAACACTAAATAAAGTCATGTTTTTACATATGAAAGGCAGATCATTTAGGACATGCAAAGGGCTTTGTATGTTAGGAAAGAAAGGTCAAGGTCCTATAATGGGACGTGACTGATAATCCAACTCTCTTGCTGCTAATACATTGTTCTGTCTACTTGAGTAGATTTTCCAGACCTAATTGCTGAGTCATTTTGCAATAATTCTTTTGTAGCTATAAAAACATTTGCTATTCTAGGAAAAAGTGCAGTTTCACTTAGTTCAGAAGTCAGAATCTGAAGCTTTCGTAGCATGATGTTTGTTATGAATGACTAACTCATTTAATTGCTGATGACTCATACATAATAGAACAACTTGTGACTCTTAGGCCTTAATACCCAGGTATTTTTTGTGAACTTAGTTGAAAGTCTGAAAATCTTCTAATCGTGGCAGATTAAGTAAGGTGAAGCTTATATATCTCAGTGAGACGTTAGTTAAGGGCCTCTGTAGTGATTATATGGAGTCCTGGTATGGTGCTGCAGGATAATTTCCTGGACCACAAGGTTAGTTTGAACCTCCAGGTCATCAATTCAAACCCACCAGTGTCTCCTCAGAAACCCTATACAGGGTCACTGAGTCATAACTGACTTAGATGGCACTTAACAACAAAGTGATTATATAAGATCCTAGCCTTGTCACAGGATTTGGAAGCAGTGCATGTTCACACCTTAAAGCCATATTTTTGGGTCCTAATAAATGGCTGCTTTTATATACTGTTGCTCACACCTGCATTCCCCTTACCCTATATACAGTTACCCTCCTATGTTCCTTTTTTTGTTTTTTCTATACCTAATAAATCATCGTGATCTGCCTAGGATTTTTACAATTTGTACTCTCAGAGTTCAGCATCCCAAGAAACCCTTTAGCCTTGGGTAAACCAGGATGGCTAGATGCGCTGTGTGTTCCCCTTATAGGTGAGCCACAGCATTATACTCATACTCAGTGTCAGTTAATTCAGTTGACACAAAAAGGTAAACTTGTACAGAAGTTAAAAACATCGCAACAGAGGAGTCATATGCTGACCTTGCTGTAATTTATTAATGTATTAATGGTTAAATGTGCCTCTTAATTTTGAGGGAAAGGTTTTGTATATTCATTATTGCTGAGAATCTCTGCTTAGGAGCTCTCGTAGCGTAATGGTTACGAATGGGGCTACAAACTACAAGGTCAGCAGTTCGAAGCTACCAGCTGCTCTGAAAAATGAGGCTTTCTGCTCCCGTAAAGATTTACAGCCTCAGAAACCCTGTTCAGGGTTGCTATGGGTTGGAACCGACTTGACGGCACTTAACAACAATCTGTAAAGATGCAGAAGGATGGTTTGGGGATGATACTATTTAAACTAAATAGTGCTAGTGTTAATAATTTTTAAATCTGTGTGAACCAAACTTCACATTTAAAATAAAATATTTTTATAATTTGTATTTATAATATAAACTTTTGCAACTCAATAAAGTATAACTATTATGAGTGAAAGATAAGTGAGAATTAAAAAATATTCTTCCTGACACAGTAGTGTTTTCCAGAAATAGCTATTATTAACAATCCTTCTGAATCATTATAGTTTATTTTGGGTTTTTTGGCACAGCAAGTCAGAGTCATGTATACACACATACAAGTATAGGACCAACTTTCTATATTAGTAAACATAGTTCTTCCTGTTTTGGTTTTTAAGTGAATATATAGTATTACAATATATGGAAAATCCCTTTCTGAATCAGTCACTTGACAGGCTTTTTATTTATTGCCAGGTTTTTGTTATTATAGTTTTCCAGTGATCATTCCTTCTACATCTTTGCGTACTTACAGATTAATGTCTGTGGGATAAACTCATCTATAATTTCCATACTGCCATTTACTCACTGTTTCATTACTGATCAGTTGCATTTCCCTGCTAGCTTTGCTCTATAGTGCTTTTGGTGTGGTCATTGAGAAAACGCGAGGTGCAGAAGATGACCTTAATACAATAGCAGCCGGAACCATGACAGGCATGTTGTATAAATGCACAGGTAGGTGCTGTTGAACATTGAGTTATTTTCTAGTACACACATAATGTCCTTTTATACATAGTTCTCAAAAGAAACTTTGTAAGTACGGTAAAATCTAGTATTCTCTGAAATCATATGGTGGTTTTGTAATATTAAAAAGACAAGATTCTTTTCCATAGTTTTTTTTCCCCTTTTTTATTGTTTTAAGTTGATTAACCTGGTTTAAGAAAACAAATAATATCTGTACCTTTGAGACCAGCATATTGAGCTGTATCATAAGACATGTTGTTAAGTACCATCAAGTCAGTTCCACTTCATAGCGAACCCTGTATAGGGTTTCCAAGGAGCAGCTGGTGAGTTTGAATAGCCCAACATGCACTTCAAACCGACCTTATGGTCAAGTGCTTATCCTCCACTGCCACACCAGGACTCCATCATAAGACACAAATAAGGCCAAAGCCAAGTATGGCTTCACTTTAGGACAGTTGCTTAGAGCTTGTTGTTCATGTGAGAATGTTGCTCCACTGGAAAATCATGCCGTGGATATCACTGAATGGATGCAGCTAGTACAAGGGTCAAGTAGTTATGTGTGTGTTGACTAGTTTGAAGCAAAGTCCAAATAAATAACTAATGGTAAGTTTTCAGTGTGTTGATCTTTGTTCACTTTTCTGTCATTTATCCATGTAAGTTCAAATAGAACTAAATGACATAACAATAGTCTGGTGCATTTTCCCATCGTGACCCTAGTTCCAGAGTTTCAAAGGCAAGTAGTTTAACTTTTTTCTAAATAGCATACTTACCTTGCCATTTCCGGATTTTTGAATCTTAAATATTTTCTGCTGACTTTAACTACTAGGAAAACTATGTTAAGTGCTGTAGGAATTGCACAAAATATGGGAAAAAGAAAGTCACTTTTTATAGGATTTACTTCTTGTTCATATGGTTCTCTTTTCAAACTCACCAGCCACTCCACATGAGAAACATGAGGCTGTCTGCACCTATAAAGATTTGTTGTTGTTGTTAAATGCTGTCAAATTGGTTACAACCCATAATGACCCTGTGCAGGGTTTCCGAGGAGTAACTGATGAGCTTGAACTGCCAAAGTTGCAGTTCAAACTGACTTTGGAGTCCAGCGCATTGACCCACAGCACCACACCAGGACTCCTATAAAGATTTAGAGTATTGGAAAGTCTCTGTAGGTTGCTATGAGTCAGAATCAACTTGGTGGCAGTGTGTTTGGTTGTCTTACAGACAAAATAAAATTCAGACAGGTCACTGGAAGCCTATTTTAACTATTTATTGTAAATGAGTGAAGGTTTACCGAGCAGATCATCCATTTTATAGTCAACAAATCGTATGCTTCAGTGCATTCATTACATTGCAGTCCCTTTCATGTGCCATCACTTAACAGTATTTTCCTGGATTCACTTGAACTCTTGCATTTCTCCGTGTCTCCTACTTCCTCCTTCTTTCCTGTGCCAACCTCCCTCTTGTTGTATATTGCTTGCCCCATCATCTGTAGCCCATGAATCATTTTCCTTCCTTCTCTTCCCCTAGTTAACCATCATAGAATGTATCTTTTATCAAGAAAACCTTAACTTTTTTGCAACAGTGGTTTCATATAATAGTTGTTCTTTTGTGATTGACTAATTTCACTCTACTCCAGGCTCATCCATGTTGTGAAGTGTTATTCAACTTTGCATGAGATTCCATTATGTGTGTGTACCAAAATTTACTTAATCATTCTTCAACCTTTTCTATTATAAATAGTGCCACAGTGTACATGGATGGACATGCATATATCTTTTCGCATCACAGCTCTTACTTCTTGAGGATATACAACAATTAGAGGGCTTTCTGGGTCCTACGTTATTTCTGTTTCCAACTTTTTGAGAAAGTGCAGTACTGTTGTACACAGTGGCCATACTATTTTACAGTCCCACCAGCAGTGTAGGAGGCTTTCAGTCTTTCTATACCCTACCCAAGATTGGTTTTCTGGTGTTTTTGAACTTTGCTATTAATGCTGAGGTGAGGTGATATTTCATTGTTTAGATTTGCATCTGTCTAAAAGGATCTCTGGTAGTGGAGTGAAACTGCTAACCCCAAGGTCAGCTGTTCAAAACTACCAGGTGTTCCAGAGGAGAAAGATTTACAGCCTCGGAAAACCCTACACCACGTTGCTGTGAGTCTGAACCAACTCCATGACACATAACCACCACCAATGACTAATGATAGGGTCCTGGTATGATGCTGTAGGATAATCACTTGACCACAGTATTGGTTTGAACTGTCAGGTCGGTGGTTCAAACTCACTAGCCACCCCTCAGAAACTCTGTACAGGTTGCTATGGGTCGGAACCAACTTAATAGCACTTAACAGCAAATGAGTGATGACTAGGAACATTTTGTGATCACTTTGCTAGCCTACTTGATGTCTTTGGTGAAGTGTCTGTTCATGTCCTCTGCGCATTTTTTAGAGAGTAGTACTTTTGTCTGATATGTCACTGCCAATGACAATTTTTTCCTAGTCTCTGGATTCTCTTTTAACTGTTGATAAAGTCATTTGGTACACATAAGTGTCTTCATTTTTAGAAAGTCCCAGTCATCTATTACTTCTTCTGTCAGTGTGTTTCCAGTTACGTTTGATAAACTATGTTTCAGAGCCCCTATGTTTGTCCCTAGTTTTTCAATGATGATCTTTATGATTCTAGGCTTTATATTAGGTTATTGATCCACGTTGAGTTCAGTTTTATATATATGAGACATGGGTCTTGTTTCATTTCTCTGCAAATGGCTTTCCAGTTTTGCCAGCACCATTTGTTGAAGATACTATCTCTTCCCTCATTTAATGGATTTTGGCCTTTTGTCGAAGATCAACTGACCATAGGTGAATGGATTTACTTCTGGGTTCTGAATTCACCTCCATTGATGTATGTGTCTTGTTTTGATTACTGTGGTTGTGTATTCGATTTTTTTTACTTTTTTGTGTGTAGTAGATTTTGAGATGGGTGAGAGGTCTCCTACTTTTTGTTTCTTTGTTTGTTTTTCCAACTTAGTATTTAAAAACACAACAGCAGGGTAAATAAACATTCTGGTCGTTTTTTAGTTACAGAAAAGCAGCCTTTCCCAAGGGCAACAAGTGAACTGAAGGTCAGGAGGAAGCTGGGTGCAGGCACTTACAAGCTCTTGCCCCAGGCCCCAGAAATGATCAGAGAGGGACTTCATGGAGGGAGAAGACCCCTGGACAGGAACTCGGAGTGGCTGGTGCAGCAGAGGGACTCCTTTGGTGGGGTGGGTGGGGCATCAGCTCAGCTTTGGTCACTAAGTTGCTGAAAGTGGACTCTTAGGTGATTCCCACTTGGGGTAGGTTGACATGATTAACTATTCTTGTTGT
>NW_006408807.1:340010-347266 GCF_000296735.1 Chrysochloris asiatica | reverse complement strand
ATTAAGCAATAACACAGGGAGACAAGCCAAGAGAGTGGCTTATTCAGTTGGATTCTGAATCACAGTCAGGAAATCACCTTTATCTGGTGCAAACATAATTTCATTTTTCTTTGAGCAAATTCGAAGGAAGGTGAGGTCATTCTGGGGATCAGTTTGTCACACGGTGCTGTGTGCCTTACAGATGTAGTTGTGCATGAGGTTGGCGTATCCCTGTGGTAATGGCATTGTCCATGGTGACTTGATTGGAATGCCTTCCATGTTCACCACAATGACCCCTGCATGCCCTTCTGGCTCTGCAACCACTTCAGGGTTTCTTCTGCCTCTGCCATCGTGACCAGTCGGATAGCTCCACGTCACCAGCACTCAGTACAGTTCCTCCTACTTTGTTTTTGTTCCTTAGTAATGCTCTCCTTAACTGGATTCTCTTCCCTTTCCATATAAAGTGAGTTACTAGTTTTTCCATCTCTTGAAAGAATGATGTTGGAATGTGGGTTGGGATTACATTATATCAGTAGGTTGCTTTGTATACTGTTGACACTTTCACAGTGTTGTTTCCATGAGCATGGTCTATTCTATTTTGTAAGTCTCTTGGTTTCTTGTAGGTAGGATTTTATAGTTTTCTTTGTATAGGTCTTTAGTTTCTCTGGTTAAATTTACTCCCAAGTATTTCATCTTTGAGGGCAGAACGACAAGGTTGGCAGTTCATCCCACCAGTTGCTCCTAGGAAACCCTACACAGGGTTACTGTGTGTCTGAATTGACTCAATGACACTTCACAACAGCAACATTATAAATGGTATTCTCATGATTTATTATGCAGATCTCTCTTTCTCAGTCTCAAGAAATCCAACTGATGTTTATTTTATGTTGATCTTGTTCCCTGCGACTTTACAGAATCTGTCAATGACTTCCAATAATTTCCTTGCTGAGTCTTTGGAATTTTCTATGTATACGGTCCTATCAGCTGTAAATAGAGGGTTTTACTTCGTTGCTAATTTGGGTACCTTTAGTTTCCTTTTCTTGTTTTTATAGCTCTAGCTAAAACTTCTAATACGGTACTGAATAGGAGTGATGATAAAAGGGCATCCTTGTCTGGTTCCTGTTTACAATGGGCATGGCTTCAGTGATGGTAATTTTTTATTTTGTATATCTCTCCTTGACTATGTTGAGGAATTTTCCTAGTTTCCCTATTTTGTTGCGTGGTCTTATCAGAAATGAGTGTTGGATTTTATTAAATATCTTTTCTGCATCCATTGATAAGCTCGTCTTTTGTTGTTGTTGTTGTTGCTGAGTTTTATTTATATGCTAGCTTGATTACGTTGGCTGCTTTTTCTAGTGTTGAACCATCCCTGCATCTGGTATGACTCCCACTTGGTCATGATGTGTTATTTTTATAGTATATGTTGTTTGAATTATTTTGGCTAGGATCTACGATTTTGCTGAGACTTTTAGCATCTATGAATTATATTAGTGTATTTTTTAGTGATGTCTTACCCTGGTTTGGGTTTCAGAGTTATGCTTGCTTCATAAATGAATTCAGGAAATTTCCATTGGAAGCTGTTTTCTTTGTTTTTTGTTTTGTTTTGTTTTGTTATATTGTGAAAGCAGCACATGGGATTTTTGACAACCACAGATAGCAACTAGCTGTCCTGGGCTTTCCTTGCCACTCCTCTTCCATTTCCAGTTTTAGGAAACACTAAAGTCATTAAAATAGCTTGTTATTTTTTACTCACAGTACTGTGTCCTTTTAGGATTGTTTTTAGCCAGGGATTATTAAACTTTTAGAGGGTGTCCCAAACCCCTTTGAGATTCTTTTGGAAGTTTTAAGGGTTTATAAACCCTGAATTAACATCTCCTGGGTTAGACTCTATATTCATAAGAACTGTGCAAGTTTAACTCTTACCTTTGAAAATGATGCTATTTAGAAAATAAGAATTGATTGAAGTCCAGTTAAGCCACAGTGTTTACAGTGCACTCTTGAGGCTTTATATTCTCTGTTGTGTAGTCTCTTACCACCTTTCTTATTCCAGATTCTACTGGTGTTTGCATTGCCTTTCATGCTTTCTTTCTAACATCTACCATGCATACATGTTCCGTTATCTGTCTGTCTTTGTTCCTTTTTGCTCATTACCACCTTTTGTTTTTTTGGACAGTTCTTAAAAATGTACACAGGTTTGCATGTATGCTTTCTTAAGCCATAGGATAAATTGCTGAAAGTCTGATTACTTGAACAAAAGATCTGTTTAAAATATTAATAACGAATGTCAGAATGCCTTTCAAAGTATTTGCTTGTCTTTGCCAAGATTACTATATTTTTCACATCTAAGATATCCACATAACTAACACACACAAGCATTTATAGCATGCACAGAAAATTAATGTGTGAGTGGTTTATAAAAAATGTATAACGCACAGGTTACTTGTGTAAAAATACAGTGTCTTCTATCACCACTTGTTTTTAAGCCCGTTTATGAAAAATGTTGTTTTACCTTGCTTTTCCCTGGTCTTTCTCCCATAGAGCATCTGGTAGATGTGAACCGCCAACCTTTGGTTAACAGCTAAGCATTTAACCCTTGTACAACTATGGCTCCTTTGATTTGTTGACTCTGCTAAAACTACGAATCGGGCTGTAAACAGCAAGGTCAGCAGTTCGAAACTACCAGCTGTTCCGCGGGAGAAGGATGAGGTTTTCTGTTCCCGTAAAGATTTACAGCCTCGGAAACCCTGTACAGGGGCACTGTGAGTCGGAACCGACTCCACGGCACATAACAACAACAACAACAACGTCTTACATAGATCCTTGATTCTGGAGTCTAAAACTATATTTGTCTTTCTGCCCTCTCAAAATTCGTAATTTTTGGTTGAACTCTATAGCCCACAACTAATGCAAATAATAATGTTTCACTAGGCCTCATTTTCTTCATCTTTAGAAAAGGTAATATTTGTTCTGTTTCTGTAAGATGAGTTGTCTAAGGACCCAGAAGGTAACAGGTAAAATTATAATCTAAGACTCATGTTTGTTTTGCTTTATAGAGATTGATACTTGACCTTAATTGGTCACTGTGTTCAAAACAAGTGTATTTGCTGATAACTGCTGGGCTTAAGGAGCTCTGGTAGCATAGTGGTTACGAATTGAGCTGCGAACCACAAGGTCAGCAGTTCGAAATGACCAGCTGCTCTGCGGGAGAAAGATGAGGCTTTCTGCTCCCGTAAAGATTTACAGCCTCGAAAACCCTGCTTAGCATCACTATGGGTTGGAACCGACTCCACAGCACTTAACAACAACTGGGCTTAGTGAACACTGAATGGCTTAAAATTAAGAAATGTGTATGACAAGGTTGCATTCTTTTCCCATACTTGTTCAACCTGTTGAGCAAATAATCCGAGAAGCTGAATTATATGAAGAAAAACGTGGCATCAAGATTGGAGGAAGACTCACTAACAACCTGTGATATGCAGATGATACAGCCTTGCTTGCTGAAAGTAAAGAAGACTTAAAACATTTACTGATGAAGATCAAAGAGTACAGCCTTCGGTATGGATTACATCTCAATGTAAAGATTACAAAAATCCTCACCACTGGACCAATGAACAACATTCTTATCAATGGAGAGGAGAAAAGATTGAAGTTGTCAAGGACTTCATTCTTCTTGGATCAACTGTCAATACTTATGGAAGCAGCAGTCAAGAAATCAAACGACGTATTGCGTTAAGCAAATCTGATGCACAAGACCTTTTTAAAGTATTGAAGAGCAAAGATGTCATCTTGAGGACTAAGGTGCGCCTGACCCAAGCCATGGTATTTTCAATAACCCATGCGAAAGCTGGACAGTGAATAAGGAACACCGTAGAAGAATTGATGCCTTTGAGTTAGGGTGTTGGAGGAGAATATTGAAAGTGCCATGGGCTGCCAAAAGAATCCATGAATCCGTTTTGGAAGAAGTGCAGCCAGAATGCTCCTTCGAGGCCAAGATGGCCAAACTTCGTCTCTCATACTTTGGATGTATTGTCAGGAGGGACCAGTTGCTGGAGAAGGATATCGTATTTGTTAAGGTGGAGGATCAGAGAATAAGAGGAAGACCCCTAACGAAATGGATTGGTCAAGGGGCAGCATTGATGGACTCAATCATGGCAACAGTAGTGAGGTTGGCCCAGGATCCGGCAGTGTTTCATTCTGCTGTGCATAAGGTTGCTATGATTCAGTACCGACTCGATGGCACCTAAGAACAACTGGTCTTAGTTGGAGTCCTGGTGTGGTGCTGTGGGTTAGTGCGCCAGACTGCAAAGCCGTTAGAACTGCAGAGTCGGTGGTTCAAGCTCACCAGCTGCTCCTCGGAAACCCTACTCAGGGTCACTATGGGTCAGAACAGACTTGACGGCACTTAACAACTGGGCTTAGTTGGACTGAATTGTTTGACTACAGAATGCCTGAGGCAGGGCCTTTTAAACTTTTAACAAAGTCCTATAGATCCTTAAAGAGTTAGAGGTCCACGGGAATTAGTCTGAGATTGATTGTTGAGACCCAGCAAATAAAGTTTTTAAGAAACTATTTTCATCTATTTCGATTCATAGCAAACCTGTAGGACAGAATAGAATTGCTGTATAGGGTTTCCATAAATCCTTCTGTAAGCAGGCTGCCACATCTTTCTTCCATGAAAAGGCTGATGGATTTGAACCGCTGACCTTTTGGTTAGCAGCCATCCACTTAACCAGCGACAGAGGAAACTGTGCCATAGAGTTTCAGTTTATAGAAGTTCCAGTCTCTAGTTTTTCTGTTTGTACACTTTTGGTTATATTTGATTAATGCTGTAAGATAAGGCCCTTATATTTTGCCCTAAATATACCAGGAGTCCTCATGTAAGGTAAGCACTGGATTTCTAACTAGAGAATCGGCTGTTCAAACTCACCTGCTGCTCCTTGAAAACCCTATTAAACCAAAACCCTGTTAACAAAAGCAAGAAGTTTGCCTTTATGTTTTCTTTGGTCTTTATAGTTTTAGGTTTTACATTAGGTGTTTGGTCCATCTTGAGTTTGTGTTTGTATGCCGTATGAGGTATGTGTGTATCTTGTTTCATTTTTCTGCAAATGTATATCCAGTTTTGCTAGCAGCATGTTAGAGAGACTGTGTCTTCCACATTAAAGGGACTTCAGCCCTTTCGTGAAGATTAGTGGTGGGTGGATTTACTTCTGTATCTCAGAGGGCACTGTGTCAGACCCCAGTTTTGTCTTGCTTTTCAATTGCTGTTTTTGTTTCTTTTTCTGATTGCTGTTTAATCTAGCTCTTTATCCTTTATGTTTACCTTTCAGAGTTCAGGATTATCATCTATTATTTTTTGTTTGTTTTCTCGGGACTTAGTTGTATGTAGGACTGAGTGGCATGTATGTCACCAGGACACTATCTTTTCTACTTTTCCTTCCTACAGCTTTTTAACAACTTCCTTGTCAAAGACGGGAGTTTGAATGTTATTAAAGAGCAGATTGCTTTAAGTTAGGTTGAAAGTACATTTTCCAGTTTTTCCAAACAAACTCAAGTGTCATGCCTACAGTCTAAAATTATCAACATGAGAGAAATACATGGTATTATTATTTAGAGGCGATACCACTTAAGTTGATCAGTAAGCTTTTGCTAGTGATTCTGATCCCCCTACCACATGTTTGAGGTTGGTTAATAAATGATGCCTGTAGTTTTGGGATCTATTTGAGAGCAATAATGAATGGCATTTCACAGAAACGGAAGCAGGTTAGCTATCAGAAGTCCTCAGGCTAGACAGATTCCTGGAGGGAGTGGCTGTATCATCTGACACCATCTGGTAGGACATCCAATGCAGAAAAGTGTTTTAACTCAGCAGTGTTACCGAACTTCAGGAACTGACTGACACAGAGCTGAAGGGTATGTAGTAAACACTGGTAGTAATATCTAGTAGTACAAAAACATCTTTGCTAACACAGGAATTAGAACAAATACTTGCTAAGTTCTGTAAATGCTCTCTGGAGTTTAGGTTCTTTAGGCACCCTTTGTTCCTGTGGTGTTTCCTAACTATGGCTTCTTTACCACAAAAAGTCTGACATTCTGTTACTACAGTAGTGGGGACATTTTCTGTTTTAAAAATTTTCCAGCTTCCTTTTGTTAGACTCGGTTCTAATTTAAAATAACTGGTAGAAACATTTCTCCATTTCAGATAAAAATGACTACTGCTAGTCTGTTCTTGCACAAGAAAAACTGTTTTGATTTCAAACATGTAGTTCCAAGTCAGTTCTTGAATCTTGTTTGCTGACTAGGATAATGAAGCTCACTAGCTCAAGTTCTAGAAGATTGTTTGACACGCAGGGAAATCACCCCAGCTTTCTTGAATCTCCAGTTAGTATTTGAATGACTGTTACTACTGTTTCCAAATAGGGATGTCACCTTGTTGGCATTACAGATGTAAATTCATTCCGAGTGCCAGTGACATTCTAAACTACAACTTACAGAAGTAATTATCTGATCGTGTAAAACTGCTAAAAGAACAAGTCAAATTGAGAAACTAATGCTGATGATCTAAAGTACAAATTGACACAGTTCTGAAATTAAAAGTGAAATGAATTTGTATAGAGGAACGAGTCATGAATTCAAAGCACTGCAATTTGTGGCTAATTACCTCCATGAACCACTAGCTTCCTCCTTTGCCATAAGACTAGAAATTACCTTTACTGAAGAGATGAATCCTTAACGAAATGGGAGGAAATTCGGGATAGAATCTTAAATTGTATGGGATCCATCCTTAATGGAGCCATTGAGTCTGGGTGAACCACAGAACTGATAACCTTTGGCCTGAAACCAGAGTCAGTTCCTACTCATAGTGACCTGACATGATAGAGTACAACTGCCCCATATATGGGTTTCATGGCTGTAATCTTTACAGGTCTTCTTCCACAGAACCATTGGGTGGGTTTGAACCACCACATTTGTTAGCAGCCAAGCGCTTAATCATCAGACCACTGCCATCCACTACTAATCTGTAGCAGTCCTACAGAAAAGAGTAGAACCACCTCATAAGGTTGCCAAGTTTGTAAATCTTAATGGAAGCAGATTGCCACATCTTTCGCCTATACACTCAAACCACCAACCATTTTAGTTAGCAGCTAAGTGCTTTACTGAATCACCATGGCTCCATAAACAAAACTGGGTAAGTGACATGTTGGCAGTTTGAATTCACCAGTTGCTCCATGGGAGAAATTGCTTGACTAGCCCCTGTAAGGATTACAGCCTCAGAAACC
>NW_006408807.1:325510-339855 GCF_000296735.1 Chrysochloris asiatica | reverse complement strand
ACTTATTAAAATGGAATGGAATTAATGGTATTATAATTATATGTAACCTTTTTTGGCTAGGATACTATGCAATACAAGACTGCTTCATTTTTTTTCTTTTCCTCTCTTAGGTGGTCTTCGGGGGGTTCTACGAGGTGGTCTAGCAGGACTAACAGTTACCAGCCTCTATGCACTATATAATAACTGGGAGCACATGAAAGGCTCCTTGATTCAGCAGTCCCTCTGAAGATTTTGCCAACTTGTGAATGGAGGACACTTTTTGTAGTCATCCGAACAACTGTTAAGTCAGCTGGAGTTGGTATCTCTTCTACCTACAGTAAGCGTAAAAAGTTGGAGATTCTGTTTTGCCGAGATGAAGACTATTGATGGTTATCAGGACTGGCGTTTCTAGCTATGAGTGAGGAGGAGTCAAACTTCTTTGAAGGCTCACTGGGTAACATGGTTCTCTTCTTTGGAGACCTTGCACATAATGCCCCTTAAATTGTAAAACTGTGGACTCCCAGAATTCAGGCCATGTTTGTCATCAGTACTCTTTGACCAAGTTTGTTGATTTAATGATTCTAAACTGTAATGTTCCTCTGTATTCCCAATAAAGGATGAAAATAGAACCAAAGGCATAACTCCAACAAAACATAGTGGATGTCTCCATTTGTAAGCATTTATCTGGATATAAAGTGAACGCCACTGTTGCCTTTTTGTGTGTCCCTGTTGATCTAAAACATGTTTTCATGTTCATGTTGAAATGAGGGGTTATTGGTGGCACTGAACGGAAGAGTTTTCCCCAAGGATAAACACTGAAATCTCATCGTATTTCAGGCTAACCATTCTACACATAATGTGCTAGAATAATCTAATAATCACACGTGTGTGCGCATTAACTCATCTCTTTATTGGGGATAATTAGAAAACGATTAGATAAGCACTTTAATTTTCTCAGGGAAGCCCTGGGAATGCCAAACAAAGTAAAAGCCAAGTTAATTTGTTTCCTTATCTAGAAAATAAAGTTAACAGATAGTAAGTTTGTTGTTGCTAAGTACCATCAAGTCTGTTCCCACCGACTCAGCAATGCTGTTTACGGCATCTGAACCCCAAACCTTGGGGTTCAAACAGACCTTGAGGTCCAGTCACACCAAAACTCTGAAAAGGTAAGCCTAAGATCTTTTGGATATATCTGGCAGTAGGAAATCAGGCAGAAAAACACTGATCATTCAACTGAAGTCTGTTAAAAAATATCTATGCAATCAGACACCCAAGTATATAGTTTTAATATATTTTATCTTCAGTAGAATAGATTCAAAATTAAAGGAGTAGATGTGAAGAGTATGCAGGAAAATAGGCTGAAAATTGAACTTGTGGATAGGACTAAATTTGCTAATTTCAAATTTATGAAATACACTATTTTTAGTAAATATAAAAACAATATTTATATATTCAAGTTGTTTCTCAGCTGTGTCCCTGACCAAAGCTTCCATTTTTAAATGTGTTAGCATATTTTGTGACAAGCGCACACGACGGAGACAGTGATTAGGGTTTTAATGGAGAGAGGCATAAGATTCATCAGTGCTTTCCATGTGAGTGCAGTGGTTCATAGAAATTTAGGAGTAAGAAATTGCGTTTTCTTTGGGAGGGTTTGAAAATAGGAAAAAGGCTCCTCACGTTTTGTTTTTTTATCCAGCTCCCTTATTATTACAAGTGGTATTATCTGGGGGGTCATGAGGCTCTTTCCAGCTGTGGCCCAAAGGATTCTAGTGAAGCTGTGGGACTGAACTTTCCAATCACAAATTTTTGAAACTCCCAACAACAACATGTAAGCAGTTAGGTGGCGGTAGCTTAGTAGTTTTAATATCCTGGGAAAGCAGTTAATTCTCTGAAAATATTTCTCTCCTACAGAGAAACTTTTTTTTTTTTAAGTTTTTAAAGTATGGGCTTTAAGGATGAGAAATAGTTCCATAATGCTTCAATAAACACCCCAAGGCACAAATGTTCAAAATAGCTTGTTGACAAAATTGTTTGAGGTGTAGGCAATGTATGCTATGCTTACAGTACGGACTTATCATGTATCCCTAGTTAAGAGCTCTGGTAGCATAGTGGTTATGAGTCGGGCTGCTAACCTCAAGGTCAGCAGTTCTAACCTACCAGCTGTTCCAAGGGATAAAGGTGAGGCTTTCTGCTCCTGTAAAGATTTACAGCCTCGGAAACCCTACGCAGTGTCACTGTGAGTTAGGATCGACTCCATGGCACAACAGCCACCACCGCCACTTAAAAGCACCAGGTGTCAACCTCGGCTTCCATTTACATACACAGGATGCACCAATGATCTCTAAAACAGTAAAAGTTCAAGTACAGTTTCCAACTTTTTGCGCTTTGATTATTCAGAACTGGGCCTCTGCCCTGTAGGTCTGCAGAAATTTTGAAAGAGGCTAGGACTGACTGCACTAACTGGTTTTTCTAAGAGTATGAATAACTCTTATGGATAACAGCAGCATCTAAGACCTGGCAGTACTTGAGCTTCTTTCAAAACAGTAACAGAATTTGTAAGCTAATTATGCTTTATAATTAATATCCAAAATTTCCAAGATTATTATTAGACATTTTGGTAGGGAGGAAAAAGACAAGGTAAATTAATGTATGAAATATACATAATATTAATGAGACAAAATAATTACTTCATACAACTAATGAAAAGAAGCAAGGGAATTAATTATCCAAGTAGGGCAATCAAAAGCCTAAGAAACTTTCTACCTTTGTAATATAATCAACACACTGTGATTACAGAAAACTCATTTTGGAAACTAGTGCTTTAATGTACCTCTATAATCTAAGGAGCCATGGAAGCTTGTGAAAAAGACCTATCCACCATGTTTATAATGAGGTGTGAAATTCAGTAATACTTCTTTAAGAAGGAACAGAGCATCCTCAACATCAATTTAACAAACAGACATGTTTTTCTTCACTAGTTCAAAGTTAGGCAGGAAAGAAAGGAACAGATCCAGAAACACAATTTGGCAAGGTGTGGTTGTTCATCTCATGGGTATGCGATAATCTGAAGAGGAGAAGCTGCTTGATTCGTATATTCCCTTCACATCTGCAAAGAGAAGCCCACAGATAAGTCAACTCATTGTAAGATACAAGCAAGTCTATCCTATCTTGTATATTTGATCTGAAAATTGCCTTGAGCTAGCTACATCATCTTGAAAGAGGTAATTTTTTAGTGATTTTTCATAAAGCAAAATTGAAATTTTTATGATCTCCCTCTCCTACCATCACTTGCCTAATATACAGAAACAGGATTCAGTGAGAAAAGTATGATTTCATATGTAAGACAAAATATTAATTTGTAAGCAGCATTAAATCATACTGATAGCCTATACCCACCTGTAGAGGAGTTCGATACAACCACTTCTCTTTATCAGCTTTAAGCTGCATACAGGCAAAGAGATCACAAACTGCTGGAAGGCCATAGCAATCTGGGGGAAAGTTATGTTCCTCCTTTAGGGGTGATTTAAGCAATACTTCCTGCAAGTAGACAAAAAGGTTGGGTTACTATATGGTACGTGGGAGGCATGAGACCATCTTAATACATCTTCCACATAGTGTCTATAGGGAATAATTTAAATAATGTCCACTCCAATAACAGCAAAAGTTATTATTTCTTCTACCCCAAGTTTTTCCCATAAATAATAGTAAAATATACTGGGGTTTGTTTGGTTTTTCCTTGTAGGTTGGGAAGTAAAGGACCTGGAAAATATACCATAATTTCAGTCTAAATAACCATAAACTTAACTACACTGGTAAATGTTTGTCTGCACTCCATTCTGTTGCTATTTTGACACCAAAATTCTTAGCCAACCTAGCATTTAAAGGTCTGCAATTAAAGAGTGTAAGAATTTATTAAAAAGTATTTCTAGCATAACTATTTTGGTATTTGTGCTCACCTGGGCCTTCTTTCGAAGTAGCCATTTGTCTTCTCCAGAGGGTACCTGGCTGAGATTTCGTGTGTTCACTGGCAAGACCCAGTCAGCTGGATTAAAGGGACACCGGGAAGTGGCCATCAGACTCACAAGCTTTTGTTTGCCAGCTGTGTCCTCGGTACTAAGCACTTCCTTGGGACTTCCTTCTTGGCATGATGGTCTCATGAGCCACCCTGACAAGGGACTGTTCCTTATGACTTGAAAGGAATCAGCAATTCTAGAAGGAGCCATGACCTTTGGTGCCTTAACTTGTTCTGTTGCCTCTGTTCTGGAAGGACAGAGCCACATATTTCGGGAATCTTTAAGCTTTTCAAGCTCAGATTTTGGATCCACAGGCATCCCATTTTTATCTTTTCCTTCTTTCTTCAGGAGCCATGTACACAGCGCTTCCTTCTCACAATTTTCGTCACACACACATTCAGAAAAGCTTGTGCAGGGCTCATTGGCTCTGCATATCTCTTCTACTTTATATGGTTCTTGGTGGTTCTGGACAAGCCAATCCATGGTAACCATGTTGGGGGTGGACAACGGTTTCTTAACTTCTAAGTGGTCATTTAGGCACTTCAGATTGCCCAGGTTTTCAATTTCCACACCTTTGGGCTGGTTGCCCTGACAATTGGTACAAGAGTCAGGCTTGACAAGCCAATCACTAACATTGTAGGGCTCCTGGAAAACCTGGAACAAGAGCTGAAACTTTTCACTAGTTTCACAGCTGCCATTTTCAGACTTCTCCAGCTTATGGGGCACCTGGGGAGTCAGCAACCAATCAGAAAGGTCCACCTCATCTTGTTCAAGAAACTCTACATCTCTAACTTTTTCACCTTCGGAGAATGAGTTGGCAGAAGGACTGTTGCGCTTTTGGTGACTTGATTTTTCAGAAACTTCTTGCTGCTGACTCTTGAGAAGCCAGTTTTCCAAGCCCTTCAGGTTGCCCAAGACATTACTGAAGAAATTGTAGGCTCTGGGAGAGGTCTATATAAGAAGTACACAGTATTTATTAGTTTCCCAGAACCATTATGACTGCTTTGGGGATTCAAAATAGATCAAGAGTTTTGTTTTCATATTTACTATATTTTTTGATGTTTCTAAATTTAAGCATACCAAAAAACTGACTAGTATCTCCCTTACGATAATCCTTTACAAATAAAGAAGTTACATTCATCTAAGGCTAATGAACATAAAAACACTTAACTAATGGGTAATTACAAAAACTCAAAGGAAAAAAAACTTGCAAATGATATTACAGTTCAGGAAAACAAGCATTTTCAATAATTGTAAAAACAAAGTGATACCAGCTTATTGGAAAACAGTATATATCAAAAGTCTTAAAAGGAAGGGTATGTCGAATTATAATTTGAATAATGTAATTTCTGTGAGTTTATTGCTAAGAAACTAATAAAAAATATACACAATTAGCTACTGAGTGTTAAGGAATTTTTGTTTATATCCAGAAATAATTGAAATGAAGTAGTAGCCAATCAAAATTACTACTGAAAACTAAATGGCAGAGAAATATTCATGATACTTCTGAAAAAAACCTGCTTATATAGGCAAGCTTTCCGAACAATTATATATATATACATGCATGGAGTCATGGAATGGTGTTGCAAGTTAATTTGCTGGACTACAACGATGTTTTCAATCCCAAGATCAGTGGTTTAAGCTTACCAACAACTCCTTGGAAATGCTAGAGTCGGAACTGACTCGACAGCACTTAACAACATATATGCATAGAAAAATTAATCTTATAGACAAAATGTTGTCTCTGCATGATAATTGTTTTGTGTTTCTTTAATCGTTCATAATTTTCTAAGCTTTTATAGTGCAGAAGTGATCATTACTATATTGTTAAGTTCCATGGAATCAATTCTGATGTATAGGGTTTCCAAGAAATGACTAGTGGGTTTGAACTGCCAGCCTTCTCCTACAATGCCACACCAGGACTCCATCATTACTATGGTAAACAATTATTAACTGCTTACAGACTAAGATCTAAAAACTCAACAAAGACATATACTAATAGTTATTAGTAACTAACCACAATTACCTCAGAAACATACCTGACTATTCTCCAAGGGCTGCTTTTGGGAGAGCCAATCCTGGGGATTGGCGCTGGGCATGTACACTGCCTGACGACCACTGGCAGGTTTGCTTCCAAGGAGCCACTCGCTGAGAGGGACAGCTGTGGTGCTGGCTGATGACATCTATAATGAAGTCATACTTAATTGCTTAATAGGGCAACGTCAATTGCAATGGAAAGTTCACCAGGGAAGCAGGGGACCTAGTTCTCTAACCTCGGCTTGACATGAACCAGAAATAAATCTCAATTTTCACAATTATAAAAGGAGTGGAGCTAATCGCTAGGATTCTTCTCAACTCTAAAGAACTAGGATTCTATGTTGACAACATCTTAAGAAGTTACATCATCTTGGTATTATAAAGAGAAGGATCCCCAAGAGAAAACCAACACCAACTAATGATTATTTCCTCTGAACCTATTGGGAGCAATTATATTGTCTCAATCTACATCTATAAGACCTCTGAATTTCTATCTGACATTTAAGACTATCTATTAACTCCATAAACTTAACTCATTACCATTGACGACTTTATATATATATGCTAGCAAAAAGAAATATAATGACTCAGTTATCAGACACCCATTATACCTGCTCTGGCACTGGGATATAACCTCTCTTCTCCAAGAAGGGTCCACTACTTGATGGGTTAGCATGAGCCAACAGGTGCTCAGGAATTTGCTACAAAATAAAGGCAGATTAATCATGTTTAGGCTAGGCTTTCATACCAAAGAGTAAGATTTTTATTCCTAACTTTAAAAAGCATTAAGCTGAGCATCACAATTTCACTAGAATATTCTTCAAACCAAATCCAGTGATCTATGAAGTGGTTATCAGATTTCAGAATTCTGTATCCCCTTGTAAGTGTTTGTTGTTGTGAAGTGCTGTGTTGGGTTTCTGAGGAGCAGTTGGTGAGCTTGAACCATCACCTTGTTGTACAAACTGACTGAAGTCTAGCACATTAACTCACAGCACTACACCAGGACTCCACCTATAAGGAACTATCATCATATAAAAAATCTCCACCAGAATGAATGGTAGAACATTACTACTTTAAAATCATTTTGAGTTAATGTCAAAAGTATTTAAAGAGCTAGATGTAAGATGAACGCCAGAGAATTATCACTGAGTCTATAAACTACCAAACTAACGCTCTAACTATAGATTTAATCAGAGCATGAAAGTAGTCCTAGTGGGGTGCTGTAGGATACGCAGTGTCAGTCTGAACTAGAAGGCTGGCGGTTCAAATTCACCAGCTGCTCCTTGGAAGGTCACTATGAGTCGGAATTGACTCAACAGCACTTAACAACAATCTGTGAGGCAACAGACTAACAAATACTTTATGATCCATCTGAGATCAACATTACTCACCATGGTCTTGAGGGACCCAAATGTGGTGATGGTCTGACGCAACGCAGTAGTGTCTGCTTCAAAGAGCAGGACAGTTGAGTCTTCTGGTTTGAGAGTCAAACTGCCCAGTCTAAGAAAAACAAAACTTGGTTATTTTTTAGGAATATCAGTTTCAACTTCATCCAAAATAACAGTCTATTTGTTTTTAAATACACTTTTCTAAAAAAAATTACGACTTACTGTATCAGTAGGTATTTATATTAGATACATAAATATATTAAGCAATAATCTTATCACAGTAAAAGAATTCAAATTAAATCAACACGGTTAATAAGTTCAAAGATGATTTTTGTGTTTTTTCATATACCAAAATTAAAACAAGCAAAAAGTGTCTGTACCTCTCCAGGCACACAGAGACTTGATTGGCTAGATCTTTGTTTGGGGAGCATTCCAGTTGATGAATAAGACAATTGAACTGGCCCAGTAACTACCAAAAAAAAAAAAAGAAGAAACATCAAGCCACAAAGATTTTTTAAAGCACCAGGTGTATCCAAATTAACAAAGAGCATGAGATGAGATTAAACTTTGATCCGATCTATATCAACACTTCCTTACAGAAAAGCCATTCTCTAGAAACTGGAAATCACATTCAAACCAACTACCGTCAGGCAGCGCCCTTACCCAGTAGAGCTGCTGGGCCTGTTGCTGCAGCGTCTCCTCTTTCAGTTGATAGATGAGGTCCACCTGTTCATACAGCCACACCTCACGGCTTCGAAGGCATTCCAGGTGACGGCTTATGCAGCTATGAATCTGAGCTTTCACCTACGGAACAGAGATGTTAGCTGAACTAGTGTTTTCCATGGAATGGTGAGGTTCTTAAGCTTTCAGGCGTCACAAATCCTGACAATCGAAGGACATCTATGGAGCATCTCAGAAAAATGCAAACACTAAAATTTTGCCTATAATTTCATTTTAGTGTCTATCCACGGTCTTACCAGAGCCCCAAGGACCCCAACTTAAGAATCCCAGATATAGAGGCATACCTAACAAAGTTCTCCATTAACACCCCACCTCCTAAGAGGATCCAGTTAATTTTGGGTATCCCATAGTAGCCACCACCTCAAGTAGTTTGTCAGTATGTTGCTGTGATGCTTCCTGGAAGCTAAGCCATGGGAATTTTAAATACCAGCAGGGACACAATGGTGGAGAGGTTTCAGCAGAGCCTCCAGACTAAGACAAGGGAGGAATGGCAAACCACTTCTGAATGACTAGCAACGGAAAGCCTTCTGAACAGCAGGAGAACATTGTCAGATACAAGGAGGAGCTGGAAGGTGAGCTCCTCAGGTTTGAAGGCATTCAATATACAATGGGATTTTCTGCCTCCTCAAAGCTGCTGGTAAGTGCCATCAAGTTGATCCCAACTCACAGCAACCCTGTATAGGGTTTCCAAGGAGTGGCTGGTGCGTTTGAACTGCCAGCCTTGTAGTTAGCAATCCAGTGTTTATCCTACAGCGTCACACCAGGACTCCTCAAAGTAAAGTTTAAGGAACCATGTGGATGGAGCAGTACTTTTCAGGACCTTCATTTGCAGATGGGGCACAAATCAAAACGAGAAGAGCTGCAAACATCAAATAATGAGAACATGGAACGAACAACGTATGAATCTAGGAAAACGGGAAGTTGGAAAGTAGAGAGTGAAAAAGAGGAAGATGCCCAATGGAATGGCCTGCATGGTAGCAGCAACAACAAACTCATCCATTTTGAGGATGGCACAGGATCAGGCAGTGTTTTATTCTGCTGTTCACAGGACCACTGTAAGTTAGAACTGACTCAATGGCACCTAACAAAAACAACAACAAAGTAAGACACAATGTAAGAATGTGTGGAGATACTGATCTTACTCCATTTCCCATGTAATTTTAAAACCTATGATGTCTGGAATTCATCAGTGGAGTAACACCGTTGTATTTTAAAGTTAACACTTGACAGATAAATAACAACTGTGTCTTTTCCTACTCCACAGAATCAGCCATCTACTGAGCATCCATAAAAGAGTTGAGACGCGCCACCACATCACGTCATGGCACATGACAACGGCAGTTTAGGCGATTCAATTATGAGACTGAACATAAACAATGCCAAGACAACAAAGAAAAACTATAGCTGCTACAAAGTAACTATGAGACTCCATGGAAATGATTTTCAAACACATTTTTTTTTTCAGACTAAAAGCTGTGTTTCAAAATGTTAAAATTCAGGCTACATGTTTTTATTGATGATGTTGTTAAAGTACCCTCAAGTCGCTTTCGACTCATAGCAACCCTGAATAGGGTTTCCGAGGAGGAGCTAGTGGGTATGAACTGCCGAGCCTGTGGTATGCAGTCCAGTGTTGATCCTACAGCACCCCACCATGAATCCTTATTGATGTAAGTTGTCATCGAGTAGGATCTGACTCATGGCATCCCCACGTGTACAGAGTACAATTGCTGCACAGGGTGTTCAAGGCTATGATCTCTCAGAAGCCCATCAGGCCTATCTTCCAGTACACCTCAAGGTGGGTTCAAACTGACAATCTTTCAGCTAATAGTCAAGGCTTTAGCCATGGAACTCTAACCAGGAACTCCCACCAAAACGTTACTAAGGATGATGGAACTAACAGATTGCATTCTGACTTACTCTTACAAATTAAGTCAGTACGAGAACCATGACACTAAAATTCCAACATAAACAATGAGAAGATGGCAGGGGACGTGCGATCCTTTAGGTATCGAAAGGACAGAGCTGACCAGTACACTGCTCACTGGTTTAGCTAGTCTGTTACTGATGGCAGTGCTCTAGAGTGGTACAGAGTTTTCCAGACTCTTCTAACATCTGCTTTACTTCTCTTTGGTATCCAAGGCAGCTGACTAGGAAGGGATGAGGGAGATTTGGTTGGCAGTCAAAACTCACATGCTTAGCCAGGCTCTAATCAGCCCTGTGATAAAACCAAACAAAGGAAGGAAAAAGCACATATCACACCTCTCGGAGATTATCTTTAATTTGCTGTTCAGCCCGAAGAACTCCACCAATAGCAAGCTCCAAGTCCCTTCGTGCATCACAACACCTCAAAAGGGGTTCTCGGTTACTGGGGAAGCCACTCTGATCCTGTGAAATGCTCATTGTGCCTTTAAAAGAGAGAAGGAAAAAAAAAAAAATTAACAATCCAACCAATCCAAATAAAATTTATCATTGCAATCAAAAGTCACCTTTCAAACATTCGTTAACTGCTGTAAAGTGGGTTCTAAATCATAGTGACCCTGCATAGGGTTTCCAAGGAGTGGCTGGTGAGTTTGAACTGCCAACCTTGTGGTTCAAACTGCCCTTGAGGTCCGGTATTTATCCTATAACACCACACCAGGACTCCCAGTATACTCTTAATCTATAGGTGTGGTGCTATAGGATCAGCACTGGACTGCAAACCACAAGGTTGGCAGTTCAAACCCACCAGCTGATCTTTGGAAACCCTACGTGGGGTTGCTATGAGTTGGAACTGACTTAAAGGCATTTAACAAAACAACAAAGTACTCTTAATGGAATCCTGGAATGACATTGTAGGATAAACACTGGACTTTAGTCATTTTAACTGAAAGGCCAGTGGTTCAAACTCACCAGCCACTCCTCAGAAATCCTATACAAGATCACTATGAGTCAGAACCAACTCGGCAGCTCGCAACAAACATTACAATGTAGTCTTAGGGAAATGGGGCATGGGAGTATGTGTTTCTTTCTACCAATGCCACACAAAGTCAAGTGACGCATGTATTTCTGTTTTACAGATTGAGACTGAAATGTGTGAGGATCCAGAATTACTTTTAGGAAATTAGCAGTGATTTGACATACACACTTCAGAGCACTGTTTAACCCTGGCATTTGTCTACATCCATTGTTGTTAAGGACCATAGAGCTGGAGACTGTGGAGTTTCTGAGGAACGACTGGTCAGTATGAACCATGACACTGGGTCAAGCTGACCTCATGGTCCAGTGCATTATCCTAGCGCTCCACACCAGGACTCCATTGAGAACATTTTTATTTTTATAGTTCTTTTTTTTTTAATTTAGGAAGACATTCGGGGTACTGTCACAGGTGTCATCAATGTGTTGTTGCTGTTAGATGCCATCAAGTCACACAATCCTGCTGGTGGTGTGCCAGCCTCTCTCAATTGTTGCTCTGTTAGATCCCACTGTTGTGGCCTCTCTGTCAACACATCTCATTGAGGGGCTTCCTCTTTTTCAATGACCCTCCACTTTATAAAAAAATATGATGGGCTTTTCCAGGGAATGAGCCTTCCTGACAAAATGTCCACAGTACATGAGAAAAAGTCTCAGCATCCTTGCTTTTAAGGAGCAGCCAGGCTGTACTTCTAAGACACATCGTTTGTTTGCTCTTCTGGCAGTCATGTATATGCAGTACTCTTCGGCAACACCAAATTTCAAGTGCATCAGTTCTTCTGCAGTCTCCCTTATTTACTGTCCAGCTTTTGAATGCATACTGAAAATAATCATGTCTTGGGGAAAACACAAATTCGTCCTCAAAGTGACATCTTTGCTTTTAACACAGTAAAGAGGTCATTTGCTGCAGATCTGCCCAATGCATCATTTGACTTCTTGACTACAGCTTTCTTCCAAGGTAGGTAAAACAAGAAAGTCCTGGTATGGGACTGTAGGATAAGCACTGGACCACAAGGTCAATTTCAACTGCAAGGTTAGTGGTTCCAACTCACCAGCTACTCCTCAAAAACCCTGTACATGGTCACTATGAGCCAGAACCGACTTGATGACACTTAACACAACAGCAAAGTAAAACAAAATCCTTGATCACTTCAATCTTTTCTCCGCTTATCATTATGTTTCTTATTAGTCCAATTGTGAGGATTTTTATTTTATGTTGAGGTGTAATCCATACTGAAGGCTGCAGACTTTAATCTATATCAGTAAGTGCTTCAAGTCTATAATATCAGCAAGCAAGGTTATGTCATCTGCATGTGGCAGACTGTTAATGAGTCTTCCCTCAATCCTGATGCTGCATTCTTCTTCATGTAGAACAGCTTCTTAGACTATATGCTCACATACCGTCTAAGTATAATGAAAGAATTCAACCCTGATGCATGCCGTTCCTGATTTTAAACCCTCGTTCTGTTTGAATGACTGCCTCCTAAGTCTATGGACATGTTTGAGCTGTAGTGGATTATTTAATATGTCTCTCCTAAATTTAGTCTTTGTAACTCCCACAAAGACTCTTTTCCTGATGGGTCTGGGTAAAAGAAAGTTGGAGAAAATAATGACAGGATGACACAATTCAGTTGTGGATGTTAACAAAGTACACTGCAATTGTAAAAACTTTAGACTCTAGCATGGGTATAACATGAACCATCTCAGAAGCAGGAGAGGGAATGCCATTACCATCAGAAAGAGCCAGAGAACCAAGAACAGCAGACAACAACCTGAGGTTACCACACACATCCATACCACCCAGAGCTCATCCAGATTTGTCTTGTGCCATCAAGTCAATTCCAACTCATAGTGACACCAAGGGATTCGGAAGAACACCTGGGTTTTAACTGCTGACCTTGTGGTTCGCAGGAGTCAGATATAGACACATTCAAAATAAAACCAACTTATAAAACTGAAAATAGGGAAGTAGAGAGATCAATGTATAATGAAATCAACTACAAAGCCATAGGAGTCCTGGTGTGGCGCTGTGGGTTAATGCACTGGACTGTAAAATAAGTTTGATCCGCAAGGTCAGCGGTTCAAGTTCACCAGCTGCTCCTCGGAAAGCCTATACAGGGTTGCTTTGGGTCAGAACCGACTCGACAGCACTTAACAACAACACAAACCCAAAAGATGGAATAGTATAGATACAGAACTTCAAAATGGCCAGGAAATCAAGCAGATTGCTCAAGCTAAAACGGACTATTTTAAAGGGAAAAAATTAATAACTACAGGGTAACCTCAAAGAAAAATAATACACCTGTACATCAAAATTTTAAAAAGACTTAAATCAGAAAGATTTAGTAAAACTTTAATACAACAGAAATGAAAATGAAAAGCAAATCCTCAAACAAAATTACCTCAGCACAGAAAATTATGTGGAACAAAGAATTCAGCAGCACCACATATACACGCGCAAACACACACACACACACACAAAAAAAAAAAAAAAAACGCAGAAAAATGACAGCAATGAATTCATATCTATTGTTAATTACACTGAATATAAATGGATTAATTGTACCAGTCAGGAGACCTAGAGTAGAATGGATAAGAAAACAGGATCCTTCAATATGCTGTGTATAAGAGACATATCAAAAAGACAGAGACAGCCTATATGACAATCAACAGAAGAATGGTTAAACAAACTGTGGAGCATACACACAATGGAATACTATGTACACACAACATTGAAGAATAACGATTAGTCTGTGAAACACCTCACAAACATGGTTGAAACTGGAGGACATTATGCTAAATGAGATTAGTCACGAAAGTACAAATATTTTATAAGACCAAAGCTGTAAAAAGTAAAAATGAAAACAAAGGTTTTCTTGATAAAGGCAACAATCTTTAATGGTTATGGGGACAGAGGAGGGAAAATTATTCATAGGACAGAGGGTAAACACATGTTTACATGGGTGATAGGGCAGACAATATACAATAAGAGACAGGTTAGCAAAGAAAAGATGAAGGTAGATGGAGACAAAGGGAGGAATGCAACAGTTAAAAAGTGAATAGATGATGCGACTGGGGACTTTGCACCCAGAGAGGGAAAGGGACTGGGGGGAGGAGGGGGAAGTGTAGGGGGCGGGTTTCTGGGGATATACCCTTTGAGTGGTTGATGATGCATGGAGGGGAATAGAACCATGGCAATCGGATGATATACGATGGAATGAATGTAAAACTAAAGTTC
>NW_006408807.1:321242-321770 GCF_000296735.1 Chrysochloris asiatica | reverse complement strand
CTAAAGTGGATAGAGAGAAATACTGTTAACTGATGGTACATGGAGGAGAGTATAATCAATGTAATGAAACAAGGTATATGATTTGTTGAATTTAAAACTGATGATCTGCCCTGTAAACTTTCACTCAATCCACAATAGAAACCTTAAATTAGGAAAAAAAAATTTTTAAAAAAGATTGCAATCTTGAGACAAAGAAAAAACAAAAAACAATAAAAAACAATACAGGCAGATGGACTGTTTACTACAAAAACAAACAAGTAGCTCACGCAGGTGACATCAAGGCAAGTGGTTGTGTCCTCTCAGGGCAAATCTCCTTCAAAGGCTGGGACCCAAAGGGAATACAGGCTCTGATTGGTGACCATGTTCTTCGCCAGTAGAGGGAAGGAGGGAAGGGCAGCAATGGAGCTGTGAGCTAAGCCCTGCATTGTTTAATAGACTCCTGTGAATCCTGCTGGAGACCTGGCTGGCCAGCAGTGTGGCAAGACCTAGGGACTCTTGGGCCCAGAGACAGTGACATAGCCACAGAGG
>NW_006408807.1:307726-320816 GCF_000296735.1 Chrysochloris asiatica | reverse complement strand
TGGTTATGAATCGGGCTGCGAACCTTAAGGTCAGCGGTTCGAAACTACCAGCCGCTCCGCGGGAGAAAGATGAGGCTTTCTACTCCCGTAAGGATATACACCCTCGGAAACCCTGTACAGGGTCGCTATGGGTCGGAACCGACTTGACGGCACTTAACAACAACAACAGGCGGGGCCAAGGAAAGGAGATGTGGATGGGTCTCTTGTGATACAATGGTGAATAATTGTTATCAGGACTGATTGTGAGGGCTGGAAATGTAAAGGTAGACATTTTGTAGCAAAGTGAGGGGAGGAATTAACTTTGCAGTCTAGGGGTGGAGGTCTCTGGGACCATCAATGGAGAAGAGCGGAGAACGGAACCCCTCCCAGGGAAGTGTGATGCCAGAGATGGAGGCAGAGACGAGGACGCAGAGAGATGGACTGGCTTGGGACTTTAGACCCAGCGAGAGAGAGGGGCAGTGTGCTGACGACCAGGGGTGGGGGCTGGGGGGGCAGGCTTGCGGAGTATACCCTGTGGTTGGTGGATTGGTGGATGATGCATGGAAGGGATTGTAACCATGGCAAGGAAGCGATATATGATGGGATCAATGTGAAGCTAATGTTCTCCCATGTAAACTATCACACAACTCAAAATAAAGCATCCTATATGCTCTGGTAGCTTAGTGGTTACGAACTGGGCTGCGAACCTTTAGGTCAGCAGTTCCAAACTACTAGCTGCTCCGCAGGAGAAATATCAGGCTTTCTGCTCCCGTAAAGATTTATGGCCTCAGAAACCCTGTACAGGGTCGCTATGAGTTGGAACTGACTCCACGGTACATAACAACAACAACAATATGCTTAAATAAATAAAAGAAGAGCCAGAAATGTAGTGTGTCCTTTAGAGCCTGAGATGCCGGCTCACTAAACGTCCTCAATTCAGGGACAGAAACCTCGGACAATGGATAAGTAGAGGAGTGGCAGGATCAGAACCAAGAGTCAGAGAAAGAGACAAAGCAGTGAGCTTCCCATCCCAGGGAGCAAGTAAAGTTGAGTGCTTTGGGAAAGGATGTTCACTTGGGAAGTGGGGTGCCTCTACACACTTAATTGGGGGAGCTAGAGTTGCCGATCCATGAAGCTCCAGCTGATTGGATTCCAGTGGAATCCACACGTATAGTCACTGTTTTAAAAATCTGTTTGCAATGAAATTCGATCATGCAATCTCTGGCATTATTTGTATCACCAAAGTCATATTTTCCAGCTACTCATTTTTCTTCAATGTTATCAACTTTTACATTCTAATAACCAGTGATTATCAATAGATCTTAATTGCATATCGCACATTTCAGACCTCAGACTTTGGTAGTAGTCTTCATTTTCTTCTTTGGCCTTAGAGCATGGTGTGTAAATGTGAGTAACAGCCATATTAACTGATCTTCCTTGTAAGTGTATGGATAGTATCTCATCGCTGACTACACTCTACATCAGCATAGATCTTCACGTTTTCCTTTTGGCAATAAATGTGGTATCATTCCAATTCAATTTTCATTCACAGAAAACTACACCAATTCAAAATGGCCAATACCAGGTTCATTTCAGCTCACTAATACAAAACGTATCAATCTTCATGCACTCCCTTTCATTTGTGACAATTTCCAGTCTTCCTAGACTCATACTTTGTACGTTTCATGTTCCAATTATTAGTGGGTATTTGCAGGTGCATCTTCCCTTCTGAAGTCATGCCACATCAGTAAGTAAAAGGCCTGAAAGCTTCATTCCATCCACATCATTAGGGTCAACTCTACTTTGAGCACACAGGATTTCCTGAGTCATATTTTGAGGGCCTTCAAATCTACAATGTTTATCTTTTGACACTATCTTAAGAATGTAAATCTGACAAAATTTCATAGATTCTAAAAAGGATATAACAGTAGTATATAAGAATTTGGTGTGGGACTTCTGTTGTGGTGCTGTAGAATCACACTGGACTTCAAACCACAGGATGGGAGTTCATATGCTCCTCGGAAACTTGATACAGGGTCACTATGAGACAGAATTGCCTCAACAGCACCTAACAACAACATATAGAGAGAGGAGCCCTGGTGTGGCTCTGTAAGATAAGCACTGGACTCCTAACCACAAAGTCAGCAGTTCAAACCCACCAGTGGCTCCTCAGAAACCCTATACAGGGTTGCCATGACTCAGATAGAGAGAAAGTTACCTGGTGGTGTGGTGGTGTGGCTGTTAAAGCATTCAGTTGTTGGAATCCACCAATCACTCTACAGGAGACAAACGTGGCAGTCTGCTTTTGTAAAGATGGTGGTTGTTGCTGTTATTATGTGCCATCAAGTCAGTTCCGACTCATAGCAATCCTGAGTTTCTGAGGAGTAGTTAGTGTGTCTGAACCATCCACCTTGCAGCTCAAACCGCTCTTGCGGTCCAATTCAGTCTAGTACGTTATCCTACAGTGCCACACAGCTGTGGAGTCCCTACAGGGAAGTTCTGCTCAACTCTAATGGGCTGCTATGAGTTAGAACTAACTTGACAGCAATAGGTTTGGGTTTACGCACAGAGAACTCTCTAGTAAGTTCCGATTTATGAGAGATAAGGGAAGTGAAAAGAAAAGCACATAACCAATGACATAATGATATTACACTGAGACAGAATAGTGTCAGAAAAGTAATCACACAAATCTTGACAATGTTGGAAGAACAATTTGTGGTCCATCCTGGGTGGATCCAGATCAGAGATGGTTTCTAAATGCTGAGAAAAATAAAGCAGTGATGGCTGTTGGACTGATTCACTAAGCCCTGTGAATCCAAGTTATTTCCTTTTTCAGTTTTACTCAACTGGCCATTGAACAGAATGCTGTCAACATTAACATATACAGACTAACGTAAGACTGTTGATAGGCTGTATGTTATTGAGTCTGTACAACTGAACTGAATCATTATTTTTTTACAAAGTACTCAAAGATTAATGGGCTGCAGTTTTTGTGGCATACCCCTAAATTACTCAACTATTTTCTACAACTACTTGTAACAAAACATGGAAGATATTAAACTTAGAGAATAACATAAGACTGCCAAAATACTTACTTTCCATCACATAAATATTTAGATTACAAACAATCTTTACCTAGCTGTTAAATGTAACAAAATACAGATTTTTTTACATTGGAATGGGGGAATACAAGGTGGAAATAATAAGAGTAGATAATTTTTTTAATTGAAAACTAAGTTGTATGATAGTCAGCAAGCGGTATGCTAGATCTAAAAAAAATAATAACTTACATCATATGATGCATTTGTGTCTGCCACAGACTAATCTGTTTTATGTTCATTAGAAACGAAATGTGATCATTCTGAGTACTATACTTTAGTTGAGGGCAATCAGAGAGAAAAGAGACTTCCAACTCTCAAAACACTTCTCCAGGAAGAGAGGCTGTTTAGTCTAGATAAGTCTCTGGGAGGATATGATTACTAGTCTCCAATATTTGGAGAGTTGTCAGGTAGAATAACTAGACTTGTTTACAGTTGTCCCAGGGAGGAAAAAATTGACAAGTGCCATTTCAGACAATATATGAGGTAACTTTCTAACCGCCCTAGCAAAAACGACCAGTAAAGCCACCCAAGAGCAGCTCAGTGTGAAGTCCTTCAGATGACCAACTGCACATCTGAACAGTTTGGGGAGTTTGGGCCTAGCTTTATGGACCAGTTGGCGACCTGAAAAGCAGGATCAGGCAGGATGAAGCAGTGTGAGCCCCACCCTCAAAATAAAATGATAGGCTTTCTTGTGACCATCTCAGCAAAAGAGTCAGTTCCAGGAACTACTGAGTTCCTATAAGAAACTCTGAAAGGTTCAAGAAACTTTGCACTTCCCCTTGTTTATTTTACCCTCTCAGTCTGCTTCCCCATGATGAGTTTCTAACAAGGAAGGGCTTCCTTAATTATATCTGACAGGAAATCCCTGCAAAATATGTTTCTAATACTTGAAGCATCAGTTGTCACTATTTTGCTGCCTTCTTTTACACACTGTCCAACTGTAATCACAGACAGTGAGCACTCCGTAAAGAGTCTGAAAAACAGCTGCATAAATGGGGCGAAATTCTGGCTCAGATTTGGAGTCTGGGTGGCAGTTTACTAACACAGGTGCTTAACCTTGCAACCAAAGTAAAGTGATGCAAGGCCCGTTTAGCTATTTTTTAAATGTATTACCCAACTGTCCTTTAAATGTATTAACCTAATGAATGTCCTGTTCTTAGGTTCTCATACTTTGTGTGGAATGCCACAATGCCTGGCAAATGGTAAAACTTAGTAAAATGAAATTAAAATGTTGCTTTGCAATGTCAAAAACTCCAGAGCTCTGATCAGATGAGAGATGATCCAAATATATCCAGTGCTGACTATAATAATACTGGATCAGTTGTACAAAGAAAATGAAAATCCTCACAACTGGACCAAGAAGTAACATCATGATATACAGAGAAGAGATGGAAGATGTCAAAGATTTCAGTTTCCTTGGATCCATAATCAACACTGATAGAAGAAGCAGTCAAGAAATCAAAGGACTCACTGCATTAGGTATATCGGCTACAAAAAGCCCTCTTTCATGTGATAATGAGAAAAGAGTCGTTTTGAAGGTTTATCCTTTGCTGCCATTGTCTCTGCACCTCCTCCTCAAGGGGCAGTCAAAGGGCATCAGCCTCCAAGTCTGGACACCAAGAAAGACACTGTGTAAAATGCACACCTTCAGAACTGAGGTCAAGAGCTCCACCAGCCAGATGATCTTAAATCACCATGTGTTGAAGCCTGAACCTGTTTTACAAAAGCCTGTGTAACAGAGATAACTCTGGGGTCTGACATGCTTGCGTTCCAGACTTGAGACCTATGTACTAGTTACTTCATTTTTGGGCTCCAATTTCCTCTGGGAAAAAATAAAGCCAATGACCGTCATTACAAAGGGCTGCCAAGAGGGTAAAGTGAAACATCACATCTCTAAGTACTTAACCCTGCACTCTGTTGTTGGTGGTGTTGTTATGTGCCATGGAGTCCGTTCAACCCTGCACTCTAAGTATTCCATATTACTTTTTGAAAGTTGTTGTTATTATTGTGATTCGATTTTGCTGAGTGACGGGGACTTTAGGAACCTTCACCTTTGTGGAGTACACAAATCAGCAACTATGTTGGAGAAAGTTTTCAGAGAAGGCCTTAACTCAGAATCCTTTTAGCTGCTTATTGTACTATGACCTTGGACCATCAGCACTTACTGAACGTAATTCCCTAGTAATTCCCTAATTCGTGAGGACACTATCTCCGTCATGGAATTGTATCTGGTGCTTGCTTTAAAAATATTAATTTCTCATCTTTACATTGTTATTGTTTTGCCACTGAGTTGGTTCCAACTCATGGTGACTCTGTATATAGGGTTTCCAAAGAAAGGCTGGTAAGTTTGAACCACTGACTTTGTGGTTCAAACTGACCTGGACTCCTTTGCATAGCAAAACCTCAATCATCTGTAATATATGAGGGGCTTCAAAAAGTTCAAGGATAAATTCCATTGTGTTTTGTTTTGGGGAATGATAATATATTGTTTTTGTTTGTTTAAGTTTTTATTGTGAATTGAGTCACATTTTACATGGGAGAACATCAATTTTACACTCATCCTATCGTATTTTGTTTCACTGAAATGATTAAAATCCCCTCTGTGCATCACAATTCAACAGTATTTGCTTCTGTTTCCCTCTCTCTGTTTTGTTTTTTTGAAGGTACAGCAAAACATTCAGGAATATATAATCATTTAAACAACCCGAGGGCACATTCTGCAAGCCTGCCTCCTGGCTGCCAGCACACACACACCCATCTCTTTCCATGAGTCTACAGTCCTCAGCTGCTCTATCTCTCCATGACATCATCTGTGCCTCCATCTCTGGTGTCGCTGCTTCTCTGGATAGGATACTGCATTCCACTCATGCTCTTCTCCCTTGATGGTCCTAGGGTCCTCTGTTCCTATACTAATTAACTACTCCCCCCTTTTTGTTAACAAAACTTTGACCTTTACAGTTCTGACAATCACAATTAGTCATGATAACAGTTACTCACTATTGAATTATAAGAATCTTTTCCCCACGTCCTTTCACCAGACCCATCTAGACAAGATGAAATCTATTCAGTGGGGATTCTACCTTCCCCTGCACACTCTTAAACTAAGCTCACTCTTGAAAACTTGTAAGCCAGTCACTTTTTGCCTTTATAAACCCTACCCCTCCCCCGCACCCATTTTTGGTAGCCAGTGTCTACGTTGCCCATCCCTGTCAACCCTGTGTACAGAGGGGATGGAAATGGTCTTTGCTGTGACGATTCCTTCCCTCCCTCTCAGTTGGTATTTTAAGCTAGATAATATATTATTTGAATTATTACGTTTGACTATTATAAAATTTAAAGGAAATATGAAGAATGGAAAAAGAGTTGCTTTCCTACCTCAATTAAGGCAAAGCTATCTTTGCTATATCAGTAAACCTAACGTTTCCTTTTGTAAACTTTTTATTATGAATTGACTGAGGTTTACAGAGCAGATCATCAGTTTTATATGCAACAAATCATATACTTTGTTTCATTCCAATGATTACAATCCTGTCCATGTAACACCAGTAATCCATTTCTTCCCTGTTGCTTTTGTTTTTATTCCTCCTTCTTTCCCAACCCTTCTGAATTTGCCCTTTAATCTTGAATGGTTACTGCTCCAAGGTGTGCATAACTGTTGTTATCGTCCCTTCCATACAGCTATCTGGAGTCCTAGTCCTGGTGTGGTGCTGTGGGTTAATGAGCTGAACTGAAAAGTTGGTTTGAACCACAAGATGGGCAGTTCAAGTTCACCAGTCACTCCTCAGAAACCCTATGTAGGGTCAATATGGGTCGGAACTGACTTGACAGCACTTAATAACAATACACCTATCTACTGTTTGGCTGAAAATTGAGCCACGAGGGCAAGTTCAGTTCCAGATCGGAATGGTGACCAAAGGTCATATTCTCAGGTTGCTCCACTCTCTGGCCTGTAAGCCTAGTTTATTTTTTTTTTAATAATTATAAATTTTGTTCCACATTTTCTCCCACTCTCTCCAGAAACTTCTAATGTGATCCCTTTCAGAACAGTTGGTAGTGGCAGCCAGACACGAACGACCTGGTTCTTCTGGTTACAGGGGTCATGGAGACTGATGTTCCATTTATCCAATGGACTAACTGATTCCAAGCACCTCTAATTTTCATCCACAGGGAAAGACCAATAGTTGTACCTTAGATGACCATTCCTGAGCTTTTAAGATCCCAGTTGTTGCTCACCAAAATATTATGTAGAACATTTTCTTTATGAACAGTTACGCCAATTGACCATGGTGTCCCTTAAGACTATGGCCCTGATCCCCCAGTCCCAGCAACCCATTCCCTCAAAGAGTTTAGCAATGTCTAAGTAGTTTTCATAATTTTACTAGTGGCATATTCTATCACATTCATGGGTAAATTTGCAGCAAGCCTATATATATTTGTTGTGTATTCCCAGTCTTCCTCCCATATCCTTTCAGACTATGTATCTGTCCAGTACTGCTGCTGCTGCTAAATGCCATCAAGTTGGTACCGACTCAAAGTGATCCTGTATAGGGTTTCTGAGGAGCAACTGGTGAGCTTGAACCACCAACCTTGCAGTCCAGTACATTAACCCACAACGCCACACCTGGACTGTTACAGCGGAAATGTGGACCATAACAGCATACTTAACCTCTACCCTTTCATTCTTGCATTCTCCATGTCCTCCCCTGCCTTCATCGTTTTGACAACCTCTCTCTTGTTTTACTGCTTTCCTTGTCACCCAAGTTAGCACATGTTGTTGTCATGTGCCACTAAGTCAGTTCCAATTCATAGCAACTCTGTATAGGAGTTCCAAAGCTGTAGTAAATCTTTGCGGGAGCAGAAAGCCTCATCTTTCTCCAAAAGAAAGGCTGGTGGGCTCAAACTGCCAAATTTGTAGTTCACCGTCCCCTGGACTGTGATATTACCTTTAAATTTCAATTTTCCATAAACTTTTTGAAGTCCCCACATATACCAAGTAAACACTTGGCTTTTTTCTTTCCTATAAAAGATAGGCCCAAATCATCTAATTCTAAAATTCAAATCAATGAAAACTAGACGACTAAAATCATCTTATCTTCACCTTTATTATCCAAACTCCTGACCTAACACCTTCAAAGGAAGGGTGCCTTAAATTTTTACTTTTTGAGACACATTTGAACATTTACATGCTTTCTAAAACTTCTCTGCCTCTAAGATCTCTGTCCTAAGTTTCAGAATTTTTCTAAAAAGAGTCGAGAAGGGGCAAAGACATACGCATATACCTCTCAAATGAAAACAGAACCTGGAACTATCTTGTAACAGAAGTTCTACAAACTATATATGTCATACTTGCATAATACTTTGCAAAAAAACTAGTTATAAAACCTGAAGATCATGAAAGAATTGAACAACTAACCACCAGTGAAGCTAAGTCATTATCATATGGCTTGACCAAAAAAGTTTCCAAAGAGCTATATAACCCCTATGACGCACTCACATAAACCACAATTCAAAGCTGCAAAACAAAAAACAACAAAACCTTGGCAACCTGTTTAGTATGGCACTCTCATTTAATAGATGAAGACACAGACCCAGATAGGTTAAAAGGGCTACCTAAAGGCAGAGCTGAGTGTAGAGCTGTTTCTAAGGGTTAGCCCCAATTCTCTACCTTACACTGTTAATTCTCCCATCTGTGTGCTATTAAGTGCCATCAGGTCAGTTCCAACTCACAACTACCCTGGTACAGAGCTTCCAAGACTGTAAATCTTTATCTGAGGCTATAAATCTTTATGGAAGCAGAAAGTCTCATCTTTCTCCCACAAAGCAGCTATTGGGCTTGAACTGTCGACCTTGTGCTTAACAGTCCAGTGTTTATCATACAGAGCTACAGAGCACTCTCTTTAATGTACTGTTGTTGCTGTTGTTAAGTGCCGCCAATAGCAACCCTATAGAGGGTTTCCAAGGAGCAGCTGGGAGGTTTGAACAGTCAACGTTGTTCAAATACATTAAAATACATTAAAGAGACTCCTGGTGTGACGCTGTAGGATTAGTCCAGTACTATCAACCATAAATTATTTTTATTTGCCAACTCTAGAATTTAAAATTGACATTCAAATGGCATAACTTCTATTCATTTTCTCAGTTCATTTTCATAGCCTTCTAAATAATTTACGACCACAAAATTTCAGATCCTTCTTGCTTGAATAACAGCAAAAATGAATGACATGATCATCTCAAGATAATCAAAGCACTGCCAAATGCCAGTGGTTATGGACAAAGGAGCAAGAGGCCTACATTCTGAGCCCATGTCTAGGTTCACGCGACTCGAGTTGCTGAGTGCAGCTGAGACTAGATCACCTTGAACTGCACCTTGCAGCTTTCAAATTTGGCCTTCACTGCCACCTGACCACCGCTCCCTGCCCCCAAAACAAAGATACCTACTTTTTTACTTATTTTGGTATCTGAATCATTGCCAGGCAGTCAAACCCCTAAGAAACACATAAGTCCTATAGACTACTGAATTTAAAACACTATAAATTTGGTTATCTTTGATGAGACAACTGCATTGGGCTGTTAGTACAAAAACTCTGGTAAAACAATCACTAAACAGTAATTGACATTCCACACATTCAATTTACCATGAGAAATTTCTTTACTGTTCTTTCTTATCAGTTAAAAAACAACAAGACCTGTTTGTGATGATAATTTGTTTACCCAAAGTCATATATACCATATCCTAGCTCCAGTCCACATTAAATGCTTTATTGAGTAGTCTCTGAAATCCAGGCTATAGTTAACCTTAATTATTTTAAAAACATGTAAATAATCATTAATAACCAAAGAAAAGTTAACAAAATAAGGTAACAGTAAATTCACTCTAGCAAATCTTAAAGTTACAGCAGTGAGCTTGGATTTGTTATCTTTTTTAAGAAGGTACACAAAGGTTCTGTGAAAGCCAGAGCCTAGGTAAGGCAGAAACCTGTTAGAGAAGGAAAAGAAATGTTTTCTACAGAATCAAGCATTAGAAAAGTGGTATAAGACTGTTCCCTGTCAAAGGCGGAAACCTTGCAAGACCCAGAAAAAAACCAAGCAGTCTGTGAGCATTCTGCTTTCACCAGTCTCATTGTACAAATCATTGATTTACGAGCGCCAGTAATCCCATGACATCAACTTTTAGAAGTAGTCATTTTCTAGGCTTCCCAGCTATATTGAGAACCTTACAAGACCTTGGATCCAGTCCTCTCAGGAAGCCTGTTCACTCTGGGGCTTGGAGCTGGCACTTTGGCTGCAGAATGCATTTGAGCAGTCCAGCTAAGACACACCCTTCTCTGACCAGGCACCAGACCTCCCACAAAGGCCCCTAGACTACAGGACATACCTCTCAGGCCAGGTCCCCTAGCAGATATGCTGGTGAGCAGATGATCTCTTTATCTAAGTGTGGAATGTGGCCTGAGCCCCAGGCTGCCCCACCTTGCAAGTCATTGGCTATGGCCACAAGGGACAGGAAGGGGAGAGAGGATCCACCCACACTGCACCTCCCAGAGGGTGTGTTTAGACCCCCAAAAGCTCCAAAGCCCCCAAGGCACAAGGCTGAACCCTAAGACCAATCCTCCCAGTGAGACAGGTAGCGCCTAAGACGCCTGCCTGCAGCTCCCGTCTGGCTGCTCTGGATGAAGCCCTCTCCCCGCCTGGACCAGGTCAGGCCAACAGCTGCTCTAGTCCCTACTCTTCCCCTACCATCCATGCCCCACACAGTCTTTGTTTGGAGTTCTGCTGCATGCAGAGAAGGAAAATCGGGACAGCTAGAAGGCTTGGTTGCATAGTGAGTAACGAGTTGGGCTGCTAACTGCAAGGTCAGCAGTTCCAAACTACCCACTCCAAGGGACAAATAGGCTTTCTATTACCATAAAGATTTACACTCTCGGAAATCCTACAAACTCCACAGCACACAAACACAGTCATTAGTCTTACCAAGTTATTATTGGGATGTCCCTGGTCAATAGCTCTGATTCCAATGGTTTCAACCCAGTTCTACCCTTGAATTTTGTTCCAAGCTCTCAGACATCCTCTCACATCTGTGACACACTTCTACCTACCTCTCCTGCCAGGCTCCGAGCTCTCTTTCTGAAGGGACCTCATTCCAGTGCTGCCTTTGACACCTCATGATGCTTTTCATTCACCAAAGATTTTGACTGAGCACCTACCGGATGTCATGCAGTATTCTCCATACTCAGAATATAGTAGTCAATGTGTCAGCCTCTCTAGAGAGGCAGTAATACACTGGTTAAGAGAATGGGCTCAGAAGCTAGACATACATACAGGCATGAAACCTAGCTCTGACAGTTATATTCTGTGTAATCTATGACAAATCACTTAATCTCTCTGAAAAATGTGGACAATAATAATGCATACAACTCAATGAACATTATATGAATTAACAATGTTTAGGGCAATGTCTTGTTGTTGTTAAGTGCTGTCGAGTCATTTCCAACCCACAGCAACCCTGTCTGTATAGGGTTTCCAAGGAGTGGCTGGTGAGCTTGAACTACCAACCTTGTGGTTCAAACAATTTTGCAGTCCAACGCATTAGTCCACAGAGCTACACCAGGACTCCAGGGTAATGTCTAGCATATAGTACACTACAGCAAACTACCTATTTGATAACTATCATGGCTCATGGTTGTTAAGTGCCATCCAGTCAATTCCGACTCATAGCAACCTTGTATAGGGTTTCCGAGGCTATACTCTTTATAGAAGGAGACAGTCTCATCTTTCTCCCAAGGAGCTACTGGTAGATTATAACTGCTGATCCTGTGGTTAGCAGTCCAACGCGTAATCTTTAGGCTCATGGTACTTCTAATCTAGCTCCTTTCTCCAGAGAAAAACAATCATTTATAGAATGAATATCACTAAGGCCAGATGATGAAATCTAGGCAGCACTATCAATTCTGAAATGTAAAATGCCTGCTGTTGGTTCAAGGCAAGATGGCAGAGCAAGCAGAACAAGGATATGGTAGACCAAGTAAAAAAAAACAGTTAAGCATGGTGATCCTCGACCTACGAGTTCCAGAGAACAAGATGGAGAGGGGAACTGAGTGCTAAATGGAAGAGGAAGCTGAACAGGAGCAGCATGACAGAAGAAAAAGCCATCAGGAGGTTTTTAAGATGACTATCCATGCATGGCCTGAGGGCACGGGACACAGATGGAGTCTGCAGTTCCGGCTAGCCCTCCTGATAAGTGGGGTGGGGCCAGTCCATCAAACAGCACCACCTCCTGCTCAGACTGCTTTGTCTAGGGTAGGACATCAGGCATACTACCCCACCCCCCCACATATGAAAGTATATGAACCTGTTCTGAACTACATTATACACACAGCAAACAAAAGTGCATTGACATCCAGATTGTAGCACATCCATTAGGTAGTGAGTGCTTGAGAACACACCAACATACAATTAGTAATTAAGTACAGATACACCACCACCAAAATGTATGGAAGAAAACAGACTATTCTAGCTTTCACAAAGAAACAAGAGAGAGGACCTCAAATAAGTGTCCAAAATACAGAATTGGAAAATAAAACACATGAAACGGTATCAGAACTACTTGATAAGGAATTTAGAGGAATGATGATTTAGGTACCTTCAACAGACTGTAAGAAGGATGAACAAAATCAAGGAGAACACACACACACTCAAAAGAAATTCAGGAAAACACTACAAGAACAAACTGATGAAATCAATGAACAATTTGTCAGTTTGAGGACTCAGGTGCACCTGACCCAAGCCATGGGATTTTCAATCTCCTCATATGCACATGAAAGTTGGACAATGAATAAGGAAGCCTATGCATTTGAATTATGGTGTTGGAGAAGAATAATAAAAGTACCATGGAGAACAAACAAATCTGTGTCTTGGCAAAAGTGCAGCCAGACTCTTAACTAAGCTCCCTCTTGAAACCTTGTAAGCCAGTCACTTCGTGCCTTTATTGCCCCCTCATTTTAGATAGCCAATGT
>NW_006408807.1:306239-307626 GCF_000296735.1 Chrysochloris asiatica | reverse complement strand
TGTGATACAACAGTGAATAATTGTTATCAGGACTGATTGTGAGGGTTGGGAATGTAAAGGTAGACATTTTGCAGCAAGGAGGGGAGTGATTAACGTTGCAAAAGGGAGAAGAGCGGCGAGCGGGACCCTACCCAGAGAAGCAATGACACCAGAGATGGAGGCAGAGATGATGTTGTGGAGAGATGGAGCAGCTGGGGACTTTAGACCCAAAGAGGGAGAGAGGCTGTGTGCTGACAACCGGGGGAGCAGGCTTGCAGGGTTGATGAGGCATGGAGGGGATTGTAACCATGGCAATGAAATGATACACGATAGGATGAATGTAAAACTAATGTTCTCCCATGTAAACTATCACAAAATTCACAATAAAACATTAAAAAAAATTTTTTTTTAAAGTGAACAGAGAATACTGTTAACTGTGCCACCATGTAATGAATGACACTATCCAATTTGTTGAATGTAAACTGATGATCTGTTCTGTAAACTACTCAATTCACAATAAAATGTTGAAAAAAAGAAGAGCCAGTGTCTTTTGAATCTTGGTTTTCCTTGAATTAATTATATTATAAAACAGATACTGGAGGGGGAGAGAAAGGAATAGCCAGAAATACCACCATAGAAAGCTTGTAAGTCCATCTTCTGCCTATAACTCATTGGAATACCTAAAATGGGGCTACAATTTGCCCAGTAAAGGAGGCTTCCTGCGGAGCCTCTGCATTACATAAGACCATAGGTGGATTCCTGAACAGCATCCAGAATCTTCAGAGGGGAAATTTCCACATGAATGGACAAGCAGACCAGACTGGAGCTGCCAGAAGAACAGAAGATACTTCCTGAAAGAAAGACTGACAGGAAAAAGACAAAACAATACAGGCAAGGAACAAACAAGATGGCGAATTGGGTGGAAATGCAGTGAAGAGCTCTGCCAGCAACAACACAGAATACCGGACCAAGCAGGCACAGGGGATGGTCTGAACCACATATAAAGGAATATTTATAAGGTTGGAAGTCTTACAGTTGGGGGAATTTGTGGCAGAAGCAAGAAATCCATTGCTTTCTAGTTCGGAATGCTCAGCTGTTCCAGGAACCGCAATCTTGGGTGAGGCCAAGTGGGGGAAGGATCGGAGTGACCATAGACGCCTGGCAGAATCGCGAAGATAAAAGTGTGGACATTCTTTTCTTTTGGTAGCTGTTCATGGTCCCTTGCTGTCTAAGCACCTCCATTATGATCATTATAGGGGCACCTGAGCTAGCAGACACTCCAGCCCCAACCTCGGAGGGTTCTACTATGCATGCAGGCAGATCTTGAAATTTAAAGAGACAGTTTCCAATTAAAACCAAACGGCCACAGCCAGCCGTGAACTGTTTATAACTAGAAAAAGGGCCTGAA
>NW_006408807.1:295202-298905 GCF_000296735.1 Chrysochloris asiatica | reverse complement strand
TAAACTTTCACTCAATCCACAATAAAAACCTTAAATTAAAAAAAAAAAAAGTGCAGCCAGAATGCTCCTTAGAAACCAGGATGGGCAGTTTTTGTCTCTCATACTTCGGACATAGTATCAGGAGGAACCAGTCCCTGGAGAAGGACATCATGCTTGTTAAAATGGAGGGTCAGCAAAAAAAGAGAAGACCTTAACTTAAAGCGTTGGACTGACACAGAGGGAGCAGCAACTGTGGGACACAGAACAACTGAGGCTGGCGCAGGACCAGGCAGTGCTTCCTTCTGTTATGCACAGGCTCAGTATGTTGGAACTGACTAGATGGTACCTAACAACAACATACAAAAAGAGCAATTAGAAAGCCAGAAGATTAATACTAAGATTTCAGAAACAGATAGATAATACATTCAACGGGTAAGTGAGTAGATTCAAATCCATGGAAAGCCAAATTAGTGAGCTTCAAGACAAATTCTCTCAGTGTTCATCTGATACAGGAACAATCTGAAAAAAGAACCAAAAAATCTAAAATTTATGTGGGACACTGTCAAGAGGAATAACTTAACCTGTGATTGGCATTCCAGAATAGGAAGGCGGGGGAATTAAGAGAACATTATTCAAGAGTTACTGACAAAAAAATTCCCCAAAAATCTTAAAAGATGAAAAGATGTGCATTCAAGAAGCTGAAGGCCCTCTAAACAGCACAGACCCAGAAAGAAAATCACCCAGATATATTACAATCAAACTTTCCAAAACCAAATAAGGCAAGAATCTTAGGAGCAGTTCAGGAAAAATACAAAGTTTCCTATAAAGGAAAACTAGTAAGACTAAGGTCTGATTTCGCAACAGAAATCATGTAGGCAAGATGACAGACAGTCGGATGACACATATGAAACACTAAATGAAAAAAATGACCAAGTAACAATCATAAGCCATTGCTAACTGCCAACAAGTCGACCCTGTAATGTGGTTTCTGAGACAAGGTTGGTGGGCTGACCCACCACCCTGCTGTTCCTATGTCCTCAAATAAGATGGCAAAATTGGGACATTTCTAGATAAACATAAATTAAGAGCATTTGCAAATGCTAAATCTTTACCAAAAAAAAAAAAAAAAACCCACAGAGCAGACAACCACCTGCTATTAACATACCTGACAATATCACCCTAGAGCTCAACCATGATAAAGAAGCATTCAAAGTAAAAGAACCCTAGGGAAGCAGAGATACCAGCTTCAGGCGGGGAGGGGGACATAATGTAATTACAGAACTTTGAAATTTCAAGGAAATCAAATAGATTCGAGAAAAAAATTCAATAAAAATAAACCTAACTGTAGCCCTAACAAGGAGCTCTGGTAGCGCAGTGGTTACGAATCAGGCTGCGAACCAAAAGATCAGTAGTTTGAAACTACCAGCAGTTCCGTGTGAGAAGGAGGAGGCGTTCTGCTCCTATAAAGATTTACAGCCTCGGAAACCCTGTACAGGGTCGCTATGAGTCGGAACCAACTCCACAGCATACAGCAGCAGCAGCAGCAGTACACCTAACACTAGACCCCTGCTTCCTCCTAGCCCTAGTCCAACCACTTGCCCTAACATTAACCCTAATCCAAACAATAAATGAAGATGTACTAGGCCCAGCCTAGACCTAGCCATACTTCTAAACAACCCCCTTAGCATAAACAGTTAAGACAAAAAAAATTTTCTAGTATTCTCTGATATCAGCAATGATACTCCTTGTTCCATAGCCTCTTCTGAATTTGGCTTGATTTCTAGTAACTCCTTGTTATGTACTTGTGCAACCGTTCTTGAAAAATCTTCAAGATTTTATTTGCTTGTGGTAATAATGATGTTGTTCAATAATTTTTCATATATTCCATTGGGTCACCTTTTCTTGGAATATGCACAAATATGGGTCTCGTGCCCTCAGTTGGCCCGGCAGTTGTCTTTTTAGCATAGACGAGTGAGCACCTCTAGCACTGCATCTATTTGGTGAAACATTTCAATTTCTAGTCTGTCCATTCCTGGAGCCAATCTCCCCCCATGTCATGAGTGCACTGTGAATTTTTTCTTCAATACCATTGGTCCTTAATCATATAGTAGCTCTTGAAATGGCTGAATGTCAAAAAATTTCTTTAAGTACAGTGATTCTGTGTATTCCTTCCATCTTCTTCTGATGCTTCCTGGATCGTTCAATATTTTGCCCTCAGTATCCCAGGATCAGGCAGTGTTTCGTTCTGCTGTGCATATTCTGCTGTGCATAAGGTCACTATGAGTCGGTACCAACTGGATGGCACCTAACAACAACAACAACATCCTTCAATATTGAAAGTTGAGGCTTGAATTTTTTTCTTTAGTTCTTTCACCATGAGAAATGCTGTGTTCTTCCTTTTTGGTTTTCTAACTACAGTTTTGTTTACATTTGGCTTTGTCTTTTCAAGCTGTCCTCTGAAAGTTTCTGTTCAGTTCTATTCATCATTTCTTCCAGTCGCTTTTGTTTCTCTACATTTAAGATTGAGTTTCAGAGTCTCTTCTAACATTCATTTTGGGTTTTTCTATTTTATCCCTGTCTTAGTATGAGCTTTTGCTTTCTTCATGTATGACATTCTTGATGTCATCCCACAACTCCTCTGGTCTTCAGTCATTAGTGTACAATGCATCAAAGTTGTTTCTGAGATGGTCTCTAATTTCAGGTGAGATATACTCAAGGTCAAATTTTGGCTGTTGTAGAGTTGTTTTAATTTTCTTCAGCTTCAGCCTGAATTTACATAGGTGCAAACAGTCAGTTTCTGACCTTGCTTTGGCTGAGAATACTGAACTTCTCCAGGTCTTTTCCCACAGATGTAGTCAATTTGATTCCTGTGTATTTCCATCTGGAGAGATCCAGGTGTATAGTTGCTTCGTGTGTTATTTAAAAAAAAAGAGTATTTGCAATGAGTAAGTCACTGGCCTTGTAAAATTATATCATGCCATCTCCAGCATCATTCCCATCATCAAGGCTATATTTTCCAACTTTCACATTCCAATCACCAGTAATTAATTATCAATGTACTTTGATTTCATGTTTGATCAATTTCAGACTGAAGAAGTAGGTAGAATTCATCAATCTTTTAGTTCACTGGCTTTAGTGGTTGGTGCAAAAATTTGAATAGTACTATTATTAACTAGTCTGCTGTATAGATGTATGGATATTATTCTATCACAGACAGCATTGTACTTCAAGTTAGATCTTGAAATGCTCTTTTTGACAATGAACGCAATGTCATTTCTCTTCAATTTGTCATTGCCAGTATAATAAACCGTATGACTATACAATGCAAAATGGTCAATGCCAATCTATTTCAGCTTACTAATAATGACTAGAATATTGACCTTTATGTGTTGCACTTCACTTTTAAAACCTCTGATTTTCCTAGATTCATACTCTGTGCATTCCATATCTTGATTATTAATGCATGCTTGCAGCCATATCTTCTCATTTCAGTTGTGCCCCACCAATACACCAAAGTCCTGAGAATTTTGCTCCATCCAGAGCAAAGAGCACAGCCTTTGGTATGGATTGCATTTCAATGTAAAGAAAACAAAAATCCTCACTAGACCAATTAACAACATTCTTATCAATGGAGAAAAGATTGAAGCTGTCAAGGACTTCATTCTTCTTGGATCAACTATCAACACTCGTGGAAGCAGTAGCCAAGAAATCAAATGATGTATTG
>NW_006408807.1:287940-294087 GCF_000296735.1 Chrysochloris asiatica | reverse complement strand
AACAACCTGTGATATGCAGATGATGCAACCTTGCTTGCTGAAAGCAAAAAGGACTTAAAATACTTACTGATGAAGACCAAAGACAGCCTTCAGTATGGATTGCACCTCAATGTAAAACAAAACAAAAATCCTTACAACAGGATCAATTAATATCATGATAAATGGCAAAAAGAATGAAGTTGTCAAAAACTTCATTTTACTTGGAACTACAATCAGCACTCATGGAAGCAACAGTCAAGAAATCAAACGACATACTGCACTAAGCAAATCTGCTGCAGAAGATCTCTTTAAAGCTGCCTCTTAAGTGCCTTGTAACCTGTCCAGCATGACACTTGGAACATTATTCTTACCTGCGTTTCTCCTTAGCCTAGAGGCTCCCTGAGAGAATGGACTTTGCAGACGAATGCTCAAAGAACGCCTGCCATTAGAAAGCCACTGCCACTCCATGTGCTGCTGAATCACCATAAAGAGAACAGTGTCCGTGTAGTTGTGCAATGCTCTGGCACTAAATGTAACAGAACCTTAGCACATGGATGCATGTACAAATGTTAAATGAGTGAAGGTCATACCAGTCACAATAACTACGGTGTACCTCAAAGTCTTACTAAGATCTGCATTAATTCAGAGAGATTTTTCAGAGACTAAAGTTTTCTAGCTTATAGCACAACTATTACTTTTAGTTTCCTTTCCAAAGAGATAAAATTGGCAAGGGTGTTGCCACAGACACTAACTATGCTCCCAGCTAGACCCTGTAGTAAAACTGCTTTCCTTGACTAAGTCCATCAAAGCTTAGCTTCAAGATTCACAAGTGCTACACTGATGTATTTAAAACTTTGTAATTTTTTTCTTACGCTTTGCAGTACCACAGAAATTCCAATTTACAACAAAAGTTTTGGTAGGCTTTCAAAACTGGGGTGGTGCCCTCTCTTCAACTTGAAACTTTTCAACAAAATATAGTCAAAGATAAAAAAACTTGTTACTTACCATCCTTGATTTTATATGACACACATCTTGTGGTTCTCCCCACAGAAGCAAACAAGTGATAAAAATATTTTCTCTCCTCTAAAGCCTGTAGGACTAGCAATAATGGCAAACTAAAATTCCAAATATACCTGTGATTATGTTCTTATGAAATCTGTAATTGCTTAAGAATTAAAAGATTTAACTTGTTATCTATGACTAAACAGATAATTCAAACAAAATATCGTTGGTCTAGGTTGGCGTTATTCACTCCCTTCACTAAATGTATTTTGTAAAGCACTCAAGGCAATGTTGAATTAGGAATACTGAACTTCAAAATCATCCCAAACACAATCGTGAACAGTGATATCTTCATATGTCTGTTGGGTATGCTTTTCTAGAAATGGTCCAAGACTAATGTCTGTAAGTCACTTAAAGATTTATACTACGTTAACATAATAAAAGTAATGGTTAAGTGCTCTGCTTCCAACTCAAAAATTGGTGGTTTGAATTGGCTATTGGCTTCTGTGAAAATCATAGGCAAGAAAACACTAGTTGAACCGTTTTACTCTGGTCGCTCCTGATAACATGTCCAAAGTACATGAGACGAAGTTTCCCAATCCTCAGTTCTAAGGAGCATTCTGGATATACTTCTTTCAAGATAAATTTGTTTATTCACATACATATGAGGCAACTGAAAATACCAAGGCTTAGGTAAGACGCTCCTTAGTTTAAAAATAATGCAACTGCTCTTTAGCACTTTAAAAAAGGTCTTGTGCAGCAGATGACTAATGCAGTACATTGTTTTATTTCTTGACTACTGCTTCTGCAAGCACTGATTGTGGATCCAAGTAAAATGAAGTCTTTGAGAACTTCAATGTTTTCTCCATCTATCAAGTTACTTATGAGTCCAGTTAAGAGTTCTGTTTCAATTACATGGATTTATAATCCATACTGAAGGCTATGTACTCTTTCAAGTCCTCTTCAATTTCAGCAAGCAAGGTTGAGTCATCAGCATATTACAATTAATGGCTCTTCCTTCAATCCTGATGTCACATTCTTCTTCATATAAACCAGCTTCTTGGGTTATTTGCTCCGCATACAGATTAAGAATGGTGAAAGGATACAACCCTAGCACACATTTTTCCTGATTTTACACCACTCAGTATCCCCTTGTTCTGTTCTAATTACTGCCTCTTGGCTTATATACAGGTTCCTCATAAGGACAATTAAGTGTTATGGAATACCCATTCTTAGCAATGTTAACCATAGTTTGTTATGATGCACACAGTTGAATGCCTTTGCATAGTCAATAAAGAGCAAGTATACTTCTTTCTTGTATTCTCTGCTTTCCACCACGAGCTATCCGAAATCAGCAATGATACTGCTAGTCCATGGTCTCTTGTGAAATCAGTTTGAATTTCTGGCAGTTCCCTGTCAAACAATTTGAATGATCTTCAGCAAAATTTTGTTTGCATGTGTTATTAATTATATTGCTCAATGACTTCTACATTCTGTTGGGTTAGCTTTCTTTCAAATGGTCTCAAATATGGCTCTCTGCCCACCAGTTGGCCAGGTAGCGGTCTTCCAAATTTCTTGGCATAGATGAGTGAGCACCTCCAGGTCTGCTCCTGACTTTTAAAACACTTCAATTTGCAGTCTCAATTCCTGAAGCCTTGTTTTGTTGCTAATGCCTTCAGTGCAACTTGGATTTTTTCCTTCAATACCATCAGTTCTTGATGGTACATCAAGACGTCCTTGAATGAACACCAATCAACTAATTATTTTTGGTACAATGCTTGATATATTCCTCCCACCTCCTTTTGATGCTTCCTGCGCCATTCAATTATTTGTCCAAAGAATTTATCAGTATTGCAACCCAAAGCTTGAAATTTTCAGTTCTATCAGCTACAGAAATGCTGAGTGTATTTTGCCCTCTTGGTATTCTAACTCCAGGTCTTTACACATTTCATTGTAATATTTCAGTCTGTCTTTTCAACCTGCCTTTTGAAATTTTCTGTTCAGCTTTTTTACTTCGTTTCTTCCAGTTGCTTTAGTTTCTTTGTGTTCAAAAGTCAGTTCCAGAGTCTTTCCCAATAACCATTTTGGACATTTCCTTCTTTCCTGGGTGCTTAATAATCTTTTGCTTTCTTCATGTATAATGTTCTTGATGTCATCACACAACTCCTTCAGTCATTAGTATCTAATGCATCATATCTGTTCCTGAAATGATCTCTAAGCTCAGGTGAGATCTACTCAAGATCATATTTTTGGCTCTTAGGGAGTTTTAATTTTTTTCAACTTCAGCCTGAACTTGCATAAGAGCAACTGATGGTCTGTTCTAGTCAGTTCCTGGCCTGTTTTGGTTCATGATACTGAGCTTTCTCCATTGTCCATTCCCACAGATGTCGACAATTTGATTCCTGTGTGTTCCATCTGGAGAGGTCCACGTGTAGAGTCACAATTTATGTTGTTGGGAAAAGGTATCTACAAGGAGTAAGTCATTGGTCTTGCAAAATTCTAACATGATGGAGTTCTGGTGTGGCACTGCAGGATAATATGCGGGACTGCAAAGTTGGCAGTTCAAACCCACCAGCCACTCCCCAGAAACCCTATACAGGGTCACTATGGGTCAGAATCAACTCAATGGCACTTAATACCACACACCACCAAGGCCATATTTTCCAACTACTGATCCTTTCTTTTTTTTCAACTTTCTCATTCCACTCATCAGTAATTATAAATGCATCTTGACTGCATATTTTATCAATTTCTGATTAAAGAAGTTAGTTGTTCTTGTTTGTTGTTAGGTACCATCAAGTCGGTACTGATTCATAGTGACCCTATGCACACCAGAATGAAACACCGCCTGCTCTTGCACCAACCTCACAGTCACTGCTATGCTTGAGGTCATTGTTGCTGCCACTTGGCCAATCCATCTCGTTGGGGGGGTCTTCCTCTTTTTCTCGGTCCCTCCACTTTACCAAGCATGATATCCTTCTCCAGTGACTGGTCCCTCCTGACAGTATGTCCGAAGAATGAGAGATGAAGTCTGGCCATCCTGGCTTCCAAAGTGTACAAGGCTATACTTCTTGGTTTGTTCTTTTGGCAGTCTATGGCACTTTTAGTATTCTTCAACACCATAACTCAAATGCATCAAATCTTCTACAGTCTTCCCTATTCACTGTCCAACTTTCACATGCATGTAAGGTTACTTACTGAAAATACCATGGTTTGGGTCAGGTGCACCTTAGTCCTCAAACTGACATCTTTGCTCTTGAACACTTTAAAGAGGTCTTGTACAGATTTGTCTAATGCAATACATCGTCTAATTTCTTGACTGCTGCTTCCATGAGTGTTGATGGCTGATTCAAGCAAAATGAAGTCTTGGACAACTTCAATCTTTTGCCATTTATATGGATGTGAAGGCTGTGGTCTTTGATTCTCATCAGTAAGTATTTTAAGTCCTCTTCACTTTCAGCAAGCAAGGCTGTATCATCTGCATATCTCAGGTTGTTAATGAGTCTTCCTCCAATCCTGATACCACATTCCTCTCGGATAAGGTGCTAAGCATACTGATTGAATAAGTATGGTGAAAGAATAAAATGAACAAAGGTGTGTGTCAGGGTTGTAAACCATTCTGTGTTCAAACAACCCTGTTGTACACCTTTCTTAATTTTAAACCATTCAGTGTTCCCATGTTTTGTTCAAACAATTGCCTCTTGGTCCAGGTACAAATTCCTCATGAGCACAATTAAGTGTTCCAGAATACTCAATCTCTGCAATGCTGTCCATAACTTGTCATGATCCACACAATCAAAAGCCTTTGTACAGTCAGTAACACAGAGGTAAACCCTCTGCTTTCAGCCAAGATCCATCTGACATCAGCAAGGACATCCCTTATTCCATGTCCTCAATTGAATCCAGACTGAACCTCTGGCAGTTCTCTGTCAATGTACATTTGCAACTGTTTTTTAATTCTCTTTAGCAAAATTTTCCTTATATGAAATATTAATATTGCCCAATGACTTCCACATTCTGTTGGGTCACCTCTCTGTGGAATGAGCATAAATCTCTTCCAGTCAGTAGGCCACGTAGCTGTCTTCCAAATTTCTTGGCCTAGATGAGTGAGTGCCTCCAGTGCTTCATCAGTTTGTTGAAAATTTTCAATTTGTGTTCCATCAAGTCCTGGAGCCTTGTTCTTTGCCAATGCCTTTAATGCACCTCGGATTTCTTCCATCAGTACCATTAGGTACTAAGTACTACTATTAACAAAGTTAGTAGAAGTTTTCAATTTCTTCATCACTGGCTTTAGTTATTGGTGTACAAATTTAAATTTGAACCGGTTTTCCATTAGGTATATAGATAGTATCCTATCACGACAGCATTTTACTTCAAGATAGATCTTGAAATGCTCTTTTGATGAGGAATGTAACACCATTCCTCTTCAATTTTTCCTTCCTGGCATAATAAATCTTGTAACTGTTAGATTCAAAATGGCCAATACTAGTCCGCTGACAACTTTCAATTTTCCTAGATTCACATTTCGTACATTCCACGTTCCCACTATTAACAGATATTTGTAGCTGTTTTCTTCTCATTTTGAGTTCTGCCCCATCAGCAAATGATGATCTCAAAAGCTTTATTCCATCCACGTTATTAGAGTCAACTTATATTTTGAGTGCCTTCTAACCTCAAAGGCTTGGCTCCCAGCACAATATCAAAGTTCTGCTTCTATTCCTAAGGTTTTCAGTGGCTAACCATTCAGAAGTGGTCCACCTCTCCTTCTTTCTTGTCTTAGTCTGGAAGCTCCACCAATACCTGTTCACTACGGCTTATCCTGCTGGTATTTTAAACACCAGTGGCATAACTTCCAGCATCATAACAACACATAAACCACCACAATATGACAAACTGACAGATGAGTGGTGGAATCATCCTAATGATTATTCCTTCTACAAACACCTCATCAATGTGCTTCATTTTGCTCCACAGTACTTATCATAGTCTTACAAGTAGAAGCTTTCTATTTTCTTTTTTCCCTTCAAAAAAACACACTGAGAGACTTAAATTTGACACAGGCAAGGACTCTGTAAACAACAACAAGCTTCCAAGTGGAATAGTCAGAATATAGTCCAGGTCTTAGTCTACAGTCCACAACCACACAATGAATGCTGAATAGATTGT
>NW_006408807.1:276196-287596 GCF_000296735.1 Chrysochloris asiatica | reverse complement strand
TAAAAATTCTTTGGAATAAGGACTAATAACAGCAGCAATAATGACTGACTTTAAATGTAACCTAGTAAACATAGTTACTAAATAAGGAAAATGACTATAAAACACTACCCAAGAGGTTCTAAATGGGATGAGGGATACAAGTCAGAATCAAGCTGTGGAGTTTTATAAAACTCCAGCTTATATAAACCACTACACAGGTCCCTGAAATCTGGCACAGCTGCTGCTGTTGTTTGGAGCTGTCACGTAAATGTCAACTCACAGTGGCCCAACTAACAGAATAGAAATGTGTAATAGGGGGTTCTAGTTTATAATCTTTTAACAGAACAGATCACCATCTCGCAGCCTTGGGGTAGATTTAAACTGGCAATCTTCCGGTTAGCAGCTAAACTCTTAATTAAACATTGTGCCACCTGGGGTGGGGGAAGCACTTTATCATTTGAAACACTCTCTCAGGTGTTTCTGAAATACAGTATCTCTGTCCACCTTAGAGAATCACATCTTTCCTTACATATAGTTCAACCTGTTTTTTTTTTTTTCACTTTTTAAATATTTAGTGTCGAAATGTACTAATGTCATTGGAGACGTTTATTTAGGTTCAAACTACCATGAAACTTTGTTTTTGTTGTTATGTGTTGTCGAGTCAGTTCTAACTCATCGCGACTCTGTTTCCAAAGAGCGAATGGCAGACTGGAATCATCAATCATGAGCTTAGCAGTCCAGTGTTTATTCTACAGTGCCACACCAGGACTCTATTAGAAAACTTTAAACCCCTAGAATTTTGTCTGGAGAACCAAGGACAAAAATTGCACAAAAGAGGGGAAAGGAGAAATAACATGTAATGAATGTGCTTGCCTCTACATATATTACTATCTCATTTACTTAACAAGTCTATAAATTAGCAAAGCTGCACTTGAGCAAACTGACTTGTCAAAGTCATGAGGAATGTAAGGAAATCTTCCTCTAAATCTAAAGTACATGTACATTATACACGAATCTTTCTCCACAGACCCTCCCACTGCAGCATCTGGTCTTAATACGGAAGGGGTTGATGTTTCCTAAAGTTCAGAAAGTCACATGAGAGCTCTACTGCAAAATTAGCCCACTACAATTGCTCAGAATGTAATTCAAGAATCCCTACCATAGTTCCACATTATCAAGAGTCTAACCAAAAGCTATGATGCTAGGAACTTTACCTTGTGCCATTGAGTCGATTCCAACTCAAAGCTTCCCTGTATAGAGTTTCCAAAGCTTTAAATCTTCTCGAGAGCAGAGAGCCTGTTCGTTCTCCCTCAGAGCAGCTGGTTGGCTCGAACTGCGGACCGGAGTCCGCAGTCCACTGTTTTTTCATAGGGAGCCTCCAGGCAAAAGGGTGTGGGGCAAAAAGCCTTGCCCTGGGACCAGACTCTAGCACTGACTTTCAGGTATTCTTAATCAAATCAGCCCATTTCTGTGCACACAGCACTTAAGATTACTTATATAACTGTTGTGTCCACCACGAAAATTTACTCCCATAAGTTTTTTCATCATGTTTTAAAATCTCAGTACCACTAACACCTTGCCAATCCAAAAGCCAAAGCCACCGCCATCGAGGCAGTTTTGACACATATCGAGCCTGGACAGGATTTCCGAGACCGTAAATCTTTGGGGGAGTAGAAAGCCTCAATCTTTCGCCAGTAGAGAGGCTAGCGGGCTCGAACTGTTGACCTTGTGCCACCAGGGCTCTAACAATGACTGCTGGTGAAATAAATCGAGACCTAAGTCTCGCTCAGCTCCACCGGTAAAACGGAAATAACCAGCCTACCTTTTGGGACTGTCGGAGAGTTAAATGCGTCGGTATACAACGGCCACACGGGCTAAGGAAGCACCAGTTTCCTGCGTTCCCTCCGGGCAAGCTGGAAAAGATCACGCTCTTAGCCGGAGAACGGCCCTCTCCCACCCGAGAGACTCCAGCGAGAGGGTCGAGCAAGAGGACCGCGGAGCTCTCACACCGCGGCAGGGGTCGGGATCGGGGCCGGCCCGGCGGGTGGGGAGACCGGAGGTGGCAGGAGAGGCCCGTTCTAAGCCCGGAGGTCAGGAGGTTACAGCGACCCCTGCTCCGGAACCAGTCCGCAGCACTAAACCCAGTCCCACCTCCGCTCGCGTTCTTACCCGCTGCGAACGTCGCTGCAGGAGAAGCCAGAGAACTTGAGGTAGTCGGAGACACAGCTAGACGTCAGCCCAGGGCCCAAAGCCTTGTTCTCGCGAGAACACAGCCTACCTTCCACGCCTCTTGCCGCACGTCTGAGCGTCAAGGGCAGTCTGTTGTGTTCCGCCGAAAGCCCTCAACCGCCCTCTAGAGGGCGCAGGATTCAGGTGCGTTCCCTTTCTAGGCTCCCGGTTTTTTTCACTCTTAGTAAATAAATAAAATTAAATGAACATTTATTGAAGGCAGATTCTGTGCCGAGAACTAACTTAAGTATTTATTTCGCACTAATTGATCTCACAAGGTAGATCTTATTTGACCTTATGTGGTTCAAACCGACCTTGCAGTCCATTAACCCACCTTGCCACACCAGGACTCCCAAACAACAAATGATCTCACAAGGTGGATATTATTTGGTGTTAATTTACAGATGGAAAAATAAATATCTGAGCCCAGACTCCAAGCCACATCATCCTGACTCCCAATGACATGTTGGTTTGCATCCTATCACTCCATGCAAGTCTCCACACCCCATGTTTGTGGAGAATTAGTCCACATTGAACAGGTAGGCTAGGAGGCATGGGAGAAGAAAGCTGTTTAGCAGTTGCCCAGTGATTGTATACCAGGTAAACTTTAACTTGTTTGTTGTCTGTCACATAAGTGTATACACACATCAGGTACAGGTTAGGACCCCTAGATCCTGGGCCTCTAATACCCTGGCTTTGTACCCAGCCCTTGTGACTTGGTTTCCACCCCTTTACCCAGAGTCCTCCCTTACTAAATGAGGAGGAAAAGGATGACAGGAGACACTTTTAGATCAAAGTAGCTGAATATCTAACCACAAAAGTCCCGGACACGTCTTGTGGTTTGTGACACAAAGGAGCAAGTGCACTGGGGAAAGTTGTGTCGGAATAACTTTTACTTCATTATAATACTAACAGTCACAGCCCTGGCACCATGAGAGTGTACAAAAACCATGGAAATCACCCTGACAGTTGTTGTTGTTAAGTGCCATCCAATCAGTTAGTTGCAACCCATAGCAACCCTGTAGAGGTTTTCCAAGGAACGGCTGGTGAATCTGCACCACTGACCTTGTGGTTCAAAGGGATCTTGTGGTCCAGTGCTTATCCAACATTGTCACACCAGGACTCCTATTAGACAAGAAACTATATGGGTGACACCACAAGAGAACCAATGAAAATAAAAAGAATAATTACAGAATATAATGAAGACTTGCATTCCAATAAATTTGAAAATTAGGAAGAAATAGATACATTTTTAGAAAAACATGACTTACCTAAAATAACACAGTGAAATAGAAAACTTAAACAGACCTATCACAAAAGGAAAAATTGATCAGGTAAGTTTTAAAACTCAACAAAAAACGTCCAGGTCCAGATGGCTTTACTGGTGAATTCTACCAAGCATTTAGAGAAGAGTTGACACCAATTGTACTCAATTATTCCAGTAAATAAAAAAGAACAGAAAATTCTCAAATACATTTTATGAAGTAAGCATAACCCTCATACCAAAAACCAAACAAAGACATAGCTATAAAAGAAAATTATAGACCAAATCCCTCATGAACATAGATGCAAATTTTCTCAATAAAATCCTATCCTATTAGATTTTATTGAATTCAACAACCTATCAAAAAAAAAAAAAAATACATCATAACCAAGTGAGTTTCATGCTAGAGATACAAAGATGGTTCAATATTAGCAAAACAATCAACATAGTCTACCATATAAATAAAACAAAGGAAAAGAACCACATGATCATTTGTTGATGCAGAAAAGATACTTGACAATCCATTCCTAATAAAAACACTCAACAAATTAGGGAATCAAGGGGAATTCTTCAATATAATTAAGAGCATATGTACATTTCCAACAACCTACGTTACTCTCAATAGAGAGAAACTGAAAACATTCCTTTTGAAAATAGGAACCAGAAAAGAATGCCCTTTATCACTACTCCTATTCAATTTTTGTATTTGAAATCTAAATCAGACTTGCAATGCAAGAAAGGAAAATTAAAGGAATCCAAATTGTCAAAGAAGTAAACTCTATTTGCAGATGATAAAATCCTATACATAGAAAACCCCAAAGAAAGTTATTGGAACTCACTGGAAGATTCATAATAGTTGTTGTTGTTGTTAGGTGCCACTGAGTCGTTATCAACTCATAGCGACCTCATGCACAGCAGAACGAAACACCGCCGGATCCTGGGCCAACCTCACTACTGTTATCACACTTGAGTCCATCGATGCTGGCCAATCCATCTCGTTGGGGGTCTTCCTCGTTTTCTCTGACCCCTCCACCTTACCAAACATGATATCCGTCTCCAGCGACTGGTCCCTCCTGACAATATGTCTGAAGTATGAGTATGAAAGACGAAGTTTGGCCGTCTTGGCCTCCAAGGAGCATTCTGGCTGCACTTCTTCCGAAATGGATCTATTGGTTCTTTTGGCAGTCCATGACACTTTCAATATTCTTCTCCAACACCATAACTCAAAAGCATCAATTCTATGGTCTTCCTTATTCACTGTCCAGCTTTTGCAATGCATATGAGGTTATTGAAAATACCATGGCTTGGGTCAGGCGGACCTTAGTCCTCACGCTGACATCTTTGCTCTTCAACACTTTAAAAAGTTCTTGTGCAGCAGATTTGCCTAACGCAATAGTAGCAAGGTACAAAATAAATACGCAAAAATCAGTTGGATTCCTCCATACTAACAAAGACAGCTCTGAAAAGGAAATTAAGAAAACAATACTATTTACAATAGCCATCCAAAAGATGAAATAGTTAGGGGAAAATCTAGATAAGCAAAAGACAAAGAAAAGTATAAAACACTACTACAAGAAACCAAAAGAGACTTACAAAAATGGAAGAATATAGCATGCTCTTGGATAGGAAGGCTTAACATTGTGAAAATGTCAACACTACTCAAAGCAATCTATATTTATAGCACAATCCAGAGTCCAACATCATTCTTTAAAGAGATGGAAAAAATGATCACTAACTTTATGTGTAAGGGAAAGAGACCTCGGAGAAGCAAAGTACTGCTTAAGAAGAACAAAGTGGGAGGCATGTCACTTCCTGATCTCAAAAATTACTACATAGTCACAGTGGTCAAAATAGAAAACTACAACACTTTTACAAGAAAAAGACAAACCCAATTAAAAACTTGGTACACAACATGAACAGACAACTTCACCAAGGAAGACATTCAAGCAGCCAAAAAATATATGAAAAAATGTTCGTGATCATTGGCCATTGGTGGTGGTGGTGGTGATGAGCCATGGGGTTGGTTCCGACTCATAGTGAAACTGTACAGGGTTTCTGAGGCTGTAAATCTTTATGGGAGCAGAAAGCCATAGAGAGATGCAAATCACAACAGCCCAGCAGTCCCTCAACAGCGCTTAGCATCAACACACTGGACCACAAGCTGAGCCAGGCCTTCACCATCCCATCTCCCCACCCAAGTTCATGCATCACCTGCCAATCATCATGGAGCTGCGCTGTCACTTTTTTATAGTCGAGAAATATGAGGGAACTTCAGAAAGGTAATAGAAAAATTGAATTAAAATGAAATGGAATTTTTCTATGAACTTTTTTTTGATACATGCACATAATGGAATGCTATACAACATAGGCGAATAATGATGAATCTGCGAAACACTTAACAACATGGATAAACCTGGAGGACATCATGCTGAGTGAAATTAGCCAATCACTAAAGGACAAATATTGTTTGAGGCTGTGTAGTGCTGTTGGATCAGCACTGGGCTGCAAACCACAAGGTCGACAGTTCAAACCCACCAATTGTTCTTTGGAAACCCTATACAGGGTAGCTATGAGTTGGAATCCACTCAACCTCGACTGCACTTAACAAATCAGTGTTGTAAAAGGTCAAGAAAAGGTTTTCGTGTTAAAAGAAGCATTCTTAGATAGTTACCAGGGGTGGGGAGGAACAGAGAGTAATTTACTGGCTTTGTTGTTGTTAAGTGCAAAGAGCCAGTTTGCTCATTGTGACCCTGTAGAAGGTTTTAGAGGCTTTAAATATCCTTGGAATTAGAAAACCTCATCTTTCTCCTGAGGAGCAGCAGCTGACGGGCTCTAACCTCTGACCTTGTGATTCAAAGTCCAGTGTTTATCATATGGCGCCACCACATTCCTGGTTAGAGAGTAGATACGTGTTAACTTAGGTGATGGGGGAAGGCAAAGAAATAAAAGAGAAAGAAAGAAAATAAATGTGGATATTCATTTGCAGAAATTTAAGATATATCTAAATATTTATATATATTTTTCCCTCCCCTCTGTAACATGGCTTAGGTTAATGTTTGGATTTCTGGTTCTTTGTCATCTAACTTCTATCCATAGCTGGATTAGCTCAGTTACACTGTGTGCTATTCATTCTAATCAGGAAAACCTGATTTCTAATCAGTGGCTGACTCTATTCAAATCTAAGAGAATCCTGTTTCTCATTCTGAATTGTTGTTTTAAAGAGATATAAATAATGTCACAAAGGAACTCTGGTAGCATAGTGGTTATGAATCAGGCTGTGAACCTCAAGTTCAGCAGTTCGAAACTACCAGCTGTTCCACGGGAGAAACATGAGGCTTTCTGCTCCTGTAAAGATTTACAGCCTCGGAAACCCTGTACAGTGTCACTGAGTCGGAACCGACTCCACGGTACATAACCACCACCAAATAATGTCACCAGTTACTCATGTTACTCTTAATACACAAATCTAGAGCACTTTTTCTATAAAAGGCATGACAACAAATGTTTTATTTAGATATTGTATAAATCATATGATCTCTGTCCTGACTACTCAGTTCTCAGCCATCATAGTGCAAAAGCAGCCACAGATAACACATACAGGAATGAAATGACTATAATACATGGAAACTTTATTTTGGACACTGAAATTAGAATTTCATAAAATTATATGTATCAAGAAATACTCTTGATTTTTTTTCTTAGCAGTTTAAAATTGCAAAAATCTTCCCTAGCTCATGGGCAATAAAAAAAAAAAAAAAAAAAAAAAAGGTGGTTTTGACCCACCTTTGGGCTGTAGTTTGCCAACTGCTGATTTAGACTCATATCCAGAAAAGGAGCTCTGGTAGAGTAGTGGTTACGAATCGGTCTGTGAGCCGCAAATTCAGCAGTTTGAAACTACCAGCTGTTCTGCAGGAGAAAGATGAGACTTTCTGCTCCCGTAAAGATTTACAGCCTCGGAAACTCTGTACAGGGTCGCTATGAGTCGGAACCGACTCCACGGCACATAACAACAACAACATCCAGAAAATACAAAGAAATATGTCAACGGGAGCGCTGGTGGAACAGTGGGCTAAATGCTGGGCTTCTAAGTAAAACATTGATGGCTTGAACCCAGCAGTTGCTGTGCAGGAGAACGAGTTTGTCTGCGCCTCTGCTCCTTTAGCATAGTAGTTACGAATCGGGCTGCTAACCTCACAGTCAAGAGTTCGGAACTCCCAGCTGTTCTGCGGGAGAAAGATAAGGCTTTCTGCTCCAGTAAAGATTTGGTTGGTTGATTATGTGCCGTGGAGTCAGTTCTGACTCATAGCGACGCTGTACAGGATTTCTGAGACTGTAAATCTTTACGGGAGCTGAAAGCCTCATCTTTCTCCCGAGGAACAGCTGGTAGTTTGGAAGTGCTGAGCTTGCGGTTCGCAGCCCGATTCCCTGTGCAGGGTCGCTCTGAGTCGGAACCGACTCCACAGCATATAACCACCACCGTAAAGATTTACAGTCTCAGAATCTCTTAAGGAGCAGTTCAAATCTGTACTAGTCACTATGAGTCGTTATGACAAGATGGCACCGGGTTTGTTTTGTTTTATAGGTCATCAAGAAAAAGGGCTAATAGAGAAATACCATAAAGATTTAGTGCACAAAAGAGTGTATCAATGCGCTGGATTGCAAGGTCGGTCTAAGGGGCATTTTAAACCTACCAGCCGCTCCGGGGAACCCTCCGACCCCACACCCCACAACAACAACAACAAATGGCCAATATCCATATGCAAAGGTGTTAAACTTTATTAATAACAGATAATGCAAACAACACAAAGCAACTCAGAATAATTTTATACACAATTAGAATGGATTAAAGGAACAAATACTGACAAAACCAAGTTTTATAGGTTGAATTGTGTCACCAAAATTATGTCGAAGTCCTAATTCCTGGTCCCTGTAAGCATGGCCTTACTTGGGGAAGTAGGGTATTTGAAGAGGTTATCAGTTAGATTAATTTAGGGTTATCTTGGAGTAGGGTGGGAACAAATGCTATCTGCACAGTGTACTCAGAACCTACTCCAGAAAAGAGAAAGAATGAAAATACCAGGCCGGCTGTGGCTCTGTTGGCTAATGCCTAAGGTCGGTTTGAACTGCCAAGGTCGGCAGGTCAAGCTCAACAGCCACTCCTTGGAAATCCTATAAAGGGTCATTATGAGTCAGAACGAACTCCATGGCAGGCACTTCAGAAGAACAACAAAATGAAGACACAGACAGAGAGGGAGCCCTGCTGCAATAGTATGCCTGCATCGCCTGGGGCTACCAGGAGCAGGGGACAAGAAGGCATTGTGGACAAGGGAGAGTACCTGGTTCTGAATCCGGACTCCACCCTGAAGCCAGAACTGTGAGACAGTAAATGTCTATTCTTAGGAGCCACCTAGCTTGTGCTATTTTGTTATTGTAGCCCTAGGAAAGTAATACACCAAGTATTGACAAACAGAGACACCATGGGGACAGTGAAAATGTGTACAATTACTTTGGAAAACTGTTTAGTAATATCTATTGAAGAAGAATACATGTAATTCATTGTAAAAATGTATGCTCATTAGCCTCTCCATTTAAAACAGGGATAATCTACTTACATGGCAAAAGAGAATGCAAGAAAGAGCAGAGATAAAGATGGCAACATATGCACAGAACAAGAAAGAGATAAAAAAGTATTACACCTGCTTCTCATTTATTGGCTATCTCACTATCCAACACCTCACATTTATGATCTACTATCTCTGGTAGCATAGTGATTACGAATTGGGCTGCGAACCACAAGGTCAGCAATTCGAAACTACCAGCTGTTCTGCAGGAGAAAGATGAGGATTTCTGCTCCTGTAAAGATTTACAGCCTCAAAAACTCTGTACAGGGTTGCTATGAGTCAGAATCGACTCCACCGGCACATAACAACAACAACATCTAACTATTTTGCATATTAATATTACACTTGTAGCAGCAATGAATGCTGAGATGTGAGGTGAGAGTAACACTAGCTGGGATTGTTAAGGTGTTTGTTCAACTTGACTAGGCCGTGATTCTCAGTGGTTTGACAGTTTTGTAGTGGTATAATCATCCGCCGTTCTGTACTCTGATGGGATCATCCTCCATTATCTGGTAACTCCAATTCTCACATGGTGACCTGGTCTTTAGAGTCTAACCATGTGAATATGTGAAAAGAGAATGTATAGAAACACAGATATGTTTGTCTCCATACTACCAGAGGGGGTTATAAAGATTCTTCTCTAAAGCTTAAAAACACACGCATCCTTAAAATGATTTCTTTTTCTCCCTGTACATTTGACAACTTAAAATTCCTAATAATATTTTCTTTCATCCAATAAAAAAGTGTCTTCTAAGCAATTGCATTGCTGATGTCGGATGGATCTTGGCTGAAAGCATAGAATACCAGAAAGATGTTTATCTGTGCTTTATTGACTATGCAAAGGATTTCGAATGTATGGATCATGACAAGCTATGGATAACATTGCAAAGTATGAGTATTCTGGAACACTTAATTGTGCACATAAGGAATTTGTACATGTACCAAGAGGCAGTTGTTCAAACAGAGCATGGGAACACTGAATGGTTTAAAATTAAGAAAGGTGTGCAACAGGGTTGTATTCTTTTACCATACTTATTCAACCTGTATGTTGAGCAAATAATCCAAGAAGCTGGGTTCTATGAAGAAAAACGTGGCACCCGGATTTGAGGAAGACTCACTAACAACCTGTGATATGCAAATGATACAACCTTGCTTGCTGAAAGTGAAGAGGACTTAAAATCTTCATCTTACTGATGAAAATCAAAGACCATAGCATATGGTATGGATTGCATCTCAATGTAAAGAAAACAAAAATCCTCACCACTGGCCGAATAAACAGCATATCAACAGAGAAAATATTGAAGTTGTCAAGGACTTCATTCTTCTTGGATCAACTTGGATCAACTCATGGAAGCAGCAGTCAAGAAATAAGATGACGTATTGCATTAGGCAAATCTGCTGCACAAGACCTTTTTGAAGTGTTGAAGAACAAAGATGTCAGCTTGAGGACCAAGGTGCGCCTGACCCAAGCCATAGTATTTCAATAACCTCATATGCCTGCGAAAGTTGGACAGTGAATAAGGAAGACCATAGAAGAATTGATGCTTTTGAGATATGGTGTTGAAGGAGAATGTTGAAAGTGCCATGGGCTGCCAAAAGAACCAATAGATCTGTTTTGGAAGAAGTGCAGCCAGGGTGCTCCTCGGAGGCCAGGATGGCCAAACTTTGTGTCTCATACTTCAGACTTATTGTCAGGAGGGACCAGTCCCTGTGAAGGGATATCGTGTTTGGAAAGGTGGAGGGTCAGAAAAAAGAGGAAGACTCCCATGGAGATGGATTGGAAATATGGCAGCATCAATGGGCTCAAGCGTGGCAACAATTGTAAAGTTGGCCCAAGACCGGGCAATGTTTTGTTCTGTTGTGCATAGGATCACTATGAGTCAGTACCGATGGCACCTAACAACAACAACAAATAATTGCAGGGTTTACAAAGGGAGTCAACAGCCTCTTCTCAGAGCATCATGTTGCCATCTTGTGGCCATTTAGGAACACACAGCCCACAGGCTCAAGATAAACAGACAGGACTGTTGTCAGATGCCATCAAGTCGAACCGACTCATAGCGACCCCATGCACAGCAGAATGAAACAATGTCCAATTCTGGGCCAACCTCACTACCGCTGCCACACTTGATGCCATCAATGATGCCACCTGGCTGTTCCATCTTGTTGGGGGGGGTCTTCCTCTTTTTCTCTGACCCTCCACCATACCCAGCATGACATCCTTCTCCAGCGACTGTTCTCTCCGGACAATGTGTCCAAAGTCTGTCTGTCGTGCTGTGGTGGTTTGAATTGCTGTGATTCTGAAAG
>NW_006408807.1:271870-274644 GCF_000296735.1 Chrysochloris asiatica | reverse complement strand
GGACAGGATAGTGCTCCTGTTTGTCCTCCATTCCAAAGTTAGAGAGTTAAATTGAGCCCTCAGATGGGAGGATCCTTGTTCTTGTGCAGAATGTGAAGTTAGACACAGAGAAAGATATCTTAGCCTACTTTGTGAATTTCATTTTAGGGTAGAATAAACAACATAAACCAGTATATAATCATAAGATTAAAAAATTTTGTTAGCTCCTTCCATTAGGTTTCACAGTAGATATTAAAGTAGATATTCCTGGGTGGCACAAGCAGTTAAGTGATCAACCTCTTGTTGTTGTTGGTTGCCAAGGGGCTTATTCTGACTCATGGTGTCCCCGTATGCACAGAGGTCTCAAGACGCAGTGTCAGCCCTGTCTAACAAGGTGCCCTGGTGGATTTTGTCTAGTAGTAGGGAGCTTGCTGTAAAGGTTGGTGGTTCAAGCCTGTCCAGACACTCTGGGCCATCTGCTTCTGAAATGTCACCATCTTGAAAACCCCATGGTGCGGTTCTAGTTTGCATATGGGGGGAGGTCACCATTAGTTGAAATTGACTAGATGGCAGTTAACAACATAAATACTAATGGTTACTTCTTTTTCACTAACAACTAAATTAAATTTAAGAGGGATATCCCTGATTGACCTACTAACAATTAATCTGACTTATTTACTGTGGTGAGCCTAAAACAATTATTGAAGTAAATTATAGAAGAGAGTTGGATGCCTTAACACACGCAGAGCCCCCTCCTCTGAACCCATGTCTGATATTCTCTACTCTTTAAGATAAAGATTCAAAGTATGCTGAGATTTTTAAAGTATAATAGGGCTCTAAGATGGTATAATAAACATAGCCTGAAAGTCTACTCCTTCCATGTTATACAAATACAAATGACAGAACAGCTATATTAAATAAATCACAGAAAATATAGCTGGGCTTGAAAATATAAAAGGGAGTGCTTGAGAATGCAGAAACAAGTCATCCTAAAAGAATGAAGTTAATAGGAAGTCATGGTGAGGAGGAAAGTTCACAGATAACCTAAATCTTCAACCAAATGGGAATGCTGCTGAACCCCAAAACTGGAAGCAGTTGAGGAGGGGGGACTCTAAACCAGAAAATTAGTGCACAATCAAGAAGTATCAAATGTCTATGAAAGGACTAAAGAAATAAGCTGAGAAGAGCTTACACATGAGCAATAGATCAATTAAAATAAGCAACATAAAGCAAAATAGAATCATGAAAACGAATCAATTAGGAATCTCATAAACAAAAATTGTTGGAAGAAACACCTCAAAAGATAGGCTGCATAACAGAATGATCGATCAGCAGTGTAAATTAGCACGGTGGAGGATTAAATTCAGCAAGCCCTGAAAAAAATCAGCACAAAGGAAAAATAAAAAAAGTATGGATGAAGATGGTTCAGGTTTCAGCTGGTCAGAATTCCAAGGGGCAGGGTGTGAGAAGGTAATACTTAATCTGTGAGCAAGAATTTCCCAGACGTGAAGAGAGTTACTAAATTTCAGAAGTTTAAAAATAGAAATGTTTACAGCTGCCAAATTAGAAGATAGCTTAACTAAATACAAATAGAACAATCCCACAATGCCTCCAGACAACTGATCATTTTAATTCACATGAAGAAACAAAAGAGAATGGCTCAAACAAACGACTAAGATGCAGAACCAGAAAATGTTTCTGAAGAAGAAAAGGTAATGGAATAAACTGAAAAATAATTTAAAAGAGTGAGATTTAGGTACCTTAAAAGGATGGACTGGGAGGAAGGTAGAATCTCCACTGAGTAGTGTCCAATCTGTCTAGACGGGGCTGATGAAAGGAAATGCAGGTAGGTCTCCTGTGATACAATAGTGAATAATTGTTATCAGGACTGATTGTGAGGTTTGAAAATGTAAAGGTAAATGTTTTGTAGCAAGGAGAGAAGTGATTAACTTTGCAGTCTAGGAGCAGAGGTCCCTGAAACCATCAAGGAGAAGAGAGGAGAGCGGGACCCTACCCAGAGAATCAGTGATGCCTGAGATGGAGGCAGAGATGATGGGGTGGAGAGATGCAGCAGCTGGGGACTTTAGATGGGGAGGGGGGCGGGGCAGACTTGTAGTGTATACTCTGGTTGGTTGATGATGCATGGAGGGGATTGTAACCCTGGCAATGATGAATGTAAAACTAATGTTCTCCCATATAAACTATCACAATAAAGCATTAAAAATATATATACTTTTTGGGGAAAAAAAACATATTGTGGATCAATTAAAGGACTGAAATAGCAATTATGTTGGGAAATAATAGATTAAAAAAAAAGAGGATGGACTGAAAGATCCAGTGAAGTATGGAGAATACAGAAAACACTTTAGAAGAATTCAGGAAAACACTTAAAGAAACAAACAGACAAAATAAATGCATATTTTGAAGCAATACAAAAGCTGCAATTAGAAATCCAGAAGATTAATACTAAGATAGCAGAAACAGACAATACATTGAAAGGGCAAAGGAGTAGATTAAAGCAAAGGAAGCCCAAATTAGTGAGCTTGAAGATAAATCTCTCAATACTAGTATGCTAGGAGAACCGTCAGAAAAAAGAATGAAAAAATCCTAAGAGTTTTGTGAGACAGCAATAGAAGAAGAACACCTTATGGGTAGTTGGAAATCCAGAACAGGAAAAGACAATAAAAGCAGAGAAAAGTGTCCAGGAATTGTTTGAAGAAAACTTCCCTAACAACATGAAAGACGAGAAGAAAAGCATAAAAGAAGCTGAATGAACTTCAAACAGGCTAGATCCC
>NW_006408807.1:267928-269050 GCF_000296735.1 Chrysochloris asiatica | reverse complement strand
TAAGCTAAAAGAAAATTTCAAAAGGCAGCTTGAAAAGACAAAGTCACATATTATAATGAAATGTGCAGAGACTTGGGGTTAAAAATCCAAAAGGAAAGAACATGGTCAGCATTCGTAAGCTGAAAGAACTGAAGAAAAATCTCAAGCCTCAACTTTGCAACACTGGGCAAAATATTGAATGATGCAGGAAGTATCAAATGAAGATGAAAGGTAGACATAGAATCACTGTATCAAAAAGTCAATGTTCAACCATTTCATGAGATTGCATATGATCAAGAACTGATGGTACTGAAAGAAGTCTTGGCTGCACTGAAGGTACTGGCAAAAGCCAAGGCCCCAGGAATTCGCAGACTATAAACTGATGCAGCACTGGAGGCACTCACTCAACTAGGCCAAGAAATTTGGAAGAGAGCTTCATGGCCAGCTGATTGGTAGAGATTCATATTTGTTCTCATTTCAAAGAGGTGACCCAATAGAATATGGAAATCATCAAACAATATCATTAATATCACATGCAAGTAAAATTTTATTCAAGATAATTTAAATATGGTACAATAACAGGGAACTGCCAGAAACTGAAGTTGGATTCCGGAGGACGTGGAACGAGGGATGTCATTGCTGATGTCAGATGGATCTTGACTGAAAGTAGAGAATACCAGAAAGATGTTTACCCATGCTATGTTGACTATGCAAAGACTTTTTTTTTTTTAGGTTTTTATTGTGGATTGAGTAAAAAAGTTTACAGGGCAGATCATCAGTTTTATATTCATGATTATAATCCCCTCCATGTACCATCAGTTAACGGTGTTTTTCTCAATTCATTTTAGATTGTTTATTTGTGTGTGTGTGTGTGTGTGTGTTTTTAACACTCAGGCATATATAATAATTTACACTACCAAAGGGCACATTCTGCAAGTCTGACTCCTGGCTGCCATCTCTTAGTCCCCCACTTCCCATGAAACTAAAGTCCTCAGCTGCTCCCTCTCTCCATGTCCCCATGTCTGCCTCCATCTGTGGTGTCACTGCCATTTTTTTACCCATTGACCTTGGATTCATTCACTTAGGTAGCCAAAAACCTACTATCTGTCCTGCTGATCTTGGGTTCATCAACCCCTGTAGCTA
>NW_006408807.1:264775-266693 GCF_000296735.1 Chrysochloris asiatica | reverse complement strand
GTCTTAGTCTTGGGCTTCCACTAGTTTTTATCTGGCCAGTAAGCCTGTTCTTTTGTTTTTCTGCATGTGTGTGTTTTTAAGTTGTGTTTCACATGTTCTCCCCCTCTGCCCAGGACCTTCTCCCGTGATCCCTTTAGAGCAGTTGGTAGTGGTGGCCAGGCACCACCTAGTCCTGGTCTCAGGGTCGCAGAGGCTGAGGGTCATGTGGTCCATTAATTAGACCATCACACTAGTGTCCAAGTAGCTTCCACTTTAGTTATTCTTTTGTTCTTTAGACAGTGTGAGAAACGTTGTGCATACTGAAAAAGGCTCAAGAAATCCAATCTGTACTCACTTTAGCAAGTGTGAAGTTTTCGTTATTCAATTTTGCAAAATCAGGAACCTAACCCAGTAGACACAGGCAGATGTGCCACAAAGAGTTTTATTCCATTTTCCCTCCCCCTAGTTTCATAATCTAGCCTGAATGGCACCCAGGGTCTTAATGACTGTATTCTTATTTAAAGTTCCCCTCCCCCAATTCATCCTGTTTACATATCCCTGGGTGTGAATCAACAACCTATGTCTGGTCTAGCAATCTCATGGGTCCTTTATTCCAGAAGATGAACCATCTTGAGAATTTCTCACAACAGGGAGAGACCAATATTTGCACCTTCAATGACCACACTTGAGCTTTTAAATTCCAGTTGCTACTCACCAAAGTAGGATGTAAAACATTGTCTTTATGGACTATGTTATGCCAACTGACCATGGTGTCCCCTGAGACTATGGTTCTGAGGCCCCAGGCCCAGAAATTCATTCCCTCAAGGTGTCTGTTAATGTCTAAGAAGTTCTCATAATTTTATTCCCAGTATGCTCCACTACATTCATGGGTTATGTTTGCAGCAAAGGTAGAAGTTATAATATTGAAAAATAAATTTAGATGAAATGTGGAGATTTTATTTAATGTGATACTAAAGACTTGCAGCTAAAAGACTAAAATACTAAAAGACTATAAAATTCCCAAAACAAGCAAGTATCATTTCTAATAAACTGTATGATTGGTATAAAGGTACAAGTTATATTACTGAAAAATAAATTGAGATGAATATGTGGAGATTTTATTTAATGTGATACTAAAGGCTTGCAGCTAAAAGACTAAAATACTAAAAGATTACAAAATTCCCAAAACAAGCAAGTATCATTTCTAATAAACTGTATGATGGGTATATGAGGTTGTTAATGATATAATTTCTTTATATGAATTCTGTAACAGTAACACATGTCATAAGAAGTAAATGCATGAAAATCCTTGACAAGGCCTGCAGAAGTTCAAGTTAATTAAGACACAGGAAGTGGAGGTCAAAACCAATGGACCAGAAAAGGCTTAATACCCTCGGGCAAGTGTGAGAAAGATTTTTGTTTTATTTTTTAAGTTTTATTGTAAATTGAGTGATGGTTTACATGGGAGAACATCAGTTTTACATTTCAATGATTCATTGCAATTATTACAATCCCCTCTGTGTGCATCATCATTCAACAGTATTTGCTTCTATTCACTCTTTTTTATTCGGGGAGGGGGGATGTACACCAAAACACTCTGGAATATATACTCATTTACACAACCAAAGGGCACTTTCTTCAAGTTTGCCTCCTGGCTGCCAGCACACAGCCTTTCTCTTTCCATGAGTCTAGAGTCCTCAGCTGCTCTATTTCCCCAAGTCCTCATTTCTTCCTCCATCTCTAGTGCTGCTGCTTCTCTGGATAAGGTCCCATATTCCACTCATGCTCTTCTGGCGGACGCCATCCTGTGAATAGTGGATGCCATCCTGCCAAGGAACAGAACTGCGAGAAGCCTTATGCATGAAAAGTTCATTGTTTAGCAAAGCGACAATGAATGTCCCCCTTGGTTAGCAGAGCTACAAGGGATGATTCATGCAGG
>NW_006408807.1:260252-264267 GCF_000296735.1 Chrysochloris asiatica | reverse complement strand
AGATGTTGGTAAAGTTAGAAATTAAGATGTAGAACTTTGTTTAAAATTAACCTGACATTTTAGGGAGGATCAGAGAGAAACAGAGTTGCTCACAGAAGGCAGACGTTATCACGGTAACTAAGGAGTAACTAAGGAGTATAGAGACACAGGAATGTTTGGTGACCCTGTGTTCCTCCTGTACCATTGATGTAACAATATAATATTTGATTGATTTGTAACTGCTTGTACGTGACTGTTTTGAGATCATAGTATATTCTAAATGGGATATAAGAAGCAACAATTTTGAAATAAACAGGCAGTCAGTTGGAGAGTCATCAGAGAGAGTCACTACCATCATCTGCCTGAGACTCAAAAATGACCCATTGACTCTTTGAGTATTTTTTAATTTTTTCATTCAAGCCGACTCCACATCCTTCTCTTGAGAGCCTCCTAATAATTTTCCGAGGCTGGTCCCCGACACTCTTCTCCCTTGATGGTCCTAGTGTTAGAAATGAATCCCAATGTCGCATAAAAGACATTCGGTGAGACTACATTACCTTGGCAAAGCAAAATTCACTCCTGCAGGAGGGTGCGTGAGCATAGCCGTACATACAGGAACAGGCCAGCGAGCACACCGAGTGGGCAGTCCACTCCAGTTTTTAATCTCTGACATGAGTCTCAAGGCTGTGTCTCACCCCATTGGCTAGGGTTTTGATTGCACAATCTTTTCCCTTACCCGGCTGGCTAGTTCAAAATTTTAAGGTGCGCATTCCTACTTTAGGAAGAGAAAAAGAGAGCGATCATAAATTCTTTGCTCCTTCAGGAAGTAGTCAAAGAAAAAGAGAGAGATAACAAAGTTTTAACTTCAGGAAATAAAGAAAAAAGAAAGGTTTCCTGAATACAATAAACAGGATTATATATTTCCCACACTAGGGTCCTCTGTTCCTGGACTGTAAAATTAACTACTTCGCCCTTCATGCTACAACACTTTTACCTTTACAGTCGTGACAATCAACATTAGTCATGATAACAATTGCTCACTATTGATTCATAAAAATCTTATCCACATCTCCTTTTACCAGGTCTGTCTGGACAAGATGAAAACCATTCAGTGGGGATTCTACCTTCCCTCCCGCACTCTGAAACCAAACTCCATCTTGAAAACTTGAAAGACGGTCACTTTGTGCCTTAATCGTCCCCTCTGTGGCACAGTGGGTTAATGCGCCAGAATGCAAATCTGTTTGATCTGTAAGGTTGGCGGTTCAAGCTCACCAGTTGCTCCTTGGAAACCCTACCCAGGGTCGCTATGGGTTGGAACCGACTCGATGGCACTTAACAACAATTACAACAACATTTTAGGTAGCCAATGTCTAAGTTGCCCATCCTATGAGAAAGGTTTTTCCAGAGACTAGAATGACCTGAGGAAACATATGAAGTTGCTTTTGTTTCCCTAGCACTAGTTATTTCTGGTTTTGGTAAATCATAATTTTTCTTTGGGGCCCCTTTTCTCCCCTTCACTCTATATGACCTTGGTAGAAGAGGGAATATGAATCAAGCCAATCAAATGCTCTCTCTTAGAAAACTGAGTCATTAATAGAGAAATACATGAAGGGAAATGACTGGAGCTGTCATTCAGATGGTAGTTGCTAAAAGGAGAATGTAGTGAGTTGCTCTGGTTTATGTCCATTCTAAGACCTGTCTGTTTTTTTCCTGAAATCCTTTTTAAAAAAATTTATTTTCTTTGAGTTTGCCAAATTCTGTTTTGTGTAAATGAAAACTGTAAGGGATAAAGGATCTAAGTAAAGAAACAAACCCACCAGTTGCTCCTTGCAAACACTATACAGAGTCGCTATGAATTGGAACAAACTCCAGTGCACTTAACAACAACATTCTGAACAGGGGAGTTCTGGTGTGGCACTGCAGGATAAGCATGGGGTTCAAACCCACCAACCATTCTTTGGAAACTTTATAGAGTTGTTGTGAGTCTGAACCAACTTGACAACATTAACAACATCCTGAACAGAGTGTATTCTTAAGGAAGCAAAATATTAAAACAAGCAAATTCACATTATTCTCTAAAATTATTTACCAAGTAATTTTCTTAAGGTGCAGTGGAGAGTTACAGAAATGAAAAGTTGTACCATTGATGCAGAAGTCACTTTTGATTAAAAGTGGAATTTTGGCCTCCAACCTTAGCACAGCTACCATCTCATGTGTTGTTGTGAAGTGCCATCGAGTCAGCTCCAACTCATAGTGACCCTGCATAGAGTTTCCAAGGACCAGCCAGTGAGCATGAATCGCTGACTTGCCGTCCAGCACGTTATCCCATGGCGCCACACCAGGACCATCTCAGGTTGTTGTTGTTAAGTGCCCTTGAAATGGTTCTGACCCATAGTGAACATCTCATGTTATTGCTGTTGTTAAGTGCCGTCAACAAGGTTCTGACCCACAGAGACCTTGTATAGGGTTTCCAAAAAGCAATTGGTGAGCTTGAACTGCTGACCTTGTGATTCAAATGACTTTGCAGTCTGGCATGTTAACTGGAAGCCCTAAATTAATTTGGGGTGCTCTTACTGAAAATCAAGGATAAGTGAAAAGCTAAGGATAGGGAAAAAGCCAGTTAGTTCTGAGAGCACAGCTGAAATTGCAGAAGAAATGAATTTGTAGCAATTTCCTCCAGTAACCCAGGTGCAGGAAAGGAAAAAGGGCTTGATTGGACTGTTGCAGTTTGAGCTAGTCAAGCTTATGTGTCAGCAGCACAGGTTATATTCAAGAGAAGTTTAAGACTATTGTGAACTCTAGAATAGACAGGACAATGGACTAGAGAGAAAGGGAGACATGAAAATTTAAGAGGATGCTTTACTGCGGTTCCTAATTAGAATAAAAGATTTTAGGTAATAAGGTCCAGGTGGGGAAATGAGGGGCTTATAGAACTGAATCCACTACTCGCCTGTCAGTTTGTCATACTGTAGTGGCTTGCGTGTTGCTGTAATTATGGAAGTTATGCTACCGGTATTTAAAATACCAGCAGGGTCACCCATGGTAGACAGGTATCAGCTGAGCTTCCAGATGAAGACAAACTAGGAAGGAGAGACAGACTACTTCCGAATATGTAGTCACTGGAAACCTTATGAATAGCAGTGGAACACTGTCAGTACCAGAATATTGTCAGATACAGTGCCGGAAGATGAGCCCCACAGGTTGGAAGGCATTCAAACTATGACTGGGGAAGAGCTTCCTCCTCAAAGCACAGTTGACCATGATGATGTAAATGGAGTAAAGCTTTTGGGACCTTCATTTGCTGATGGGGCACAACTCAAAATGAAGCAAAACAGCTGCAAACATCCATTAATAATCAGAACATGAAATGTATGAAGTATGAATCTAGGAAAATTGGAAATTGTGAAAAATGAAATGGAACACATAAACATCGCTATCTTAGACATTAGAGCGCTGAAATGGACTGGTATTGGCCATTTTGAATCTGACAACCACGTTTTACTATGCTGGGAATGACAAATTGAAGAGGAATGGTGTCACATTCATCATCGAAAAGAACATGTCCCCACTGACTAGTTTTCATCTTGTCTAGATGGGTCTGGTTAAGAGAGATGGGGATAAGATTCTTTTTTTTGTTTTTTAATGCTTTATTATGAATTATGTAATAGTTTACATGTGAGGACATTGATGCCATCATGTATCGTTTCCTTGCCATGGTTACAATTCCCTCCATGCATCATCCACCAACCAAAGGATATATCCCGCAAGCCTGCCCACCCCCCCGGTGGTCCACACACTGTCCCTCTTCCTCTCCAGGTCCAGAGTCCCCAGCCGCTCCGTCTCCCTGCATCATCATCTCTGCCTGAGATGGGAATAAGATTCTTATGATTCAATAGTGAGTAACTGTTATCATGACTAATTGCGACTGTCACAATTATAAAGGTAGAAGTTTTGTAACAAAAAAAGGGGAATGGTTAATCATAACAGTCCAGAAACAGAGGATCCTAAGACCATCAAGGGAGAATAGCACGAGTGG
>NW_006408807.1:251187-258412 GCF_000296735.1 Chrysochloris asiatica | reverse complement strand
CTTACTTTGAACATATTGTCAGGAGGGAGCAGTCACTGGAGAAGGATATCATGTTTGGTAAGGTGGAGGGTCAGAGAAAAAGAGGAAGACCCCCCAACAAGATGGATTGGCCAAGTGGCAGCATCGATGGACTCAAGTGTGACAACAATAGTGAGGTTGGCCCAGGATCGGGCAGTGTTTTGTTCTGCTGTGTATGGGGTCGCTATGGGTCGGTACTGATTTGCTGGCACCTAACAATAATGACAATAAGGAAGACCTGTTAATACCACTATTATTCAAATATACACACCAACCACTAAAGCAACCGATGATAAAATTGAAGAATTCTACTAATTGCTTCACTCTGAAAGTGATCAAACATGCAATTAAGATGTATTGAAAATTACTGGAGATTGGAATGCAATTAATGTTGGAAACAAAGAGGCTGGATTAGTAGGTGGAAAATAGGTTGATAGAAAGGATGCTGGAGATCATATGGTAGAATTTTGCAAGACTAATCACTTCTTCATTGCAAATACCTTTTTTTAAACACCACGAAAGATGACTATTTACATAGACCTCACCAGATGGAATACACAGAAATAAAATTGACTAAGTCTATGGAAAGAGACGATGGAAAAGCTCCATATTATCAGCCAAAACAAGGCTAGGTACAGACTATCAATTGCGTATATACATCTTCATGCTGAAGTTCAAGAAATTTAAAACAAGTCACTAGAGCTAAAATATGACCTTGAATATATCCTATCTAAATATAGAGATCATCTGAAGAACATATTTATTTGAGTCATTAGACACTAAAAACTGAAGACCAGAAGAGTTGTGGATGACATCAAGGACATCATACAGGAAGAAAGCAAAAGACAAAAAAGAAGAAAAAGGCCAAAATGGATGTCAGAGAAGACACTGAAACTTGCTCACCAGTATAGAAATTCTAAGGCAAATAGAAGAAATGAGGAGGTAAAAGAGCTGAATAGAAAATTTCAAAGGCCATCTTGAGAAGACAAAGTAAGGGTATTATAAAGTAATGTGCAAAGACCTGGAATAAGAAAACTAAAAGAGAAGAACATGTTCAGCATTTCTCAAGCCGACTACACAAGATTTTCAAGCTTCATCTTGTAATACTGAAAGATTCTATGGGCAAAATATTGAATGATGCAAAAGCATCAAAAGAAGATGGAAGGAATACTCACGTGTCACCATACCAAAAAGAAATGGTCAATGTTTAACCATTTTAAGAGGTAGCATATGATCAAGAGCCAATGATACTGAAGGAATAAATCCAAAGTACATTGAAGGCATTGGCAAAGAACAAGGCACTGACAACACAAATTGAAATCTTTCAACAAAATGAAGTGGCACTGGAAGCACTCACTCATCTATGATTAGAAATTTGGAAGAACACTACTTGGTCTAGTGACTGGCAGAGATCTATATTTGTGCCCATTCCAAAGAGAGGTGACTCAACAGAATGCAAAAATCATAGGACAATATCACTGATATCACATGCAGGTAAATTTTTGCTTAATACAAAAATGGCTGCAACCATACATTGACAGAGAACTTCCAGAGGTTCAAGTCATATTCAGATGAGAATGTGGGATGACAGATGTCATTGCTGACATCAGATGGATCTTGACTAAAAGCAGAGAATACTCAAAATATATTTACTTGTACTTCATTGACTACGCAAAGTCTTTCGATTGTGTGGATCATGACATACTATGGACAACATTGCAGAGAATGAGTATTCCAGAACACTTAATTGTGCTCATGAGGAATCTATACATGGACCAACAGGCAGTTCTGTTGTTTGAACAGAACAAAGGAACACCAAATGGTTCAAAATGAGGAAAGGTGTGTGCCAAGGATGTATTCTTTCACCATACACATTCCAACTGTATGCTGAGCAAATAATTTGAGAAGTGGGAACAAATGAAGAAAAATGTGACATTGGAAGAAAACTCATTAATGACTTGTGATATGCAAATGATACAATGTTGCTCACTGAAAGTGAAGAGGACTTAAAATACTTACTGATGAAATTCAAAGACCACAACCTTCTATATAGGTTGCACCTCTATGTAAAGAAAACGAAAGTCCTCACGACTGGACCAATAAATAACATCCATATAAATGGAGAAAAGATTGAAGTTGTCAAAGACTTCATTTTTCTGGAATAAACCATGACCACTCATGAAAGCAACAGCCAAGAAATCAAATGGTGTATTGTATTAGGCAAATCTGCTGCACAAGATAATAGATTTGTGCTCTTTATAAAGTATTCAAGAACGAAGATGTCAATTTGAGAAGCCATGGTATTTTCAATAACCTCATGTGCATATGAGAGTTGGATAATGAATAAAGAAGACCATAGAAGAATGATGCATTTGAGTTATGGCGTTGGTGAATTTTAAAAGTACCACGAACTGGCAAAAGGACAAACCAATCTGTGTTGGAAGAAGTATAGCCAGTGTGCTCCTTGGAGGCCAGGATGGCTCAACTTTGTCTCTCATGCTTTGGATATATTATCAGGAGGAATCAGTCCCCGAAGGATATCACGTTTGGTAAGGTGAAGGGTCAGATAAAAAGATTAAGTCTCCAAATGAGATTGATTGGTACAGTAGCAGCAGCAATAGGCTCAAATATAGCAACAATTGTGAATTTGGTACATGACCAGGAAGTGCTTTATTCTGTTGTAATAGGCTCTCCAGAGTCGATACTGACTCGAAGACAACTAACAACAACAACGTAGAATTGGGTGTGGATTAAGTCTGTTAGTCACATTAAGCCCAAGGTCATCTACAGGGTCACAAAGTTGCCCATGTTAGATGAGATGCAAGTTTTTAAAGAGGCTCAACTCAAGTTTTCTCTTTTCTTTCACAAATGTGAAAGAAAGGAGGTTGGTAGAAAGAAGCTTAAAAATGAACTTCTTTTAAGAACCTTGGACTCTGGTTTTGGTGTAACATGTTGGTGTGGGCTCCTGGCTATGCTTGTTTAATGGATGTCTAACTTTGAATACCAAGGAATTCTGGTGTGGCACTGTAAGATCAGCACTAGACAGCAAACCACAAGGTTGGTGGTTAAACCAACCCACCATCTGCTTCTCAGAAACCCTATACAGGGCCGCTATGAGTTGAACCAAATTGACGGCACTTACCAACAACAACAACCATGGAATACCACCGCTCATTTGTCAGATTATTGTACTGTGGGTTATGTGTCACTGGGATGCTGAAAGCTATGTCATCGCTATTTTATATACCAGCAGGGTGCACCCATGGTGGACAGGTTTTAGCTGACCTTCCAAATAAAGACAGATTAGAATCGAAGAAAGGCAGCCTTCTTCTGAAACTTTAGCCATTGAAAACCTTATGAATAGCAGTGGAACACTGTCAGACAGCACCAGAATATTGAAACATGATGAAGAATACCAGAATATTGTCAGATATAGTGTCAGAAAATGAACCCCCCGGGTTGGAAGACCCCAAAATACGACTGGGGAGGAGCTGCCTCCTTACAGTAGAGTTGACCATGATGACACAAATGGATGAAAGCTTTCAGGATATTTGCTGATGGGGAACAACTAAAAATGAGGAGAAGCAAAAACAACTACCCTGAGTAAGTAAGTTACCCTCTCTCTGCCTCAGTTCTTTTTTTTAAATTAATGAGGATAATGAGCCCTATCTCAGAGTTATACTGAGAATTACATTATTTTGACCATAAAAGTAATTCACAAATACTGAGTCCTTCATAAATGTCAGTAATTATTATTAAATGGGAGACAGATGCAAATAAATGCAGTGAAATAGTTTATGATAAATATTTGTACAAAGTAACTGAGAGGGCTACTCAATCTATAATTGATGGGGCAGTCAGGGAAAATGTCACTTAGCTGATAAATGAATACAAAAAATGTCCAAGAGTTACAAAAATTAGGAGCTGGGAGGAATGGCAAATTCTATGCTGAATGCTCGCCTTAAGTAAGCCAGACATCATCCAAGCTGTTTCATAGATAACACACTTATTTCCACAACCCTGAGAGATATGTATTCATATTACTGAGAAAAGTTCACAGAGATTAAAGAACTTGTTCTAGGGCGCAAAGGGATGAAAATAATTTGAGATTTTAACTTTAAAAGGTTAAGTTCAGCTGGCACAAGAACGACTCAGTAGTAAGTTTGAGATACACTAGCACGTTCACGGAGTTCTCCTGGGCAGTAGGGAGCGAGGAGAAGTGAGGATGGGTCCCATCATGAAGAGTTTGGCCTTTGGACTTTAAAGGAGGAATGTCGAGGTGATAAAAACAGTTTAGGCAAACCCTATCATACAGCAGGTCATCAAGAGCTCATGATTCCCTCAATTCAGTCAGTCACTCTCCGTCTAGTGTTGTGGTTGTTAAATGTGGTGGACTGGATTCCTACTCATAGCGGCCCTGTGTAGGGTTTCCAAGGAGCAGCTTTGGATTTGAACCGTTCACTTTGCAATAAGCAGTTCTAGACGGGCACTGGAAATGCAGCAAGTTAACAGATATAGTACTGGAGGACTTTTTCTGTCCACATCGCTCGACGTTTAAAGTCTCCGGCTGGGTGTACTACAGCCTCCTTTGAGCGCAGCCTTCCCTCTATAGCCTGCAGAAAGCTCCGACAATGCCGGCTGACGTGCCTTTGAGCTGACCCTTACCTCCTTACAGCCCACTGGTCCCAACCCAGCCAATAGACTCATCTCCCATCTCCAGTCAGGGACCACAGCTCTCCCTCAGAAGATAGGGTAGACGCATTAAACGGCCGGTCACGTGCGAACCCCGTCACGTGACATACGATCACGTGACGCCCGATCTCAAGTTGGAGCCGGAGACTGCGCTCTAAGCTTTCTGAGACTTGCAGCCATCGGAGGGGGGCTGGCATCGTAATTCTCGAGTTCCAGTACCCGTGCAGCCGGGATGGTAAGGGTGACAAGAGCGGACTGGGCTGGGCGGACCGAGGCAGGACTGGACCCGGCCGCGGCTTCCCCACCCCACACTTCAGCTCCTCTTTTCCTTCCTGCTGCAGATGAACGGGACGACCCCCGACCCGGAACGGCCACCGGCGTCTGAGCCCGTGTGGGAGCGGCCCTGGTCAGTGGAGGAGATCCGCAGGAGCAGCCAAAGCTGGTCACTGGCGGCCGACGCGGGCGTGAGCAGTGGGCCCTGCAGCCGGAAGGGGCGGGTGGGCCGCCTTGGGCGCCGCGGAAACGCTGGGGCAGCCTACGGGAAGGACTTGTGTCTTCGAATGCCCCTTCAGTCTAGGCAGTCTCATTGCCTCCTTTCAAAGCTGTGGCTGCGAAGAGTCCCACTTTAGAGGTTCTGTTTGGTTCTTGTCAGTAATACACATTCCCTTCTCATTCTTGAAATTATTATGATTCGGCCGGTAGGCTTTAGTTGGCTGAGAGCTCGGACACGACTGCCGCCCAAACGCGAGATTCTTTCTCTGCTGTGTCTGGGTTTCTTAGGGATGCATCATTCACTTCCTTGATTGGGGGGCCCAGATTCTCTTTCACCGTTCTACAGCCACTAGTGAGGGTGGAGGGTGCTATTCAAGCAGGAGGCCAGGAAGCCCAGAACTGAGAAAAGTTGGTTTCAAAGCCTCACGTAAATAGAATTCTTTTAAGAGTGGTAGCTTGTTATTTTACCTTTCCTCTGTGATATTTGCAAATGACAACCAAACAGGACTTCACATTTTCTCTAGAAATGAGATAGCAAGTGTCCATTGATGCGTTGCTACTATTTTGATGAGCTTTCGTAATGGAAAAACACCATTTGGTCTCAGAACTGCCAAAAATAGCATCCCTTTTACGTTTCACTAACACCTCCCCCCCCCCCACACACACACACTTCAAGGGCACACACAAACAAATGTAAAAGGAAATGGTATTTTTTAGATGACAGAATTGATGCATGTAATACTTATATTTTGTACATTTATTTTTAAATTAGTTGCTACAGTTTCTACAGGAGTTCTCACAGCAGACCATCTCTAGGACCCATGAAATCAAGAAACAAGTGGATGGACTAATTCAGGAAACTAAAGCCACAGATTGTCGCCTGCATAATGTTTTCAATGACTTTCTTATGCTGTCGAATACCCAGTTCATTGAGAATGTGAGTAACTTAGTTAAATCAGACTTAGAATACATTTTTAAAAATCTTTGGAGAGCAAGAGTTACTGTAATTTTTAAATGAGCTATTATTAGGTTTCTGCCTAAACTTTGGCAGAAGTAGTGGGTCTTGGTAGTTGACAGTTCTTTACCTGGGATTGATACCTATTTTTTATTAATAAACTTCTAGTATAGTAATTATAAGACCCTTTTTAAAATCTAATACAGTTTTCTCATATCTAAATACTTTATCTTTTAAGAGTAGTCTGCAGTTGTGATATTGGTATGGTCGGTTCTGTAAGGGGAGTTATATACCAGGGCTGATTATCAGCACCACCGGCATATACCTGCAGTTATGGACTATGCCCATTATTTTGTGATAAATTCTATTAAAAGCTTGTGTGTGTCAAGTTGAAGCATTGTCAGTTAACATTTTGTTGTGACACTGCTCCTTGTGATAACAGAGTGAACTCCAAGCAGATTACTAAGCTTTTAACATAAGTGTGTCAATATTGGGTTTCTGCTGTGTGCATAGGTAGACACAGACGTTTTCTTAGAGAAGATCACACTTTTCTACAATTATCTAATTCCAAAATAGAAAGAAATCCAGTGTGACTGGAGGTCAGTGAATGAGGGAAGAGTGTTAGCACAAGGGGACTTCAGAAAGTTTGTGGGAAAATCCCACTATCTTTTCTTTCCCTCTTTCCATGAACTTTTTGAAGCCCCCTGCTAAATGAGGATGGAGAGTTATTTAAGTTGAGCTGGTCTGTAAGTTAAGGTGCTTGATTTTTTTGAGTATTAGCATTAATTCATTTCTATGAGAAAAGCATTTGTTAAGGTAAATTCTCTTGAGATGAAAAATAGTAAAAAAGATTTCAAATTGAAAACACAATAAAAAGCCCAGGATTTAAATAGGCCTCATGCAAAGCCTTTACAGAGTATAGGACATTAGGTGCAATCCTGAGTCCCATCCACAACCTTGTGAGGTGAGACATTCCCACTAGAAAGGACAAGCAGACTGGAACAGCTACAGTGACAGAAGATACATCTTCAAGATGAACCTGACCTATACTCAGAGCGGTAGTTACTC
>NW_006408807.1:247652-250224 GCF_000296735.1 Chrysochloris asiatica | reverse complement strand
TCACCGTATACAGGGTTGCTGTGAGTTGGAATCAACTCCATGGCACTTAACAACAACAACTGTATAAAATAGTTCCTAAGGTTGATGGTTCAAGCTCACCAACCGATCCTCGGAAACTCTGTACAGGGTCGCTATGGCTCGGAACTGACTCGATGGCACTTCACAACAACAACAATGATATCTTGTCAAGATATTTTCTTTTATGGGAAAACAAAGCTTATGACTTTAAGATATAACAAATGTGCAAGTCAAGTACGCAGTCTTTCTCTGATTGTCTGCATGGAATGTACATGCTTAGCACTGAGCATAGCTTTACTGCTGAAACAGTTGGTTTAGAAGCCTCTAGTCTCTACTTCGCTGTTGTTTGTAGCAGTCGTGTTTTCATTGATAAAAATTTGTTGTAGCTTTCATTCTGTACCTTTCTTGCTGGATCAGATGTGTAGTGCTCTTCTCTGAATCCAGTGGAGCAGGATTAGACCGGGAACAAGTAGAGCTTAGGGGCTTGTTTTAGGATCTAATGCGAGTACATAATTACTGTGCCCTGTACCAGTTCTTTAGCATTTTAATGGAGAAGAGGGTGGCCATTCTAACCGACATTTTCTGAATCATCTTCAGGTCTTCATTCTTTTCTCCAGCTCTTTTTTTTTAGCCAACGTTTCTTAAATTTAGTATTTTGTTTGGTCTAGTGAGCTGTTGTTTTCTTGAGACCTGCTGTGGTGCTGTAGGATAAGCACTGGACCACGAGGTCAGTTTGAACTGCAAGGTTCGCAGTTCAGACTCACCAAACGGTCCTCAGAAACTATACAGGGTAGCCAAAAGTAGGAACTAACTTGAGGACAGTTTTAACAACAATATGAAATGTGATAGCTAGCATTGCATTTACCTTGGCAGGGCTAGACCAAATGATTTTGCCAACCTTATATGGTCCACGGGCTGGACCTTCACCATCCCTGCTATACAGGGTCGCTGTGAGTTGGAACCAACTTCATGGCACTTAACAGCAAGAAGTGGGATCTTTTATATTCTTTTGTTTTGGGTAATAGTTTTTTAGTTTCGTCACTTACATGGATTCCTGTGTTCCATCCATCCACTTCTTTCTTCCATTTCATCATAAGCCCTGTGCCTCTTGCCTTTTTGATCTGCAGCCACAATTCATCTCTGGATCTGCCCATTGCCACTGCCAAACATAATTGCTTCCCAGACCTCTCTTTCAATTTGGGACAGCGAAAGTGATGATATTGAAAGACTGGTTAATTTAAATAAAGCTCAGAAAAATTTACTTGCCGAGAACACATTTGGCTCTTAATGTGTTTTCTTTGAACCTTGGCCCTGGCTCTCATGCATTTCCAGTTGTGTTGTAGTGTATGCATTAGAATTCAGGCTTGAATAATGGTTCCATTTGGTTTTCTGCGAGTTTGTTGGATAGAATTTTTAATTCAGGTAAGTTTCTGGGTTTTATTAATTAACCTCAGAGGCAGCTACTAGGTTTCAAATTGTATGGCACAGTGAGTAACATAGAAAGTAATCAGATACTTTCTAGGTCAAGAGAATTTTGTTCCTTCAGTAAAGGCTCATGAAGGGCTTCTGAAGGAGGAGAAACACTAATTAACATTGACCAGTGCTTTAGTGTTTATTCAGTTTTTAAAGTTTTACTCATCTGTTCACTTGAGAATTTTATCCTGAAACATTTAAGTCCTATAGTTAATGATTTCAGTTTTTCTCTTAAGGATTTTTAAGTCTGTTGTTTCAGAATCTCTACAGGGTTTCCAAGGAGCGGCTGGTGGCTTTGAACTGCCAACCTTGAAGTTAGCACTCCACACCAGGACTCCAGGCGGATATTAGGCTTTTACGTTGTCCTTACTGTTAAAGTAATAATTACTCATTATAGGAAAGATTAGCGTAGATAAAAAGTATACAAGTGTAAAATATTAAAACTTTGAATCACCCATCTTAATTAACCAGTTGAGCATAACCAATTAACCATTGCATATTTTGGCAAATTTCTTTTCATTTTTTTAACTTTAACCTCTTCTGAATGGTAGTTTATGTAATTTTGCAAAGATGAGGCTTTCTACTCCCGTAAAGATTTACACCCTCGGAAACCCTGTACAGGGTCGCTATGGGTCGGACCCGACTCGATGGCACTTAATAACAACAACAACAACTTTTCCTTAATGTTAGTATCATTATCCTATTAACATTTAACCAAATCTGGAAAGCTTTTTTAGTGATCATACCATAATTTATTTGAAAATTTTCCAGTGTATTTTTTTTTTAATGTTTTATTGTGAATTATATGATAGTTTACATGAGAGAACATTAGTTTTACATTCATCTTATCATATATCATTTCATTGCCATGGTTACAATCCCCTCCATGCATTATCAACCAACCAAAGGGTATACACTACAAGCCTGCTCCCTGGTCGTCAGCACACAGCCCCTTTCCCTTTCTGGGTCTAAAGTCCCCAACTGCTCCATCTCTCCACATCGTCTCTGCCTCTATCTCAGGCATCACTGCTTCTCTGGATAGGGTCCCGCTCTCCGCTCTTCTCCCTTCATGGTCCCAGGG
>NW_006408807.1:244106-245095 GCF_000296735.1 Chrysochloris asiatica | reverse complement strand
TGGACAATCTCTTTGCTATCTCAAGCGAGTAAAGTTTTGCTAAAGGTAATACAGAAACGGATATAATAATACTTCCAGAGGTCCAAGCCAGATTCAGAAGAGGCCGTGGAACGAGGGATATCATTGCTGATGTCCGGTGGATCTTGGCTGAAAGCAGAGTATCAGAAAGATGTTTACGTATGCTTTATTGACTATGCAAACACTTTCGATTGTGTGGATCATGACAAGCTCTGGACAACATTGCGAAGATGACTGTTCCGGAACACTTAATTGTGCTGGTGAGGAATCTGTACCTGGACCAAGAAGCAGTTGTTCTAACAGAACATGGGAATACTGAATGGTTTAAAATTAAGAAAGGTATATGACAAGGTTGTATTCTTTCACCATACTTATTAAACCTGTAAACTGAGCAGATAATCTGAGAAGCTGGGAATCTGGATTGGGATTGCATTAGATGTGTAAATTGCTTTGGGCAGTGTTGACATGTTCATAATGTTAAGTCTTCTTATCTAGGATCATGGTACATTCTTCCATTTTTGTAGGTCTCTTTTGGTTTCTTTTAGTAATGTTCTGTAGTTTTCTTTGTATAAGTCGTTTGTTTCTCTGGTTACATTTATTCCTAGCCATTTTATCCTGTGGGTGGCTATTGTAAATGTTGCTGCTTTTATAATGTCTTTTTCAGCACTGTTGTTATTGGTATAGAGGAATACAACTGATTTTTGTATGTTGATCTTATATTTTGCCACTTCGTTGAATCTTCCAATGAGGTCTAGTAGCTTTTTTACTCAGTCTTTGGAATTTTCTATGTAAAGGATCATATTGTCTGCCAATAGAGAGAGTTTTACTTCCTCTTTGCCAATTTGGATGCCTTTTATTTCCCTGTCTTGCCATATAGCTCTTGCTAAGACTTCCAGCACAATATTGAATAGGAGTGGTGACAAAGGGCATCCTTGTCTGGTTCCTGTTTGCAGAGGGAAGGCTTTCAGTTT
>NW_006408807.1:238496-244006 GCF_000296735.1 Chrysochloris asiatica | reverse complement strand
GGCTGGTCCTTTCAAGTGGAAATTTCCAATGTAGTTTTTAAGTAGAATGCTTCATTTGTAAGGAACAGTACAGAGAATAATCATTATACTATGAATATAAGGAACTCTGATAGTGTAGTGGTTATGAATCGGGCTGCTAACCTCAAGGTTTGAAACTACCAGCTGTTCCGCGGGAGAAAGATGAGGCTTTCTGCTCCTGTAAGGATTTACAGCCTCAGAAACCCTGTGCAGGGTCACTATGAGTTGGAACCAACTCCACAGTACTTAACAACAACAACTATGAATATGCTTTATCCAGACTTGGTGGTGGTGGTTATGTGGCGTCAAGTCCGTTCCTATTCTGTAGTGGCCTATAAGGCTTCTGAGCCTGTAAATCTTTATAGGAACAGAAAGCCTTATCTTTCTCCTGATGAGTGGCTGGTAGCATTGTACTGCTGACCTTACACTTACTAGCCCAGGGCCCTACCAGGGCTCCTTGACACAGACTTGGTAGATTTCAGTATTTTGTTGGACTTGTTTTAAAGACAGCATTTTTTTTTTTTTTTTCTCTACCTCTAGACACATTTCTGGTGGGGGTCTTTTTATGTCTTTGCCTTTTTTATTCCTCTTTTTACTTGGGGAGTTTACCCATGTGGGTATATGTGAGTATATATATATATATGTGTGTAGTGTGAGGTTTTGTTTTTCTTCCATGTGAATAACAAATTGCCCAGTTTTTTTTTTGTTTTTTTTTCACTGTATGATGGTTCTTTTATTCTAAATATGTGTGTGTCCCTGAATGCATGTGCTTGTGTAATCAGCCTTACCTGTAACGGTGGCTCTGATTCTTGCCTTCTGCCTTTTAGTGAGTCTGTCTGCTATGCCCCAATATCACAGTCTAATTAGTTTCAGTAGTATGAGTATCCATAATTTCTTTCACTGTGGAATTGACACGGTTTCTCACACTCAACAACTTATACGTTTATTATTTTGTTTCAGTTTTACAGAAAATCCTACTAGCATTTTGACTGGAATTGGATAGGATTTATGAATTTGCATTTGAGATCTTTGTGTCTGTATTTATCATTGTTTTTCTTAGAGTAAGTTTCAATAAATAGAAACCTTAAGTTAGAGAATATGAACTGTAAAAACTACATTATTTGAGCAAATTGGCAGATGCTTTAAAAAGGTGATCAACAACCACCTCTTACAAAGGCTTGGGAATGGGAACTTGAACATATTGTTGGCGATGGTGTAAATTGCTCTGCATCTGTGGACAGCAATCTAAAAATAACTAGTACATTAAAAACGCAGCTGTGTTCTTTGGCTCAGCAATCCTAGTTTGGGAGAAGGCTATAGAAAAAAAAAAAATTAGGGCTTTCTGCTCCCACGAAGATTTACAGCCTCGGAAACCCTATCAGGGTTGACGTGAGTTGGAACCGATAGTACTTAGCAACAGCAACAGCATAGTGATGCTGTAGGATAAGCACTGGACTGTTAACCACAAAAACAAGGTCAGCCATTCAAACCCACCAAATGCTCCTCAAAAAACTTAAACAGGGTTGCTATTAATTGAAATTTAACAACAAGGATGTATATGTGTATATGTTTTAGAACAGCTTTGTGTATAACAGCAAAACCTGGAAACCTCCCCAGTGTTCATTACAAACTGTGGGGTTAACTATGGTAGACTTTATACCATAGAATGTTACGCAGCTATCAAGAGGAGGGTGTTGCAGCTACGTGCATTGACCTAGAAAGCTATATGGGAACATTAAGTGGTAAAACAGTGCAGAGGAATGATGTTAATAGTTCACTTTTATTGATAAATAGAAAGGGTAGAGCAATTCTGAATATGTTCATGTGTCTGTATATATTTTCATAAAAGCCAAGGGAAAAACACTGAGGAACACATTTACCAAGGTTAAGGTGGTTATGTTGGGGGATTAAGAGCTTAATCTCAGGAAGAGAAACTTTTAAAATACATCTTTTTAAAATATACGCTGTTGTTGTTAAGTACTGTGGAGTTGATTTCGACTGATGCGAGCCTGTACAGGGTTCCGAGGCTGCAAATCTTTATGGGAGCCGAAAACCTTATCAGTCTCCTGTGGAACAGCTGGTAGTTTCAAACTGCTGACCTGGTAGTTAGCAGCCCAGTTCATAACCACTACACTACCAGAGCTCCTTAAAATAATACCGTATGATATAAAAATTGTTGAAGTGTAATGTTTGTACCATAAAATTCATCCTGTAAAGTGTAGTTCAAAGCTTTTTAATACATTCACTAAGTTTTGCAAACATTACCACTGTCCTAGTTTCAAAACATTTTTTCTTCACTGTATTATATTGACTTTTTATAACATTCTTATTGACTTTCGGTACTGGTTCAGAAAGCAGTTGCAAGTTTTAAAACAATAAAAGTCAGTCACACTGCATTGCATTTTGAGTGATCTGCTTTGGAACAGAGCCCTTCCTGCCCATGTGGTGAAAGCCAGTCATGTGTCCAGCCTTCTGGCAAATCTGGGGCCTCTGGGCTGGGCTTTAATGGAAGTGGGATAATAAAAACCCATCAAGAATTTTAAGCAAAACAATGAAAGTAAATGGCATCTGTATGATTGCCTTTGCTCAAAACATTAAAATTCCAGTTACTTAGCTGATAAGTTTGACCAGTTTTCTCCCGTCAGACGGCCTGTATCACTGCCCATCTCCGCAGAAGCAGTCTAAACAAGGGGTCCAAACTGCTGTCTTCTTGGCTTTTGCAATACGTTGGTCAACAATCAGTTGAACTTTTTTTGTGTCTCCTAGTCATTTGTATCTTTTTTCCTCCCCAGTGAGGTTTTGGTTCTGTTATTTATCTGTAACTAGTGGCTATAGCATTTGTTGAACAATCATTTTCTGTCCTGTCTTTGTCTTTCTTTATTGTTTAATGAAACCTTACATTATAATCTGTTATTCCAAATTGTGTTTTGACCTTTTGAAAATGATTTTTTCTTCCATATTTAGCGGGTATATGATGAAGAAGTAGAGGAGCCGTCACTAAACACTGAGCCAGAAAAAGCAGAACAGGTAAGTTACTGATTGAGAGGGGTTGACATCTCTGATATAGCTGGAGTGGTGGGGTAGATACTGGGAAAAATAGGAGAAATTGCTGCTAACAGCCTAATAATTGAATCCTTTGATTTGTTTTTGAATTTGAGGATATTAAGTAATATGTAGGTTAAGTTCTTGAGTCCTGCCTTAAGAATAGAACAGAGGTCAACAAACTTTTTCTGTAAAAGGCTTAACAGTAAATATTTTAGGTTTGTGTGCTACGTAGTTCTCTGACATGTATTTGTCTTTTTGAAGCAACTCTAAAAGATTTAGAAACTTCTGTTACCTCTAGGGCCGTTATACCAGACCACCATCCAGGCAGTAATTTCCCAGCCTGTGGAATGGAGTATTATACAGATGAGTTTTTGACTCAGGTTTTTAGAACTACATAGCTAAACCAATTTTGTGAGTTGATGTTAATAGAATTGTCCCAGGCATCTAAATGTGTTATTAATAGCTAATCTAGGCATCCTGGTATGGTGGAGTAAGATAAGCACAGAACTGCCAGCTACAAGGTTGTCAGTTTAAACCCACTAGTTGCTTAAAAACCCTAAAAGGGTTACTAGGAGTTGGACCCGACTCGGTGGCACTTAACAGCAACAACAAAGAGTCCAGTAATGTTTTCAAAGAAATCTCAGTACTGCCCTTTGAGGACTGTCTCTCTGTTCTTTCATGACTGCTTTGAGTCTTAATATTCCTACAAGCTGTGATGACAGTAAACGAGTACTGCTTTAGTTCACACACATTTGAGCGCCTTCTGAAAGTCCAGACAAGCAAGTGCTTACTGGCATAAGATTACACAGAAAAGCTTTAAGGATGAGCCTTCAGTTGGGTAAAGACAGAAGGACTAGATTTCCAGGTGGTGGGGAGGTGAAAGAGCAGCATTTCAGCCAGAGAGGATGGCATGAGTTAGGGTTTGAAATTGGAGGCTGTGCCAGGCAAGACAAAGAAAAAGGGGAGATGGTCTGTCTGTGTTCAGGAGGGCTTCAAGAGCCAGACCAAGGAATTGAGAGGCATTAGTGCTTACCTTTTTTTTTCCTGTGGCTTTATGTATTATAGATTGATAAGCATTCTTCCTCGAGTATGGCCCAGGGATAACACTTGGAGTCCTGCTAGGGCATTGTTTAGATTAATACTGCTAACTGCAAGGTCAGTGGTTCAAACCCACCAGCCACTCCTCAACAGCACTTAGTAACAACACCGCCAGGACAAAGAATAGATGGGGGACCACCAGCCACCCTGAGTCTGTATTGCTCTAGCAGCGATTCTCCCTTGTTTCGTCCACCATGAAAGCTCAGTGGAAGGTGAGGAGTAACTTTCCTCTGGCAGTAGTTTTGAATCAGTACTAATTTGCTCTGAAAATATGAAGCCTATGAAAAAGTTCAGACTTTATCTGTAGCAATTCCTTGTAGCCTAAGAAGCTGTGATACTGGAAAGGGAAGTAGACACCAGCTACATGTCTCCCTGGTCCCAATCTTCTTTTCTGATAGTACGTAAAGATTTGCTGATCTTTTAAGTATATTAATTTCTGACAGCACAAGTCAGGGTTAAAATGAAAAGTGATGAGTTTTCAGTAAATGAGTTTTAAAAGTCATTATGTATTTTTATGATATATTGTCACAGACTTAGTACAGTAGTAGCTATTTAGCTCAGAACCAAGCATACTGGAATAAGAAACATACAGCCTTTCAAGAACCAGTTAAATTGGAAAGACTTCAATAGTTGAAGTGAAAGAGAAAAATGCTTGTAGAGTTATCCGCTTTGGCCTTCAAGTCGGCGTTGTAATTTGTGTGTAGCCTACTATCTGGCATTTCACATTTACAACAATAGTCAAAAATATGCTGTTCCTCGGTGCTGTTGCGTTGGTGCTGACTCATGGTGACCCCGTGCACAACAGATCCACACACTGCCTGGTGCTGTGTAATCCTCACGGTTGTTGCTATGCTGGAACCCATTGCTGCTGCCACTGTGTCGGTCCTTCTTGGTACGGCATCTTCCTTTTTTGCTGCCTTCTGCTTTTCCAAACATAATGACTTTATTCAGGTACTGGTCCCTCCAGATAATATGTTCAAAGTACGAGAGACAAAGTCTCAGCAGCTGTGCTTCTGTGGAACATTCTGATTGTATGTCTTCCCAAACAGATTTGTTTGTGATCTCATGTAGTCATCCTCCAGTTCTGCATAATGCCAAGTTTCATATAACATCCTGGTCTTTGGAACCTCGCCATGTTGATGAGGGAGACCTGGGTGGATAGTTAGGAATCAACTTCTAGAATATATATCTTTTTTTCTTCTTAAATGTTTTATTGTGAATTATGTGGTAGTTTACATGGGAGAACATTAGTTTTACATTCATTCTATCGTATATCATCTCATTGCCATGGTTACAATCCCGTCCATGCAATCCTTCCCCCGTACCTCCCAGGTCTTCAGCACACAGTC
>NW_006408807.1:221853-229766 GCF_000296735.1 Chrysochloris asiatica | reverse complement strand
TCCGTCTCCAGTCATATTTTGAGTGCCTTCCAACATGATGGGCTCATCTTCTGGCACTGTATCTGACAGTGGTCCCTTGTGCTATTCATAGGATTTTTAGTGGGTAATATTCACAAATAGTCCACCTCTCCTTCCTAGTGTGTTTTAGTGTGGAAAGTCCGCTGAATCCTGTCCGCCATAGGTAACCTTGCTGATATGTAAAATTCTAGTGGTGTAGTTTCCAACATCACAACAACACATAAGCCACCATAATATGACCAACAGAAGAGTTTTGTTCACAGAGTTGTAGAGTCAGTCAAGTCTCAAATGCATGGGTCTGATGAACCAAGTCCTTACAGGTTAAACAGCAGACGGTCCGGTTGGACAGGTAAGATGGCAGGTTGGTGATGACTCCCAGTACTGACAGGCAGTAGAGCAAGCCGCTGGTCTAAGATTAAGGAACTGGAGGTCGGCTGATGATCCCGATGAGTGCTCCAGACCCAGGATAGAGCAGGCAAGCTTTGCTTGACTGTCCAATCTATTGGAAGCAGGTGACTCCCCCAGGAATCCTTTTGGTTGTTTGGCTGCTCATAGATCTCATTATAGAGTTGATTACATTATATTACATCTCATCATGGGGAGGTTACTGTGCCGTAAGTGCCAAACCCATGAGAATCCTGTCCCAGTCAAGTTGACAAAAAAACTTAATTATCAGAGGAAAACCTCCAGCTTCTGTCCATTGAACATGTTAGCCATTAGTCGTGTGTGTGCCCTTAGTTATGTTCTGTTCCTTTTTTTCTGAGTGTTTTTTTTTATCATTCTTTGGTGTTGGTTTTTGTTGACTACCTCTTCTATATCTATTGATATAGAAGATCATGTGGTTCTTTTTCTTGGTTTGTTTATGTGGTGGATTGCATTGATTGTTTTTGTCATGTTGAACCATCCTCGCATACCTGGTATGAAACCTACTTGGTTATGGTGTTCTGTTTTTTGTTTTTTGATTCTACTATTTTCATTGAGAATTTTTGCATCTGTGTTCCTGAGGGATCTTGGTCTATAATTGTGTTTCTACTTTTGACTGTTACCTGGAAAGTGGGTGATTAAAATGTACCAGCTGGTTCATAAGACAAAACTGAACCAGTGTGTGTCTCTATTGATTTATAGCCTTTGGAGCAGCTCTGCTGTGTCCTGTCAGGGCGCGCTGAGTCTGATTTGACTCGATCACTGGGTTTGGTTTCTGGTGGTCTCTGAGGTATAGTGGTATAAATGTTGATTATATGTTGGTTTGTCTCATGGTGATTTTGTTTTCCTTAACTATATCTGGGCAACAGGGTCGGCATGCTACTCACTCTAATTGCTTGTTTGGCAGCACTGGGCTACTAACCGTCTGTCTCTGGGTGATTTTTGTAGGGGCTGGGATTGTGTAGGGACTTCACAAAAATAGCCATGTGGTATAGAAAAGGTGTTCCAATTTGCTTTCCAAATTCCTAATTTAAAAATATTTGTCTTTTTAAAATTAACTATCAAGTGGAAGGTGTGCATGTTGCTGTGTATCATTGCATGATGCACTTTTGGTTGATATTTGTACTTGTTCAGTTGTAATGAATATGAGTGGTCACTATAATTGTACTTGCAATTATAGGTGGTGACACTTGCTTGGTAGGTCAGGCAGCAGATGTGGTGGGTATGCCTAGGTAGGGTTGCTTTCTTCTTAGTGAGGAAAGAAAATTAAAATTGGGAGGAGTATAGGTAGGATAAAGGAAAAAACAAAAAACAACTCCAAAGGGTAGTGGAAGAGATAAGAACCAAGAGGGGTAAAAAAGTTTCGCAGCAGTGGTGCAAGCCATAACCACCATATACATCAATGCTGGAAGGTGGCCTTCTTTCCACAAGAGCGTGCACCCCGACTCTGGACATCTGGGGGCAAGTGCTTCTGAATGTCAAGGTGGTGGGGGTGGATGTCCTTTCCATGGGATAAAAAGATAAAAGGGGAGGGGAGAGAGTGGAAGAAACCAAAGAAAGACAAAAACAAAAGAGGAGAGGGAATAACTGAGGGGGAAGAACAAAAAGTAAAAAAGAAAAAGAAAAAACCCCACAGTACTGGGGCGAGCCCTGGTGAGTGCAGAGGTGGACATTGGTCCATCTTTTCTGAAAGATTAAAAAAAAGGGGGGCGGGCAGACAAAAACTACAAAAGAGAAAAGAACAGGGAGAGAGAGGGAAAATAAAAGGAAATGTAAAAGTATCACAGTGCATTGGCCAAGTGGCAGCATTGATGGACTCAAGTGTGGCAACAGTAGTGAGGTTGGCCCAGGATCAGGAAGTGTTTCATTCTGCTGTGCATAAGGTCGCTATGAGTCGGTACTGACTCGATGGCACCTAACAACAATAACAACACTGGCATAAGTGCCAACCACAAATGGGAATGTGGTGTCCACGGTGTGGTAGCACACAATGCCAACTGCTGAGAATCTAGGATGGGCACTGCTAACCAGGGGCTTGGTAGGGGGCAGTGAACTTTCTCCATGGGCTAAGCAAAGGGAATGGTGGAAAGGAACAAAAGAAGAAGAAAAAAATACCAGTGATAGGGAAGAGGGAAGAACTAAGGAGAAAGAAAAAGAGAAGAAAGTGGCAGAGCTCTGGCAGTGGGGGTATTTGACTAGTCACTGGGTTGGTGGTGGTAGGAGGCTGTGTACAGTAAAGGAGAGATCACTGATGTCAGTGCTGCTGTATTCCTGGGTGAGCAGAACTGCTTATCTGCTTCCTATCTCCATCAGAACATACTAGTCAGAGTTCAGAGTGGCCGCTCTGTGCCGGGCCAGTTGACAATTCACTGCCCCTTATGCCTCTTTGTTCATAGTTTTCATTCAGTCTCTTCTTCTGTCAGTATTTGATTTATTTCTTTATCCTTTCCTTTGACACTCTAGGTTCCAGTTTGTTGTCTATATTCTTTTCACTTGGTTTCTTTGGTCTTTGTTGTAGAGGTTCTGGATAAAGTATCTGTTTAGTCTGCCGTCTTAGACCCCATCTCTTGGTTTGTTTGTTTGTTTGTTTATTCTAATCATATAAATAGTAGTGTTATAATTCAATGTAGAAAGATTTTACTTAACAGTTTTGTTGTTAGTATTCCTATATATAATCTAAGAACTATTGCATTTACACAATTTACAACAATACTTATCATCTATTACTCTAAGATTGAAATTCATAATAAACCTGAGTAAGGGTTCTGTATGGTCTGATAGGGAGACTGTCCATGCTGGGAGGGAAAGGGGTGGCACCATGAGTTACTGCGCTGAGCAACAGTCCTAGTGAAACAGTGATTTTAATTCAAGTTCATTCACAAGTCAAAGAAATGAACAAATGAGAGCAATTTGTGAACTATTGTTTTCTCCTCTAGTAGATCTGTTTTACCCCTTTCTATAGAGACTTAAACAAACCTTCAGAATTTTCATAACTCATCAAATCCAAAAGTTTACATTTCAGATGGCTTGAGACATTTTGTAGTAAAAGGAATTATGCCAAAACTTTTTCTTATGATATTATATAAGTGGAAGACAGTGTAGTCATGTTTATCACGTAGGAAACACAGCACAGCTTCATCTAATTTCATCTTATTTGGGCTATTCATGTAACTAAATGACCAGCAGCTAAATAACTACATAGTCATTTAGTTCACTAGATTGTTAAATTCAGTTTCTGTTTGATACAGAGAAGAATTTAGAACATATGTCTGCTTAAACAACATATTCTGATGTAACTGATCCTTTCTGATTATTTTTTTAAGCTTTTGTTTACATTGAGTGTTAGTTTACATTCTGATGTAACTGATCCTCCCTGATTATTATCATTTTTTGAGCTTTCATTATGCATTGAGTGATAGTTCACATGGCAGAACATCAGCTTTACACTCATCCTATCGTATTTCGTATCATTGCAATGATTACAGTCCCCTCCATGCATCACATTCAACAGTATTTGCTTCTATTCCCTCTGGCTTTTTGTTGTTTGTTGCTTTTTTTTCTTTCTTTCTTTTAAAAACATTTTATTGTGCATTAGGTGAAAGTTTACATAGCAAATTTGCTTTCCAATCAGTAATTCATACACAAACTGTTCTGTGATGCTGGTGCAATCCCCACAAGGTGTCAGCATTCCCTCCATTTCCGTTCCTTTTCCTGACCTTCCCTGTCTTCTCATCTTTGGTTCTGGGAAAGTGCTGTCCTGTTGGTCTCATAGCGTTGATTGTTGTGAGGAGCGCATTCTTCCTGTTGTTTGTTTCCTGATCCCATCTATTATTTAGCTGGAAGATCGCCACTAGGAGTGTCCTTAGTTTAAAATTAGGGTTTCTCAGGACAATAGACTTGAGCGTTCCTTTAGTCTCTGACCAGCATCCTCTTGCTCTTTTTTCACTTGGGGTTTTGTTCTAGATTTTTTTTTTTAACCTATTCTAGCCAGGACTTTCTATTGTGGTCCTGGTTAGGGTGGTCAGTAGTGGTACCATAGCTGGGCACCATTTAGTTCTTCTAGTCTCAGGTTAGAGAAGGTTGTGGTTCAGGTGGACCATTAATCCTTTGGACAATGTTGCTTTTTTTTTTGATGTACCCCAAAATACTCAGGAATGTATAATCTTTTTAACAACCTAAGGGCATGTTCTGCAAGTCTGCCTCTTGACAGCCAGCACACAGCCTTTCTCTTTCCTTGACTCAAGAGTCCTCAGCTGCTCTGCCTCTCAATTCTTGGTTTGTTTCTTAGTCAGTGAAATTTTGTCCTCTTTCACATTCAGTCCTGTTGTGTCTTTTACTAATCACTGTTGTTCTGTAATTTCTTTGTAGTAGTTACATGGAACAAGAGATCAAATGAAATGCGTAAATTTATCTTTCAATTTCTAGAATGACTTTTTCTGTCTTCATTTACAGGATCTATACATCGATCGCCCGTTACCTTATTTAATTGGATCAAAGCTGTTCATGGAGCAGGAAGATGTAGGTCTTGGCGAGCTGTCTAGTGAAGGTATTCATTTTTTTTTTTTTTTTATAACGAAATATTTTTAACATTTATGTCTTAACTTTTGATTTAAAAATGTGAAACTTTACATTAACGTTGCAAGAATAGTACCAAGCACTCCTGCATGCCACTCAGAAACATTGGTTCCTCATCCGTTCTCTCGAGTCATGATGGTTTTCCTGAAGGTATTTGACAGACAGTAGTGCCCCATTACTGTTCAATGTATCTGCATATTTTCTAAGAATCTTATAGGACTACTAAATATACTTCAGTTCTTCCATAACCATAATGTAGCTATTGAACTGAAGAAGTTTGACAAGAATTGTTAAACTACACTGCAGTATCAGTACAGTGTCTCTTCCTCTGCTCCAGGATCCATGCCAGCATCACTCACTGTGTTTAGTTGTCAGATCTCTCTAGTCTTCTATGTGATACAAAGCCTTTCTTTGCTTTTCACTTCCTTAATGTCTTTGACGAGTACAGAGCAGATAGAAAACCTCAGTTTACATTTGTCTTGTGTTCCCTTTAAATTGTATTGAGCTTATGTATTGTGAGCTAGAATCTTCCATAAGTGCTAAGACTATTTGCATAGTCTGGCATCCCCTGGAAGGCACATGAAGTCAGTTGGCCTTTGATGGTGATCGCCGTGGTTACTTGGTCCAGGTGGAGTCTGTTTGAGTTCTCCTGTCAAGTTACCATATTATTATTGGTAAATAAGTATTTTGTGGGAGACACTTGGAAAGTTTGTAAATATCCCATTCCTCACCATAGGAAAGATGTGGCTAATATCGGATAATGAGTAAAGATGGTTTTATCAAAATCTCTGTGATTCTGTTGTATGGTAAGTTTATGATCTTGAAGAAGAAGTAAGGATGTTTTCTTGTGACTATTAGTGATCACCTTTATCTCTCTTCTGAACAGAAGGTTCAGTAGGCAGTGACCGTGGTACTTTTGTGGACAGTGAAGAAGAGAAAGAAGAGGTAAGGACTGTTTGATGTGACCAGGCCATCCATGGTGGGCAGAAACTTAGGATATGTTTTGCAGGCTATGCAGATAATATATTTGTGAATTCACAATCTGTTTTCTAAATATTTTAGCAGTGGTAGGAGTTTACAGTATTTTCCTTGGAGCTAGATTTCCTTTTAGTCTTGTGGGCAAAAACAAGGAAAACCACTCTTGAGTCCTTTTCCCCATGACCCTTTCTCCCACCTCACTACTAAATCCCTCTCTTGACAGTATTTTTATGGGAACACCTTAGATATTTTGGTGGAATCTCTGCATGAGTTAGAGTTTTTGAGTATTATTTTGAATAATCCTAGGGGGAAAAAAATCCACGTAAAATAATTTTTTTCCTATAAAACCTAGAGCAGAGGATGTTTCAGGAAAACATCTACATATATTCTAGCTGTTTTACTGTCTCCAGTGACTTCATATTCACAGAGTAGAGTCTCACTCCCTGTTCTATGTCTCAGTGTCTGTGGGCCGTGACCACAATTGTATCTGGAGTTGTTAATTTAGAAGGAGTTCTCATAATTCAAAGGGCAGAGACAGTGAAAGAAAATCCTGAGTATGAGATTTCTAAAAGGAGACCGATTTGGATCCATTCTCCTCTTTTTGCATCCCTTTTCCTCTCTACAGCTCCCCCTCTTGCCCTCCACTCCCTGGCCCTCTAAATAAAAACCCATCCATAGGAAATAAACTTTTCTTAAATAACTTGCTTTAACAGATGGTCATTAAAAGAATCCTTTGCTTTTAGCCATCAAAGTAGCTCTTGTCATAATTACTGATTGCAAATGCTGTTATGTTTCCCTTCATGACCTGCAGAAGTAGTTATCCTGCTTAGAGAGAGTATGTAGAAAGTTGAGTTTAAATGTAAAGTGTCACAAAGCAACTTTGGATAATTTAGGTCATTAAATATGAACGTGCTACTTTAAATCTGCAGGTTCAACTTGATAGTGCAGATAGATGTTTTAAAGGATCCACAAAAATTTCGTATTAACTTGAAGTAGACCTTAGTGTTGTGGCCAACTCCCCAGCTAATCTGCATCTTAGTATGTGAGGTGACCAGTAGTCAGTATAAAAGCTTTTCTTCAACTGAGCTTAGTAACCAACGTGCCTCAGAGACTTTGATTTGAGACAGTTCTGTGCTCATAAAGCCTTTTTTTCTCCCTCCAAAGCAGTCAGATGAAGACTTTGCCAATCACAGTGACAATGATCAAAACCGGGTAAGACTCATGTTTGAAGTAACTTTATTTAAAAATTTTAATTGAAGTATAGCATATATAAAGGAGCTCTGGTAGCATAGTGGTTATGAGATGGGCTGCTAGTCTCACTGTCAGAAGTTCGAAACTACCAGTAGTTCCACAGGAGAAAGATGAGGCTTTCTGCTCCTGTAAAGATTTCCAGCTTTGGGAACCCTGTACAGGGTGTAGGCCTACTCCATGGCACATAACCACCACCACCATAACGTATATAGGAATCCAGGTGTGGCAGCTGTCGGGTAAGCACTGGACTGCTAATTGCCAGGTCAGTGATTTCTGCTCCTCAGAAAGTGTACAGCGTCACTGAGTTGGAACTGACTCTACAGCACTTAAGCATAGCATATATACCAAAATTGCTTTTGAATAGTTTTCTTAATTGTGATAAAGGAATTTTGTTTTAACTAACAAATTGGAAAACAGAGCCCTAAAAAGGACTAGTAACAAAACTATTTTACATGAATCCCCTTTTTACATTTTGAAATGAATCACCCTTTTATGTTTTAAAATTTGAGCCAGTAACATTAATGGACAGTCTAAAAATGCAAAGCTTCTAATTCTACAGCCTTAGCAGTTGTCTGGTAGCGTAGTGGTTACGAATCGGGCTGCGAACCTTAAGGTCAGCGGTTCGAAACTACCAGCCACTCCGCGGGAGAAAGATGAGGCTTTCTACT
>NW_006408807.1:216416-221753 GCF_000296735.1 Chrysochloris asiatica | reverse complement strand
CTCTCCCTCTCTGGATCTAAAGTCTCCAGCTGCTCCATTGCTCCACGTCATCATTTCTGGCTCCATTTCAGGCCTCACTGCTTCTCTGAGTAGCGTCCCACTCTCTGCTCCTCTCCCTTAATGGTCCTAGGGACCTCCGCTCCTAGACTGAAAAGTTAATCACTCCCCTCCTTGCTATAAAATAGAATATTTTTGAAGAGTGAAAAATGAAACTAAATTTTTTTTTCAACTTTTCTCACAATATGACATATTTGTTTGTGTCTGTCATTGACAACTGCTATTAAAACAAGGGGAGTTCTGTATAATATGTTCAGCAGGTTGGTGATATGCTCAAGGCTTTTTGAGGAGGCGCTGCTTTAGGGTGATGTACAAGATAGATTAATGCTAAAACTGACCTTCACTGGGTGTGAAATTAACTTATAATTGTAGTTGTCTGGTTGGTTTTTTTTTTTTTTTTTTTTAACTGTAATTGAAAACTGACATTTTTGACCGGAGTACTTTCTTCTGAGTCTACACTCCTAAATTGTCAAAGAGACCATTAGCCAAGGTGAGTGGGGTTGCAGTCATGGTTAAGATGGACATAGAGACCCTTCATTCCTCCAGGAGCAGGGAAGTGAGGTGATATTTGAGTACTTATGATAATCCATTCATTGTTAGAGTGTTGGTGTTAAGTCGGTTCTGACCTATGGTGATCCTGTATAGGGTTTCTGAGGTTCAAACCAATTTTTCAGTGCAGTGCATTAACCCACAGCTCCATCCCAGGACTCGTACTTGTTCATAGGTTACCTTGATAAATTTAAAGCGCCAGGGCTTTGGTAGTTTGCATCATGACTAGAAAGTGGCAGTGCTGGGATTTAAAGCTGGCGTCTCACTTGACGTTCAAGTCTGTGTCAAGGCCGTCAGTGGGACTGACTTGTTAACCTTTGTCAGGAGAGATTTGGGGAGCATCAGGCTAGCTTTTAGAAAACGTTTTATTGGGAATGGTGTCAATATAGTGAAGATCCATACTGATACATATAGATTGTTTTTGGGAAGTGCTGTCAAGCCGGTTCTGACTCATAGCAACCCTATATACGGTTTCTAAGGAGTGGCTGGTGACTTTGAATTGCCAGCCATGTATATATGTGCATATATATGTGCCTATACATACATATATATATGTATATATATTTATACACACACACACATATATATACATATATACATAAGGAGCTCTGGTAGCGTAGTGGTTACGAATCGGGCTGTGAACCTCAGGGTCAGCAGTTCAAAACTACCAGCTGTTATGTGGGAGAAAGATGAGGCTTTCTGCTCCCGTAAAGATTTACAGCCTTGGAAATCATGTACAGGGTCACTACAAGTCGGAACCGACTCCACAGCACATAACAACAACAGCAACGATATATATATATGTTGCTGTTGTTGTTGTTGTTGTGAAGTGCTGTGGAGTCGGTTCGGACCCATAGTGACACTGTACAGGGCGTCCGAGGAGCAACTGGTGTGCTTGAACTGCTGCCGACCTTGCAGTTCAAACAGCTTTTCAGTCTGGCACATTAACCCACAGCACCACACCAGGACTCCAGATGTTGCTATTAGCTGTCATCAAATCAGTTCTGACTCGTAGCAACTTTATGCACAACAGAATGAAACCCTGCTGTTGCTACCACTGTGTCAGTCCACATGGTGTAGTACTGTAGGATCAAGGTACAAGGCAGTTCAGTCAGCTGCTCCTCAGAAACCCTATACAGGGTCACTAGGGGTTGGAACAGACTCATTGACACTTAACAACACAATAGCAATAAAGAAGGGTGAGTGGAAAATTACCCGCCCTCCGGTTATGTTAAAGTACTCATCCACATCCATGGCTGATGCTAACATTCAGGGTGCACATGAAATGGTTCTGTCCAATAGATGAGTGACAGTGGATGATGTGGCAAATCATTTGCAAATTAGCCGTGGCTCTGCCTATGAAATAATTCACAACAGACTCATGTTTCAAAAAGTTTGGGTGAGATGTATACTGAAACAGCTCACAGAAGAGCATAAACAGAAGCATTTGGACATCTGCAAACAAAATTTGGACCAGTACTCAAAGGCAGGTAAAAGTTTCTTTAAAAAATATCAATACTGGTGATGAGACATGGATTCATCACTACATACCTACACTACAGCAGAGTATAGAATGGAAACATGCTCAGTTGCTGACCAAGAAAAGGTTCAGAAGTCAACTATCAGCTGCAAAATTGATGCTTACAGTTTTCTGGGATTCTCAAGGGCCAGTATTGGGACACTTTCAGGAAAAAGGTTCAGCAATCAACAGTGCTCAGTAGAGTGTGATGCTTACTGAAGAGCTGAAGGCCAGACTTCAGATTAAACACTGAAGACTGCCATACTAAGGGCCTTGTGATCTTGTACGACAATGCACGTCTGCACTCCTCTGCCCACACTGTTGACACTCTGCAAAAACTTTTTTAAGAGCTGTTAAAGTAGCCTCCATATAGTCCTGATCTTGTTCCACTGGACTTTCACCTGTCTGGTCATCTGAAAGCAGCCCTTTGAGGATTAAGATTCACCTCTGATGATGAAATGAAGACAGCAGTATGTTTGTGGCTCACAGTGCAGCCTAATACGTTTTTAAATAAAGGAATACGAAAACTTGTTGACTGATGGCTAAAGTATATTGAAAAGCAATGAGATTTACCAAAAATGATACATTTATCTTTTGTAAAAGTTGATGAACATGAATTCTGCTGTCAGAGTGCAGATAATTTTTGACTCAACCTTGTGTGTGTGTGTGTGTGTGTGTGTGTGTGATTTTACTTTATTTATTTTTTTGTAGGAGAAAACCCGAGAACAGAAAGAAGTCGATCTGATACCTAAAGTCCAGGAGGCTGTGAACTATGGTTTACAAGTGTTGGACAGTGCATTTGAACAGCTTGATATCAAAGCCGGAAACTCTGACTCTGAAGAAGAAGATGATAATGAACGGGTAGAACTGATCCTTGAACCAAAGGTAAAGATTTACTGCATTCAATTCACATATCTATTGTTAATTCTTATGTCTTGGATATTTTACTTAGGTACACAATAAGACATGGAGTTTTCCTCTAGGAAGTGAGCATGTCTCTTAGAAGAAGGAATTGTTTTACACAAGAGTCATTGAGCATTTACTAGGTTCTTTAAGCATTTACTAGTACATTTAATAGTACATTACATAAGAGTCATTGAGCGTTTACTAGGTACGTTTAAGCATTTACTACTGTGCCAGATTGTTGTTGTTGTTAGGTGCCGTTGAGTTGGTACCAACTCATAGAGACCCTATGCACAACAGAACAAAATACTGCCTGGTACCCACCAAATTCAAAATCATTGCTGCGTTTGAGCCCGTTGTTGCTGCCACTGTGCCCTCTCATATTGTGGGGGTCATCTTCTTTTTCTCTCACCCTCCACTGTACCAAATTCGTGTCCTTTTTCAGAGACTGGTTCCTCCTGATAACATGCCCAAAGTATGAGAGATGACGTCTGGCCATCCTGGCTTCCAAGGACCATTCAGGCTGTACTTTTTCCAGCACAGATTGTATTGTTCTTTTGGCAATGCATGGCACTTTTAATATTTTCCTCCAACACCATAGCTCAAGTGCATTAGTTCTTCTGTGGTCTTCCCTACTGACTGTCCAACTTTCACATGCATATAATACCATGGCTTGGGTCTGGCACATCTTATTTGTCAAGGTGACATCTTTACTCTTCAACACCTTAAATAAGTCTTGTGCAGCAGAGTTGCCTAATGCAATATGTCATTTGATTTCTTGACTGCTGCTTCCATGAGTGTTAATGGTTGAGCCAAAGAAATGAAGCCTTTGACAACTTTAATCTTTTCTCCATTTATGTGGATGTTGTTTATTGGTCCATTGTTGAGGATTTCCGATTCCTTTACATAGAGGTGAAACCCATAATGAAGGCTGTGGTCTTTGATCTTCCTCAGTAAGTACTTTAAGTCCTCTTCGGGTTCAGTAAGCAAAGTTGTAGATTTTTTTTGCTTTCTGTGGGTTCCCTTGTTACTCTTTTGGTGAAGTCTTTTGATGCACTTAAGTTTTTAATTTTTAGTATGTCCCACTCATCTCTTTTGTCTGCTTTTGCTTGTGTGACTTTCAAAATGTTTGGTAGTCTATGTATGCCCTGAATTAGAGCCCTCACATTTGTCCCTGTTTTTTCATTGATGGCCTTCATAATTTTTAGATTCACATTTAGGTCTTTAATTCATGCTGAGTTGGTTTTTGTATAATCGAGATAAAGGTCTTGTTTCAGTCTTTTGCATATTGCTTTCCAGTTCTGCCAGCACCATCTGTTGAAAAGACTATCCCATCCCTATGTGATATATTTAGGTACTTTGTCAAAAATCAGTTCACTGTATGTGGATGGGTTAATTTCTGGATTCTCGATTCTATTCCATTGATCAATGTATCTTTCATTGTGCCAGTACCAAGCTGTTTTGACAACTGTAGCTGTGTAATAAATTTCGAAGTCAGGGAGTGAGAGGTTTCCAACCTTATTCTTCTTCTTAAGCAGTGCTTTGCTTATCCTTGGTCTCGTTCCTTTCCATATGAAGTTTGTAATTGTTTTTTCCATGTCTTTGAAGAATGCCGCTGGAATCTGGATTGTTGTTGTTTTTGTTAGGTGCCATTGAGTCAGTACCGACTCATAGTGTCCCTATGCACAGCAGAACAAAACACTGCCCGATCCTGGGCCAACCTCACTCCTGTTGCCACGCTGATTCCATCAGTGATGCCACTTGGCCAATACATCTCATATGGGGTGTTCTTCTTCTTCTCTGACCCTCCACCTTACCAGACATGATATCCTTCTCTGGTGACTGGTCCCTCCTGACAACATGTCTGTAGTATATGAGAGATGAAGTTTGGTCATTTTGGCCTCCAAGGAGTACTGTGGCTGTACTTCTTTCGAAATGAATCTATTGGTTTTTTTGGCAGCCCATGGCTCTTTTCAGTATTCTCCAACACCCTAACTTAAATGCATCAATTCTTCTATGGTCTTCTTTATTCACTGTCCAGCTTTCACATGCAGATGAGGTTATTGAAAATACCATGGCTTGGGTCAGGTGCACCTTAGTCCTCAAGCTGACATCTTTGCTTGTCAACACTTTATAAAGGTCTTGTGCAGCAGATTTGCCTAATGCAATACGTCATTTGATTTCTTTTTTTTTTTAATTAAATGTTTTTATTTTGCATTGAGTGAAAGTTTACAGGGCACATCATCAGCTTCACATTCAACCATTCATATAGCTTGTTTCATTACATTGATTATTACCCCCGCCATATA
>NW_006408807.1:187619-211471 GCF_000296735.1 Chrysochloris asiatica | reverse complement strand
ACGGCACTTAACAACAACAACAACAACAGCAGTTGTCTTAATTTTTTCATACCTTGTAAGAAATGTGTTTTTTTCTTAATGAGCATTTTGTAGTGTATGTGCTATTTTCTATTAAATACCCTAAGTGGTTTTTGTCATTTTTTATAACCCAAAAAACTCTTGTTTTTGTTGTTGTTAGTGCCAGCAGATTGGTTTCAACTCATAGCAACCTTGTACATGGTTTTTGAAGAGCGACCAGTGGGTTAGCAGTCCAGTGTTTCCAAGGCTGTAAATCTTCATGGGGGCAGATAGCCTCATCTTTTCTTGTGTGGAGCAGCTGGTGGACTTGAAATAGAGACCTTGGTCTAGGAATCCAGTGCCTAAGCCACAGTGCCACCAGGGCTCCTTTGTCATTTTATATAGCCCTTATAATTTATTTTGTAAACTTCTATGTTTTTAAGCATGCTAATCTATGATGCAGTCATAATTTATAAATATATCGGTTAAGGAAATAGTTTATTTCTAAGTTTTTATTTTCGAGGTAATGCTGTAATCAGCATTTTCATAAATAAAAATCCTTTGCTTTTGTAAACTGGTTTCCTTAGGAATAAAGTGATGAAGTGTTATGTTAATGGCTCTTGACACTATTCCCGAAGGAAGTTCTAATTTTTGTATCACAAATAAGGATTATCCTACAGTCTCATCTGTACCAGGGTGGCCTCCTTGTTCGTGTCTGCTATGTTTATACTGTGGTACAGTAAAGATTCGTGTGCCCCTAGAGATGTACAGTGGTGTAGTAAAGGTGCATGTGCCCGCTATATGTGTACTATGGCATTGTGAAGATGTTTGTACACATTGTATATGTACTATTTAGTTCTGTTGTTCACAGGTTCCTGAGTCAGTACTGACTCGATGGCTCCTAGCAACAACAACAAAATGGCCCTGTAGGATAAACACTGGACTGGGAATTGAAAGATTGGTGTTTCATACCCACCTGCCACTCCTCAGAAACCCTGAATAGGCTTTCGATGAGTCGAAACTGACTTCATGGCACTTAACAAAAATAGCCAAGTGGTACTTAGTAAAGGTGTTTCAATTTGCTTTTCAAATTCCAAATTTTCAAATTTTTTTTTATTTTTTAAGTTTTTATTGTGAGGTTTACATGGGAGAACATCTGCTTTACTCTCATCCAATCATATTTTGTTTCATTGCAATCATTACAATCCCCTCCATGCAACATCAAATAACCAAAGGTACACCCCACAGACCTGCCCCCTGGCCGCCAGCACACAGCCTTTCTCCCTTCTGAGTCCAGTGTCCCAGCCACTCCATCTGTCCACGTCATCGTCTCTGTCTCCATCCCTGGCATCACTGCCTCTCTGGATAGGGTTCCGCTCTCCATTCTTCTCACTTGATGGTCCCAGGGACCGCCACTCCTGGGCTGCACAATCAATCACTCTCCTTTTGTCAAAAAACATCTGCCTCTATATTTCCTACCCTCACAGTCAGTCCTGATGGCAATTATTCACTACTGTACCACAAGAGTCTTATCCCCATTTCCTTTCGTCAGCCCAGTCCCAACAGATTGGAAGTCATTCAGTGGTGATTCTACCTTCTCCCTCCCTGTCTGGAACTAGGCTCCCTCTTGAAAGCTTGTAAGCCAGTCACTTCTTGCCTTTATAGCCCCCCACTCCCATTTTGTGTAGCCAATGTGTAAGTTGCCCATCCCTGTCAACTCTGTGTACCGAGGGGGTGGGGGGTGGGAGTGATTCTCTCTGTAAAGATTTGTTCCCTTTTTTGAGCTACTACATCCATAAGTATAGGTAAAGTTCATCAAATTGTAGCAGGTTCCTCTTTTTCAAATACGTTTTTTAAAAAAGCTTACTATGAAGTGAAAGTTGTGCATATAGCATGATACATTTTTGGTTGATATTTGTACTTGTTCAGTTGTAATCATGAATATGATTGGTCACTATAATTTTAATAGTTTTTCATAAGAGGACTGTTTTTACGTCTATAGAATTTATTTTTAATTTCCGGTGAATTTGTTCCCACTCATAGTGACACTGTATAGGGTTTCGAGGAGCAGCTGCTTGGTTTGAACTGCTGACCTTGTGGGTAGCAGTCTAGTACTTATTCTACCAGGACTGCTGAATTTATTTGAAGACCCATAAATTCAGTTTTTTGTACAATAAACGAATAATAAAAGTGTTGGCTTACCCATTGCATTGTGCTATTAAAGTTAGACTGGTTTTGTACCAGTGTCACTTCCTAGTTGTGTAACCTTCAACAAATGACCTCTGAGCTGTAAGAATTGAATTAATGAAGTGCTTTTAGCATAGTTGCTACCACAATTTTTTAATTTAAACATAAAAAGTTATAAATATCAGTCACTGCCTTTGAAAAAAATTAGAACTTAATCAATAGGCTGAGCTGGAGTCCTCTGTCTGATGTTATGATCTGGCAGTTTATGTCTCTAGGTCTTTTTCTTGGTTGTGCACATTGATCCGCATCCACAGAAATGGTATCGTCCACATGTGTAGAAGCAGACTACCGTGCTCTGTTTGTCCATTGGCATTGGTTTCAGCTGACCTGTCTGAGCTCGCTCTCCATTGCTACACTGTATTACTTTGAACTGTTCATTGGTATTTCTCTTTAGACTGTCATTTATTTTATTTCTCTCGTTATGGGCAGTTTAAATGCTTTAATGTTTTATAATTCTTTCATTGAAGAAAGCTTATGTATGTATTGTTCTAGCATAATCACTACTTCATAACTTCGGCTGCACCATTCATCTACCAGTTTGTTGTACAGTGGTGGCTTGCATGTTGCTGTGATACTGGAAGCTATGCCTCTAATTTAAATACCAGGAGGGTCACCCGTGACAGACAGGTTTTAGCAGACTAGAGAGGTGGGCCACTTCTGAGTGGTTAGCCCCTGAAAGCCTTATGAATAGCAGTAGAACATTTTCTGCTCTAGTGTCGGAAGATGAATCCCTCAGGTTGGAAGGCACTAAAAATATGACTGGAGAAGGGAACCTTAAAGTAGAATTGATTTTAATGTTGTAGATGAAGCAAAGCTTTCAGGACCTTCATTTGATGATGGAGCACAATTGAGAATGGGAAGAACCTACTGCAAATACCCACTAGTAATCAGAATGTGAAATGTACTAAGTACGTATCTAGGAGAATTGTAAGTTGTAAGAAATGAAATACAATGCATAAAGACCTTTGTCCTAGGCGTTAGTGGACTGGACTTGGCCATTTTCAATCAGACAATCATGGTTTACTATACTGGGAATGACCAGCTGAAGACAAATGCCATCACATTCATCATCAAAAAGAGCATTTCAAGATCGATTTTGAAGTACATTGCTGTCTGAGATAGGACAATACCCATATGTCTACAAGGAAGAAAGCATTGGCGAGAAACAAGCCTTCAGGAATTGATGGAATACAAATTGAAATCTTTTCAGCAAACTATTGCAGCACTGGAGGCACTCACTCATCTATGCCAAGAAATTTGGAATACAGTTACCTGGCCAACTGATTGGCAGAGATCAATATTTATGTGCATTCCAAAAAAAAAAAAAGTGGCCGAGCTCTGGTAGAGTAGTGGTTACGAATTGGGCTGTGAACCTTAAGGTCAGCAGTTCAAAACTACCAGCTGTTCTGCGGGAGAAAGATAAGGCTTTCTGCTCCCGTAAAGATTTACAGCCTTAGAAACCCTGTACAGGGTCTCTATGAGTCAGTACTGACTCCACAGCACATAACAACAACAACAACAACAATGGAATGCAGAAATCATCAAACAATATTCAAGTAAAGTTTGTTGTTGTTGTTGTCAGGTGCCATTGAGTTGGAACCGACTCAGAGCGACCCCATGCACAGCAGAACGAAACAATGTCTGATCCTGGGCCAACCTCACTACCGCTGCCACACTTGACTCCATCAATGATGCCCGTGGCTGATCCATCTCGTTGGGGGTCTTCCTCTCTTTCTCTGATCCTCCACCTTACCCAGCAGGACATCCTTCTCTAGTGACTGTTCCCTCAGTAAAGTTTGCTGAAGATAATTTAAAAAATGGTTGCAACAGGTCAAGCCAGATTTAGAAGAGCACCTAGAACAAGGGATATCATGCTGAGGTCACATGAATCTTGGCTGAAAGCAGGGAATACCAGAAAGATGTTTGTTTGTGCTTTATTGACTGTGCAGAGGCTTTTGACTGTGTGGATTATGACAAGCTGTGGATAACACTGTGAAGAATGAGTAGTGTAGAACACTTAATTATATATTCTTGAGGAACCTGTACATTGACCAAGAGGCAGTTGTTCAAACACAACAAGGGACTACTGAATGGTTTAAAATTAGTAACAGTGTGTGCTAGGGTTGTATTCTTTCACCCATACTTATTCGATATGTATATTTAGCGAATAATCCAAGAAGCTAGATTATATGATGAAGACCATGGCATCAGGATGGAAGGAAGACCCATTAACAATCTGTGATGATACAACTTTGCTAAAAGCAAAGAGGACGTAAAACACTTACTGATGAAGATCGCACCTCAATGTTCTTAAAGAAAGCAAACGCCTCATTACTGGACCAGTAATTAACATCATGATAAATGGAGAGAAGATTGAAGTTGTCAAAGACTTCAATTTGCTTGGATCCATAGTCTGCACTCATAGAAGCAGCAGTCAGGAAATCAGAGCACGCATTACATTAGGCAGGTCTGCTGCGCAGGACCTCTTTCAGTGTGCTCAAACGTAACAATTATGAAGACGCGCAGGCCCATTCAGTATTGTTTCGTTCTGTTGTGGGCAGGGTTGTTACCAGTCAGAACTGTGTACACAGTACTTAACAACAACAGCAACTTTTGCCTTTTTTAAAAAGCAGTTAACCCTTTTGAAAGAGGAGCCTAAAAAGTTATAGTGTCTCTGTTTTCAGCTGATGACTATGACTAATGGTCTAATCTGGTGGTTTGTACCCTTAGCACACAGCACAGATGAGTGAGGAAGAAGATGATGATGATGGCTGCGACCTTTTTGCTGACTCCGAGAAGGAGGAGGAAGATATTGAAGACGCTGAACCAAGTACTAGACCTGTAAGAGAGACTGCAGTTGGATCATTGGGCAGGACTGTAGAAATCATACCTAGGACTCATCCCTTTTATGGCCATAGATATTTGTAATGTTTCCACTTAACGGCATAGTGGTCATTTCTTTTATAGTTAGGAATAGTGATGAGTACCTCATATTTTATTAAAAGTAGTTCATTTTTCTCCAAATGTTAGTTTTACCATTGAAATCATTCAGAATATATTCGTTCCAAAACTTTTAAGGTCCTAACGGTCGATCCACTCCCCCACCCCCGCAAAACATTTCATGTCAAATAGTTTTCTAATCTAATTGTTCAAATATGAAAGTCTTAAAGAGACAAGGAGATAGAGCATTTTCCTTTTGTGGGAACATTTGTGAGTCTCATTTCTCCAGGTTTCCATTCCAATTCACTTAGATAAACCCTGTTTTTACCTTAGTTCAGTGTTTTTATTTTTTCCAGAAGTTTATTAGTTGTCCAAAAGCAAGGTGGGCTTTTGTGTGTTTTTCCAAAACAATAATTCTTTTCATCTCTTCTGCCTGTAGAAAAGAAATAGACCTACATCATTCGCAGATGAGTTAGCAGCTCGAATCAAAGGGGATACCACCAGCCGAACAGATGAAAAACAAACTGGTAAGTCCCAGTGGAGAATGAGACGAGAGGACCCTCATCCTGAGCTTCACACAGGGCATGCTTTCTTTTTCAGTTAAAAGGCACAAGAAGGGCTTAAAATAGTCCTTAAATTAGTACCTTTTTCTTTATCAGGTTTATAGACTCCTTTTGGTATCAGAATACTATAGATCCCTAGAAAAATGCACATGATGCATATCTATGTAGCATTATATGCATTTAAACTAGATTAATACTCTTGTCTTATATTTTGAAGTAAAATTAAATTTTTTTATGCAGTCTGTTCTAGTCAGTTATCAGTGTGCTAACACCAGGTCTGACTCGTATGCAGCATGAAGCCTGATGCCTCAAGAAGAGTGCCTGCTCGGGTTAAAGCTCTCAGTGAAGAGCTCATGTTGTCAGCTTCTGAGTAATGAGGGTGGCAGACGGGTGTGCAAAGTATCAGTAGCTGATGGCTAAGTGGACTGGTGATGGTGGTTGCATGCCGCTGAGCTGGTTCTGATTTATAACAACCCTGCATAGGGTTTCTGAGGCAGTAAATCTCGTTACAGGAGCAGAAAGCCTCATCTTTCTTCTGCGGAGCAGCTGGTGAACTCAAACTGCTGACCTTGTGTAACCCGCTGCACCACCAGGGCTCCTTTGTTGTTAAGTGCTGTCGAGTCAGTTCTGACTCATAGCGACACCATATAGGGTTTCCAAGGAGCAGCTGGTGTGTTTGAACTGCCAGCCTTGTGGTTCACAGTCCAGTGCTGGATGGAGTATTGTTCCAACTGTGAAATACCTTTCAGCCTTAGCACAAGGGGACACATAATCCTGGATGACATAGAGAGAGCGAGAGAGACGGAAAGGACAGTTTTTTCAGATGGGAGGCCTTTTCCCTCAGTTCTGTTGTCTTAGGATTCCTTAGACTCAGCAATGCTGCTTACCTAATTCTGTGATGTCCTTGTTGAATACTGAAAAATGAGGCCTGTCTCCAGTTTTTCAAAGGATCTGAAAACAGGCTTTAGAAGAACTGAGCAGAAAGGGGTGTGGAGTGAAAATGCCTGTGAACATCTGGATGAAGAAACTGTATAGAGATTACTTTTCTTTCTAGAGTTTTCTAGAAGATCTAAGGATCTCTAGCAGTTTTTCAAGAAAGTATTTCAGGCCCTTCTGTAGTAAATTATTGTTGTTAACTGCTAATTCATGGCAACCTCTTGTCCAGTGGAGCTAATTGCTGTCCAGCCTTGCACCATCCCCTTGATGGATTAAGGATTGGGCTGTTGTAACCTGTAAGGTTTTCATTGGCTAAGTTTTCTGGAAATAGATCTCAGGGTTTCTTCCTAGTCTGCCTTAGTCTAGAAGCTCTGCTAAAACTTGGTGAGCATCCTAGCAACACACAAGCCTCCACTACGGACAGGTGTGGTTGCGCTTGATGTGTGCTGGCTGAGAGTTAGACCTGCGTCTCCCACAGAGAAGGAGAAAGCTCCACCACTGAGCCACCACTGACCCCAGTAAGGAAACTTACATCCCACTCATGGGGGCCCATTTCCCTCAGATTCCTGGTAAGATGAGTCTTGAATGTGACAGTAGAATGCTTATCATTGATTCCAGAGAAAGCTGTCTTGGTGCAGGGGCTCACCTACTGACCCTGCTGTAGATACTTACAGACTTGAGGAAAGCAGGAGGTCTCCTTAATGGCTTTATTTGAAATTCAATAGAATGCCCTCAAATACTCTTTTTAAACATGGTTAAATACATTTCATGCCAGTTTTGGAGATGATGTTATAGAAGCTAACCCCAGGAATTTGCATTCCGAATCCATCTTGAACACCACCTGCTAAACATTGTTTTCTGTTTCTCTAGATGAAGAAGGTAACTTATTTGCACCCCCTGAGCTGACTGATGAAGACTTCTTGCCTTTTGTCTCTACAAGTGGAAGGAAAGGCTTGTTTGAGGATGAAGAGGAGGAGGTGAGTCAGGTTATTGGTGATGCTTCCCGGAGCTGTTAGGGCCACATAGAGGACGTGTACTTTGCTCCTTAGATTTCTTAGTTGCAAACTTCTTTTACTTTCACATTTTGGGACATTTTGAACTAAGAATTGCAGACTGAGCAAAAATACTGTTCCTGATGTCCTTTGTTAAGTGTGGAGATAATGTGAAACTTTACAATAATTAGATTGTTTCTTACTGTTTCTGTTCTACCTTATTTGTGTTCTTGTTGCTGTTAAGCGCCATTCGTTGAATTGGTTCTGGCTCAGAGCGACCCTGTATATATAGGGTTTCCGAGGAGCAGCTGGTGAGCTTGAACCGCTGACCTTGAAATTCAAACCAATCTTGCAGTCCAGTGCATTAATCCACAGCACCACACCAGGATGGTCTTAAATTGTTAGGGGTTTTAATTGTACCATGTCCTTCATTTAGAAACAAATCTTCTGGCAGAACAGTGAACAGGTAGCTTTAAACTTTACGCAGTACTTTTCTTTAGAACTTCCCAAATGCCCTTTTGAATTCTGTATCATATACCTTATTGTAGCACAGCGACCTCTTCACGGAAACTCCTAAGGACCGGGAAGTTTCAGCCTCTGTTCATAAAGGTGAGCATGGATTGGGGCTGATTCTGCCTTTGTGCGTTTTTTCCAAATTCTTTCTTTCTCATTAAGTGCTGGAACACTTTAAGTTGTTTGTTTCTTTGTTAGACAGGAAGCTGCTGTTTTTGACTTGATCTGGCTGAAAGCAATTCATTTCCATTAATTCAAGTTTGGGGGGCAATTTAAATGTACTATCTGTAAAACCGTATAACAGTTTTGCCTCTTTGTTAGGTAAGAATTCATTAAAGGCCTGACAGGAACATATTCTATTGTAGTGTTGAGAATATTATGATTTTAATCAAGTTTAATTCAAAGAAATCTTTCTCAATTTCTGCACACAAAGTGCACATCATCTGGGTATCTTAGTTCGCTAGGGCAGCCGTAACAATATACCACTAAGTAGGTAGCTGGCAAGAACAGAAATTTATTTTCCTACCTTTCCAGAGGCTGTACATCCAAATGAGGGTCTCAGTTTTTTGGATTCCTCCTGGAGGCTTTGAAGGAGGAACTTTTTAATGCCTCTTTTCCAGTTTCTGGTGGCTGCTGGCCGTCCTTGGCATGCCTTTGCTGCTTGCAGCTGCATCTTCACATCTTGTCTGCCTTCTGCCTAACTGTAACCTGTTTTTGTGTCTGTTCTCCTTTTTACAAGACTCTACTCAGAGGTGATGATGATTAGGACTCCCCCTATCCTGATAACATACAAAGAAAAGCTCCAGGTCACATTCTTAGGGTCAAGGATTGTTGTTGTTAAGTGTTGTCAAGTCGGCTCTGACTCATAGCAACCATAGGGTTTCTGCTGACCTTGCTGTTCAAGCTGACCTTGTGCTTATCCTATAGCACCACATCAGGACTCCAAGGGTTAGAAATCTCTTTGGTGGGGACACAATTCAATCTGTAACATTGACTATGCATTAAAATCATCTGAAGTTTTTCAGCAATGCAAATTAAAAATAAAAAATGCCTAGAGCTTTTATTCCATTAAATCCATAGTTTATTCCTTTAGGTTTGTGATAGTGAGTTGGGATTAATGATTTTAAGTTAGTCTGTGTCCCTGGGCCACACGTTGTCATTATCTGGGTCACTTTTGAAGCTACTTGTCATGCTTATGACCGTACTGGCCGACTTGACTGTCCTGCGGTTTCCAGGCTCCACTTTCGCCTTGCTTCCCTCTTTGTTATTAGTGTCTTTATATTCTTACAATGTCTGAAAGTTTTTGCTGTCCTTGTATATTTGCTTATTCTCATCAAATTGGAATGAGAAGAGCTAAAAATATTTTTAGGAGTCCTGAGTATTGGGCTCCTACATGTCCCGTATGTGTTCTGCTTCCTTTCTTTGCCTCCCCACCCTGCTTGCCACCCCACTAGTGTCTGAGCAGAGTGAAAATGACCCCGCATGGGAGTTACATCTTAGATCACACACTTACAGAAATAGAGGGTGGTAGCAGTTGAAAAGAAAATTTGGAATTTTGATATGCTTGTGTAGTAAAAATTAATTTAAAAAGTCTTCTGTTAGTTCTGTATTTTGTTGCATGCCTTTCAGAACAATGGTTTTAATAAGGAAAGTTATTTTCTTTGTGAAAAGCATATGTCTGTCTTTCTCATTTTAGACTCCTCATTCTCCAAACCTGGAAAGAAAATCCCAGCTGGAGCCGTCTCTGTAATTTTAGGTCACTTAAAGTTTATTTTTCTAAAAACGATTATAAATATTTTGCCATCTGTAAAATTGTCTTCTAAGGACTGGCTGGTTTCTGGTGGCTCAGGGGGCTTAAGAGAAATAGCACTGGCACTGATGTTAGCTTATGGACTTTTAGTGACCTTGGGTTTTTGTGTTGGAATGGCCATGGTGGGGCTTTTCTATGGCAATAACAGAGGGAGGTGACCGGACCCTGCATGTTAATATACTGAGTGGGAGAACTGAAATGAACCGTTTTTGGTGGGTGCTTATTTCCCCTCATAGGAGCCCACACTGGCTCATAGTTGTGTCATGCTTCTTTCCCCACAGGGGATGCTGATGTGTTGGCTTCTGCCTCTGCATCATCTCAGAAGGAGGCCCCAAAGCCTGAGCAGCCCTCTTCAGGAAGAAGCCCACACGTTTCAGTAACTCCTGCTGGCCTTTTTGATGATGATGATGATGACGATGATAACTTTTTTGCAACCTCCTACAGCAAACCTTCTCTGACAGGTATCTGGTCTGGCCTTTGGTTCTGGGGATTTAGCCAGAAACATAATGTTGACCTGAAGAAGACAGAAAGCTCTCTGGTCCTGGGTGTCTAGCATTGCCAGATTTCCCTCTCAAGCATCTCCACTTGGGTGAAGATCTCTTATTTTATGAACCAGTCTTTCTTGCTCTGGAAATGAATTCCTAGGATTATTTTCCCTGTGATGGTGGTGGTGTGCCATGGAGTCAGTTCCGATTCATAGCAACCCTTATAGGGTTTCCGAGGCTGTAAATCTTTATGGGAGCAGAAAGTCTCATCTTTCTCCCATGGAACATCTGGTAGGTTCGAACTACTGATGGTGAGATTAGCAGCCTGACTTGTAACCACGACACTACCAGAGTGCCTTTATTTTCCCTGTAGAGAGCTGAAATCTGTTCCCCTGTAATTTCTGCTCAGGAGTTTTAGTTCCATTCTATGGGATATAGCTTTTTTTTTTTTTAAGTTTTTATGGTAAATTGAGAGTTTACATGGGGGAGCATCAGTCTTGTACTCATCCTATAGTATTCGTTTCATTGCAATGATTATAATCCTTTGCATGCTTCATCATTCAACAGTATACAGTTTTAGCTTCTATTCCCTCTGTGTTTGTTTTTTTTTTTTTTTGGATGTACACCAAAACACTCAGAAATATACAATCATTCCTGCCAGTCTGCTCCCCGGCTACCAGCATACAGCCCCTCTCCCTCCATGAGTCTAGAGTCCTCAGCTGCTCTGTCTCTCCATGTCATCACGGGATACATTTTAATCACACTTACCAGCCCCTAGTAAAATATGTGAGCAGAATGTCACATGCTAATTTTTCAGTCCTCAGCTTCTTCCGTCTGAAAGCCCAAGTGACCTTGACCTTTTCTCATATGACAGGGTCTTCTGCCACTTCATCACTCTGACACTGTTCCTTTTTCTCCCCCAAAAGTTAAGTCCTTGTGTTCATGAGATCATGCCTCTAAGTCACTGCCCTTTTCTGTGCGGCTTCATATGCAGTTAAATCTTCATATGATTTTGATTCGGTAGTTCTGGGCTGGGACCTGCTCCATCTCTGCTGGAGGCTGCTGGTCTGGACCAGACTTGTGCAGCAGGCCTCCTGGTGGCATAGACTTACGGGGTGCTTTCACAGAAGAGGAGAGTAGGTCACTGAGGTACACTCAGTTGTAAGAAACTAGGAGAAAGGGTTCTTCCTCATAAGGAATGTATTGAGAAGCAGGCTAGCTGGATTTCTTGTCCTTTTCAGTGATAGGTGTAGAAAGTGAGGATAGAAGCCTCATTGTTTCAGAAGGAGTGCAGGTTTGTATATGTGGGTTTGGGACGATATCTAAGGAACATTAATTGAAGACTGCAGATTGTTATAGTTCGTTATTTGTGAATAATTAAAGTTAATGCCTTAGTATATTCTCTGGAGAAATTAGAAGCATCTACACCAGACTGTTGGACTCCTGGTGTGGCGCTGTGGGTTAATGCACTGGACTGCAAAATCGGTTTGAACAAAAAGGTCGGTGGTTCTAGTCTACCAGCTGCTCCTCAGAAACCCTACACAAGGTCGCTATGGGTCAGAACCATCTCGATGGTGATGGTTGTCTTACTTGGATTGGGGAGGGGGATGGAGTTGAGGAGAGATTTCAGTATTGACTTTTATATGCTTCTGTATAATCTGACATTTTAAAAGTAAATGGCAACCCTCAATTTTCAGAGACCCTCCTAGATGATGGCCTTGGCAGCCCTCTTAAATACTATCTTTCTTACCATAGGTCTCTACCGTTTAAGTGAGTCCAAGCTATTCTAAGCAGTAGATTGAACCTCCTTAGCTAATTGTCAGCCAGATGACTACATTATCTGTCCTGTATTTCATGTGAGCTGTTAACTGCTCTTAGAAACATTGCTAGTGAAAAGATATTTTTGTTTAAAACTTTTTATCATGAATTGAGTGCAGGTTTAAGTAGATCAGCTTTACACTAAACAAATCTTATACTTCATTTTGTTATGATTGCAATCCCCTCCTTGTACCATTAGATAATAGTATTTGTTAATGTTAAGTATTGTCGAGTCAGTTCCAACCCATAGCAACCCTATATAGTGTTTCCAAGGAGTGGCTGGTTGAGCTTGAACCACTGACCTTGTGGTTCAGACTTACTTTGCAGTTCAGCACATTAACCCACAGCACCATACCAGGACTCCTAACAGCATTTATCTCTGTCTATTTTTTTAGCAGTATTTATCTCTATTCATTTTATTATTTTTTTCCATGCCCTTCCTGTAACCATCATACAATGTTTAATTTCACAAGAAAACCTTTCCTTAACTTTTTGCATTGGGCTCATATAATATTTGTCCTTTTGTGATTCACTAATTTCATTAAGTATAATGTCCTCTAGGTTCATCCATTCTGTGAGGTGTTTTGCAGATTCATCGTTATTCTTCAGTGATGTGTAATATTCCATTGTGTGTGTGTACCAAAGTTTGTTTACCCATTCTTCAGTTGATGGGCCTTTAGGCTGTCTGCTTTTTTTTTTTTTTTTCTCTTCCAACTTTTTATTGTGAATTGAGTACAGGTTTACAGAGAAGATAATCATTTTTACATTCAACAAATCACATACTTATCTTCATTACATGATTGTCAATGTTTACATCCATTCACTTTATCTATTGTGTTCCTCCCTGTGTCTCCCACTATCTTTATCTTCCCTCTGCTAACCGGCCTCTTGTTGTATATTGCCTGTCCTGTCACCTGTGTTAACATGTGTTTATCCTGTAACCCGTGAATAATTTTCCCTCCCACCACCCCCCATCATAAATGTTTCTTTTGTCAAGAAACCTTTTTTTTGTTGTCCACTTTTTACAACATTGGTCTCATACACTTTTTTTTCCTTTTGTGAGTGACTAATTTCACTCAGCATAGTGTCCTCCAGGTTCAAACACAGACTCACCATTATTCTTCACTGTTTTGTAGGATTCCATTGTGTGTGTGTTATGTACCAAAGTTTGTTCAGCCATCCTAATGTTAGTGGCTGTTTAGGCTGTCTCCTTCTTACTGATGTGTCTCTTGTAGACAGTGTATTGAAGGACCCTGCTTTCTTGTCCACTCTGTTCTTTGTGTCTCTTGATTGGTACATTTGATTTATTTTCATTGAGAGTAATTGTCAATATTTCTGTGTGTTTTTCTTATGGTGCTGCTGGATTCTTTGTTCCACAGAATTTTCTATGCTCAGTTCATTTTGTTTGTGGATTTCCTTGTCATTTTCATTTATGTTATGCTAATTTTTACAAAATCTTTCTGATTTTCCTCTTAATTTTGATGTGCAGGTGTATTATTTTTCTTTAAGGTAGTTTGTTAATTTTTTCCCCTGCTTAAAACAGTCTGTTTTATCTTCAGATCGCCTTGGCTTCCTTGCCATGTGGAAGTTCTGTGTCTACTCTACTCTTTGTTTTTGCTTTATAGTTGCTAGCATAATGTATTGCTATCTCTGGTTTCCTGTTTTCAGTCTTATAGGTTTGCTTTACTTTAAATACTTGTATGTCTGGATTGAGTTCTGGGTGCTGTTATCATGTATGGTAATCTTATGTGCTTGTCTGCTGTTGTTGGTTCTCAGTCCAAACAGCATCCTTTAGCATTTTTTGTGAAGTTGGTCTGGTCAGTACAAATTCCATTAATTTCTGTTTATCAGTAATTGTCCTAATTTCACTGATTGTATTTAAAGGTTAGCTTTGCTGGGTATATGATTGTTGTTGTTTTCTTTTTAATTTTTTTTTTTAACTTTTTATTGAGAACTGAGTGAAGGTTTACAGAGCTTGTCAGTTTTTCATTCAACAATTCATACACATTGTTTCATCACACTGATTGTAGATCTCATACTGTAATATTACCCCACTTTTTCCCTGTGTTTGCTGTTTTCATTCCTCTTTCTTTCCTAATCATTCTGAACTCTGTCCTTGGGGAAATGCTCCCCTTTTGATCTGAAATGATTGAATATTCTAAGGTGTCCTTTAGACCATGTCTATTGTTTGGCAGATAATTGAGTCATGGGGGTGAACTTCATTTCCAGACATGAAGGGGGACTAAAGGTATAATCTTGGGGGTTCCACCAGTTTCTATCTGACCATTATGCCTGATTGTTTTTGCTTTTTTTGTTTTGTTTTAAGTTTTTATTGTGAATTAAGTGATAGTTTACATGGGAGAACATTAGCTGTACACTCATCCTATTGTATTTTGTTTCATTAAATAATTACAATCCCCTCCATGCATCATCAAACAACGAAAGGATATATTCCATGAGCCTGCCCTCTGGCTGTCAGCACACAGACCCTCTCCCTCCCTGAGTCCAGAGTCCCCAGCCGCTCCATCTTTCCACATCATCATATCTGCCTCCATCTCTGGCGTCACTGTTTCTCTGGGTAGGGTCTCGCACTCTGCTCTTCTCCCTTGATGGTCCCAGGGACTTCCGCTCCTGGACTGCAAAGTCAACCACTCCCCTCCTTTTGTTACAAAACGTCTACCTTTATATTTGCAACATTGACTGTCAGTCCTGATAGCAATTATTCACCATTGAACCACAAGAGTCTTATCCCTGCCTCTTTTCACCAGCCCCTCCCAGAAGGGTTGGAAACCACTCAGTGGACATTCTACCTTCCCCCACACCCTCTGGAACTAGGCTCCCTCTTGTAAGCCAGTCACTTCTTGCCTTTGTAGCCCCCCCTCCCCATTTTGGGTGGCCAGTGTCTAAGCATAAGAGCTTTAGAGACGACTACAGACATGGACCTCACCAGATGGAACACATAGAAATCAAATTGGCTACATCTGCAGAAAGAGAAGATGGAAAAGCGCCATATCATCAGTCAAAACAAGGCTAGGAGCAGACTGTGGAACAGACCATCGATTACTCATATGCAAACTCAAACAGACGCTGAAGAAAATGAAAACAAGTCCACAAGAGCCAAAATATGACCTTGAATATAGCTCACCTGAATTTAGAGATCATCTGAAGAACAGATTAACACAAAAGGCCAAAGACCAGAAGAGTTGTGGGATGGCATCAAGAACATCATACGTGAAGAGAGCAAAAAATCATTAAGAAGACAAGAATAAGGAAAAGGTAAAAATGGATGTCAGAAGAGACATAACTCTTAGGGTTTTTTCGGGTTTTTTCATTATTTTTTCTGATTATTCTTCTAGCATACTAGTATTGAGAGATTTATCTTCAAGCTTACAAATTCAGGCTTCCATTGCTTCTCATCTACTCCTTTACCCTTGCAATGTATTGTCCATTTCTGAGATCTTAGTGTTAATCTTTTGGACTTCTAATCGCAGATTTTGTTTTGTTTCAAAATTGGCATTTATTTTGTCAGTTTATTCTTGTAGTGTTTTCCTGTATTCTTCCAAAGTTTTTATTGTGTTTTCCTTACTTCTATCGATCTTTTGAAGGTACCTAAGTATCATTCTTTTGAATTCTTTTTCAGTTGGTATTATTGCCTTTTCTTCCTCAGAAATACCTTCTGGCTCTGCATCTTGGTCATTTGTTTGAGCCATTCTCTCATTGCTTCACATGGGCTAAAATTATCTGTTGTGTCTGGGACATTGTGAAGTTAATCATATTTGTAAAAACAAACAGTGTAGTTTTTGGACCCTGCAACTTAAGGAACTCACGAGGTAGTTGTGGCAGCAGGTTCCTGGCCCTAGGTGGAGTTCTATTGGTTTCTGTGTTATATGTGTTCAGGGTATTCAATCTGGAAGTAGTTCATGGGGGCCCTTGATGGAGCTGGTTTCAGTGTCTGTTAGGACCACGGGGAAGCTGAGGGCACAGTTAAATTCCAGTCTGTTAGTGGTTTGTAGGTCTGGAGCCGAGTCCACCTGAATCCTGGCACCAAAGCCACACACCAGAGTGGCACAGCTGCCCCGCACCCACCGCACCTAACGCTGTCATGATTCCTAATCATGCGGCTCCGAACTCCCAGAGAGCAGGGTCTGTGTAGGGTGTCCATGAGGGTGGGAACTGGGAAAAAGAAGAAATCGCCCATTTTCTGTTGCCTGTGTGTATCTGCTCTGCCTCCCTCCCTTCACTGCCAACATCACAAGACACTTGAGCTGTGTCTGGCCAGTCATTTCCCAGTCCGTCTTTCTCCCCGTTTCCCAGTCCGTCTCTCTCCCTGTATCTGCTTGGCCTCTCCTCCCAGCAAGTACTCCATCCACCTCTCTGACCTTTCTTCTGAAGTTCAGTGTGCCACAATTTTCATCTATTTCTGTTTTATTTTGTCTCTGGTATCTTTTGTAGAGGGTCCATGTAGTGTGTCTGCCTAGTCCACCATTTTGCCTGAAGTTAAAAATTCATTTTTAAAACTTTTATTGTGAATTGAGTGAAGATTTACTGACAAGATCGTCAGTTTTATGTTCAACAAATCATATACTTCATTTCATCTCAATTATTGTTGTACCCTCCCTGCAACTACAGTTGTCCCATTTCTTCCCTGTGGTTACCCATGTACAAATATCCTCTTTCAAACTACTGTATGTATTTGTGGGTTGTATAGTTATACATATCCCACTTTTCCTCTCATAGCTGCCCAGGCTGTGTGTGTGTCTGTCCATATAGCTACATACAGAACACTGTTGTTCCAAGGTTGTTTATATATCACTGTGTACCTCTATCCTCTTTAACTCATGTGTACCTCTCTTTGTCTTCACCTGTCTTCAGCACTGTTCTGCCAACCTCCCTTTTCTTGTACATTGCCCTCCCTGTCACTTGAGTTAAAATGTGTCTGTCCTCTAGCCAGTGAATTACTCTTACCACCCTCCCACCCCTTGTAGCCATCAAAGAATGTTTCTTTTAGCAGCAAACCTTTTCTTGAGTTTTCATAGTAGTGGTCTCATATATTTGTCCTTTTTGATTGACTTATTAGGAGTGAAAAATTGTTAATCTGTGGATTCTATGGAAAGATTTTTTTTTTTACCGTAGTATAATTTTATGTTGTGGTATCTTTTTGAAGACAAAGACAGATCCACTGCTGATATCTTTGATGGTGAAGAAGGAGATCTGTTTAAGGAGAAAACTGCAGCTTTGCCGAAAGTTGTGAATCACAAGGATGTAAAGAAAGCAACAACAGACAAAAAGGTGAGCAGGAAGGGAAGATTGTATGTAGGACTGTGAGCTCTTGTAGTATCTGGCCAATTTATTTGGAACCCAGGGGGACGTTTTGTTTATTCTCAAATTTATTATGAAAAGGTTCAAACATGCAGACAGTTGAAAGAAGAGCGTAATGAGCACCAAATAACTACCACCCCAATTGAGCAGCTAAGATTTCGCTCAATATTTATCTATTTGACACTTTCAAAGTTCAATTTGTAAGTAAGTTGTTGTAATTGTGATGTTTCACCCTTAAGTATTTCATATGGCAGCTCTTAAAAGAAAAAAGATGCCCACATAACTAAATTTTATTATCACAGTTGAGAGATTAATAGTAATTCCATAGTAGAATCTAATATGTAATCCATATTAAGATTACTGCATTTTCCACAAAATGTCTTTTAAAAATCATACCCAAGAAACGTTATGTTGATTTAAAGTCATCTTATACATCCCTCACTTTTCCCAAAAATGTCCTTTATAGCCTTTTTCTAAAAAGAAGTCTAGTTCATGCTTGGACCAAACCTGTCTCTCCAGTTTCCTTTTCATCTAAAACAGCATCCCCTAAATCTTTTCTTTCCTTTTCATGGCAGGCCAGTTGTCTAGTAGAATGTCTCACTTACGGAATTTGCCTGATTATTTCCTTTGATGATATTCACAATAAACACTTGTGGCAAGAATACCCACTAGGCAAGACTGTGCACTTCCTGTCTTACCGCCTTTGTGTCCCTTGTGCCATCAGAGGTGATGCTGAGACCCTTCATTAGAGCGTATCCTCTGTAGTACTCCATTATAAAGCTACCCTGCTTTTCTCTCTCATTATATAGTGTCATCTGTGAAGGCAAGAGCTTTTCTCTTCCCCCACTTCCCTTAATTAGTATCAATGTAGGGTCATGGATTATTAATTCCATGTATTGTAGTCATTATTCTTTTTGATGCTCAGATTTCCCTGTGTTTGGCCAGCGAGATGTATGCCATCCCTCTCTAAGCATTCTGTCTGTTGACTCTTCACCTGTCATCCTGCACAGGTCACCGCTTCCTCCTCCATCCTTGCTGTGACACCGTGACCATCTGCTGCTTGTTTCATAAAACCCCAGCTCAACACTTGCTGACTCCTGCCTTTCTTTCTATTCTGTCTGTGATTGCACATTTCCCCCTTGCACCCTGTATGAGGCAGTCCATCTGCACTGCTCACCAGTAGTCCACTGTCGCCATTCATTTTATCTTGCTTTTCTTTTACACGGATACCTTTGTCTTGAATGTCATTGCTTATACCGTCTCCCTATGCCCAGACCTTGTTCCGGGCACTCTGTGCAATTTCTTAAGGAACTGTTTGTCCTCTTTCATAACTTAGAGCAGTTTTTTAGTTGTCTTTCATGATACTTCGCCTTTGTGTTGGTTTTGTAGATATCCGAGGCCCACGGCATCTCCCTTCCCCAGCACGTGGTAGGATGTCTGCTCACAGCAGGTCTCTGCATTTTCTGAGTGAATGGTGGAGAAACTTATTTCCAGATGTCTTATTTGTTAACTCTCTTTCCTCACCCCCAACAAAGGTTACCCTGCCATCCAGCAAGCATCTCAAGCCCTTGTCAGAAGTAAAGACTCAAAAAGGTTTATTTTCAGATGAGGAGGACTCTGAGGTATGGAATACTTTTTCTCTGTTCTGGGTATAGTCCTTGAATGTTGAAATTATAAATGATTTCTGAACCAAGTTTTTCTCAGAACAGTTCACAAAATTTTATTAAGTATTTCAGTTCTTTCTTTGAACATTTATTCAGAATGTAAAGTCATTAGAAAGCAATATGCATATATAGTACTTTTCACGGTTGGGTTGAATCCAGTGTATCTCCTGGGATGAAGGTTGTCTCATGTCGGGGTTAGGCAACATTCTTGAGAGAATACTCAGGGCTGTGGTTCTGATGGACAAGCAGTGCTGCTCAAACTTTTGACATAATGAGGCTCTGGAGCCAAAATGGAAGTCAACATTCTGCCTCTTCATGGACAGTCTTAGTAGATAGTGTGTTCAGTGGTACAGTTGTGAGTATTCTGACACATGATAAAGGCCTGTCTTGTTAGCTTGCTATGGCCCAGTTGGCACTGGTTTGCAGACTGTTTTGGTCCTTTATCCAGGCCAGTACCAACTCAGAAGCCTCATTACTTCTTTTAACTCCCACAGTATTAGGATCTTTTAGACCTAAATTTTGGCTAGCCTTTTAGGGGATTTGAGACATATATGAGATGTATAGGGAAGTAGTAAATTCCCTTCACAGAAAATATGTGTATATGCCAAAATTTACTTGTAGTTTTAAGGAATTGTGGACTCCAGGTTCTGACCTCATAGTTTGACTTTGCAGTAGCCAGGATGAACATGAAAACTCTTTGAAAGTGGGGTGGTTGGTTACCTTTAATGTGAATGAAAGCTTTGGGGTTGACATTTCATCAAGACTAGTGGACAGAAGACAGGAATTCATCAACATCCAGTTAAGCCAGACTCCTGCCATGCCTGCACAGCATGATGTGACATTCACTTCGGTACCATCTTCCTGCTCCTCCACTGGCCTCATGCTCGCAAGCACACCAAGCACACTCTCCCCGTGGTACCTGCGTGGAACACTGTGCAAAATCTCTGTGCCTTATGTCTTCCTTTCTTGAAGACCTTGCACACAGTAGCAACCCAGCGGGAACACACCGCACTGACCTTCTCATCCCTCTTCTCTTCTCTGTTCTGGTTTTAACTAAAGTACTTATTATCATATGAAATTGTATACTGACTCATGTGCTTGTGGCTGTCTCTGCCCCAAACTAGAATAAGCTCATGAGGGCAAGGGTGTTTTGCTTCCCACCTGGGTCTCTAACACCTAAGACAGTGTCTGACATGTAGTAAGTTGTTAGTGATGACACAAGAAGCCAAATGTGAGCAATTTCAGTGACTTTAAGAAATGTTCTAACTCTCTATTGCTATGTAACAAGTCACTCCAACAAAACTGGCTGGCTCCTGAACCATGCAGCATTCTGTTCTCTGTCACAGTCCTAGAGGTTGACTCTGCTCACTTAGGCAGTTAGTTCTCACTTCAAGTCCTTCACGTGGTTTCTGTCTACAGGTGGTGGAGTGAGAATCAGCTCTCTTCATGTGCCGGGTGCCTGGACAACTGGGGCCTTTGTGGCGTCTCTCTCTCTCTCTCTCTATTTCAGTGTGGTTTCAGCATGGCAACTTCAGGGAAAGCAGGACTTCCTACCTCATGGTTCAGAGCTCCAAAGGAACACTGAGCTAGAGCTGAGCAGACACTATATTGCTTCTGTAACCTAGCTTGGGAGGTCGTAGGGTGTTGGTGAAGGTAGTCACAGAGGTCCACTCAAGGTCAAGAAAAGCATCACAGACTCCATTTCTAAATTATATGAGTATAAAGTAATTTATTTATGGACATGTTTAAGAGCATCATCAAAAGATTAATAACCTATGCTTCATATACTGAATGCTTTTATTAAACAATGATAGGATGCTTAGGCGAGGAGAAGTAAAACTGTGTAGGACTAAAGCTTTGGATGAAAAGGATTGATTCCCAGCTTCTGCCTCTATATCTCAAGTGTGGAGCTGAAGTCTAAAATATGAAATAATTTTGGGAATATCTTTTGGTGGGCATGTGTGAGATGAATGGATAGGTCTTCTTTTTCAACATCCCAGAAAGTATTAGTTAAGGATCAAAAATCATGGTGTTGAAATTCGCTGTTCTAATTTAATTTTATTTCTAAAAGCAACAGAGTTCTTTCTTTAAATGAAATCTTGCCAGTGTGTTAAATCTAGGTGAGCATGGGGTCCGGGGGCTCTTCTTGGGGGGGCCCCTTCTAACCCCTAGGGACTCCTTGGAATGCTGGTGAGAACCAGTGGTTTGTAATAAGAGTGGTTTTCAATTAAGCAACTAATTAGGTCTATACTTGAGGAGTAACTAAGTATATGAGGACCCAGTAATAAAAACAATTATCCAAGGAGGTCTTGGAAAATACATTCTTGACCTTTTTAATTGTCCAGCTCCTACATATTCTGGTTTCTCCTCCAAGGGAATAGTTGTCCTATTTTATTTTCCTAATCCATGCAACTCAATTAGCACATTTTCTTTTGCAGTATAGGCTGACACTGTTTAGAATTTTGAAAATGTCTTTAGGATCTGTTCCCTGGTTGCTTTGTCCCATGACTGTATTTCAAGTTGAGTAGCAGGTCATTTAAAAATAAAAACATAATTTAATTATTTAAAAGATAATAGTAATAACAGAGGAGAGAGGGATGTTTAAATTGAACAGTCATAGTTCCAGGTAATTATGGAATCTGGCTTCTCTTGCCGTTATAGAATTGATGAAGCTCTCTGATCTTTGACTAGAAAATAGGGGACATGCTTGTTTTTTAGTGTGCTAGGGCATTGATATTGAAAAATTTCCTTCTGTCCAAAGCAATTCAAGTGGTAGAAACGTTTGGGTTCTCAGGGATACCTAGAGTTCCCCTGTGGGTCCTTCTTATCCATCAAGTGTTAGCTTTGCATGTGTCTTTAAGGACTGTTCTCAGTTAGCTTTCTGTATAGTCACCAAGGAGATCAAAATAAACCTGTACTGATGGTAATCATCATGTCCAAATCTCTAGTGGTGTAAACTGAACTGTCGTCTTTAAAACTATTTATATCCTTTTTTTTTTTTTCCAGAAACAATACATCAATTTTATTTCAATAGTAAGGAAATCTTGTGAAATGTAAAATAATCTACATATTATGTAAAGTTATAATTATTTAATTGACTAAAATTAGAATCCTAAATCAGTGACATTAACTAATAACTATAAAATTAACTGAAGATAATTTGCATATTTTATTTTTAAAATTAGGATATATCATTAATAAAAAGTAATAATTCGAAGGCAATCAAACATCTTCCAGAAAGCCAGTGTTTGCAAAGCATAACTTTGATTAATGTAATGAATATGCATTTATTACTGTGTACCATACAAATAATACACAAGGCATTCTAGGACCTACAGAATTGGGGCAGGGGCAGTGGTTGATTCAATATTTTTCACATTTAAAGTTTTTAGAATATTGTTGTTTGATTTTTTTAAAGAAACAGGAATCATTGAATGAACATCAATGATAATTTAACACACTTGGTCTTTTAAATGTCATAGTGTCAGAGAATCAACAGTTCGAAACTACTAGCCATTCCATGGGATGGATTCTGCTCCCATAAAGATTTATGGCCTTAGAAACTTTATACAAAGTAGTTATGAATCGGAACTGACTCCAAGCACATAACCAGTCTAGCCAAGGAGACCTTGGTTATTGAGTTATTACTGCATGCCTGACTATTCACTCATTAGTTTATCAAAGAAAGATACAGTCCTTTTATCACAAATATTCATTCTTTAAAGCAATAAATGTTACTACACTAAGTAATAAAATATCAACTAATTGAAATGTGCTGGTATAATGTTGTAGGATAAGCATTTGACTACTAACCACAAGGTGGACAGCTTAAACCTACTAGCTACTCCTCAGAAGTCCTATATAGGGTTGCTGTGAGTTAGAACCAGCCCAATGGCTCTTAACAAAAACAACTGAATACAACAATAATATATATATTCTGTATGTTGGGTTTTACAATTCTATCATCTTACTAATAAATATTAATTATTAAGGTAGACTATTATTAGAAGCTTCACAGTGCATTTTTTAAGGAACTTTGGACTTGGGCATTCCACAAAGGAGTGTCTGAAAATAAAGTCTGCTGGTGTAGCAATGAATGAATACATTCAACAGAACTTGATTTGGCCCTAGGTATTTGTTGTTGTTGTTGTTAAGTGCTGTCTAGGTAAATCCGACCCATAGCGACCCTGTATAGGGTTTCCAAGGAGCAGTTGGTGAGCTTGAACCACCAACCTTGAAGTTCAAATGACTTTGCAGTCTGATGCATTAGCTCACAGCTCCACACCAGGCATTTGTTGTTGTTGTTAGGTGCCATTGAGTTGGTACCAACCCATAGCGACCTTATGCACAGCAGAACAAAGCACTGCCCTATCCTGGGCCAACCTCACTACTGTTGCCACGCTTGAGTCCATCAGTGCTGCCACCTGACCAATCCATCTCGTTGGGGTTATATCCTTTTTGATCACAGACTCCATAGAAGAATCTTGATCAAAAGGGCAGAAACGCAAAACAATTTCAAATTCTCATGGAACCATGAAGTTTGGAAACCCTGGCCATGAGATAATATT
>NW_006408807.1:177721-187289 GCF_000296735.1 Chrysochloris asiatica | reverse complement strand
CAGTGAATTTATGTTAATGGGTGTCTTAGGCTAGGTTTATTAGAGAAGCAAAAATATGAAACGTATGTCTATATATTGAAAGAGTGAAGTTTATCATCAAGGAAATGGCTTACAGTTGCAGAGTCCTAGGTCCCCAGTGGAAAAGAGAAAGAGAGAGCCTTTTCTGAGTGTCCATTATATTGGGAGTAGGCCACACCCCCAAGGAAGCAGCCCTTCAATTGATTGGCTGCTTGTGAACACTCATTATACAGTTAACTATGCCTGTGTTAGGGTTTCCCACCGTGGAGATAACCACATCTCAACTGCCAACCCATTGGGAATCCTGGCCGAGTCAAGTTGACACAGAACCCTACCTATTACACAATGGGAGAGAAGCACCTCAGAAAGGCAGATGGAAATGGTTACACAGCTCAACGTAATCATTTTTCATTAAATGGTACATGTAGAAACTCTCTAATTGGTATATATACTTTGCTGTGTATAATCACAACAACAGTGAAATAAATTAAGTAATTTAAAAGAACCCAGAAACTTATAACCTATTAACCAGCAACCGTAATCTTGATCCAACAGGATTTGTTTTCTTCTCAAAATGCAAGTAAGTCAAAAGGTGCATCTCTCCTTCCCAGCAAACCCCCCACATCAGCCTTGCTTTTTGACGATGAAGACGAAGAGGTAAACATTGTTATTTACTTATTGAAATAATTTTCAGTATTTACTAGATAATTATTTTTTTAGATTAGTTAGAAAACTCTTGCTGATTTGACTTTATAGCCAGAGGCTCATTCACTAGGGAAAGATGATATGGAAGCAGCCACACCATCAGATGCTGATGTCACACAAATATTCCTGCTTTTATTTTAGGGTCTCCTTTCTCTAGCAGTCTAACGGGGAGGACATTAGCTTATTGATGGCCCTAGCCTATACCTAGCCATAATCCTAACCTTAATTCCTTACTCTTAAACCTTCCCCCCGCCCAAGAAAAATAGAAAGTAGAAAATAAAATGCAAAAAAGCAAATCTTTTAAAAATCAACTAGAAACCCAAGTCATCCCTCCTTGGTCCCAGGCACAAGTCTTTTGTAGATGTAAAAGAGAAGAGAAGCCCTGTATGCTTCTCTCCTTTAACCCATTGCTTCAGTTTCTAACCCATGGAAAGCAAAATTGCAAATTGCTGGCTGCCATAGGGGAATCTACTGTTCTCTTGTTAATTCCAGACTGAAGGCTCTCCCTAATTATAATAGGAGGACCTCTGTGTTTCCTGGTTCTAATTCTGCTACCTTGTCCTCACATTGCCTTCCCTGAAAATACAACTCTTCCAAGTGTTCTACTTGTGGTATTTACTAGCGTTTTGTGATTGTTTTCCCCAAAAGTATCATATTCTGTAACTGATGGAGACTTATTACTTAAAGTTTTGTTTTTGTTTTTTTAATTTTTATGGACGAATGTCTTTGTTTTCTGAGTGTATTTTATGTATATTAAGTAGTCATACCTTTTGTGTTTGATTTTCCAGGATAATTTTTTCGGAACTATAGCTGCTAAAAAGCAGACATCATCTCTGCTAATTCAAAATCAAGAGAAAACAAAACTCTCTGAGCCTTCCAAAAAGAAAGCGTCTGCCTTACTGTTCAGCAGTGATGAGGAAGTAGGTGCAAGTTTCTCCTAAAGATAAGAGGTTATCTGATGGGATTCAAGAGTGTGGCTGTCCACAACTTTTCTTTGTAATCTTTTATACCTAGTGAAGTTCAGTTATCAAAGACTATGTTCACAAAACTTTTTTTCTTAAAGTTATTTAATGATAGTGGTTATGTGCCTTGAAGTTGGTTCCGATTCAGAGCGACCCTGTATAGGGTTTCCGAGGCTGTAAATCTTTATGGGAGCAGAAAGTTTCCTCTTTCTCCCAAGAGTAGCTTGTAGATTTGAACTGCTGACCTTGCGGTTACCAGCCCAACTTATAACCTACTACGCTACCAGGACTCCTAAAAGTTATTCCTAACAATTTGAAAAGATTAATCTGTCAGTTAATACATTCTACTAAATAAATGAAAAAAGAACGTATTGACAGATTAATCTTTTCAAATTGTTAGGAATAAATATAGACTTCAAACTCCTGTGTTGTTGTTGTTGAGTGCCGTCATGTTAGTTTCAACTCAGCGACCCTGTATAGGATTTCCAATGAGTTTGAATCACCAAACTTGCTGTTATCTGTCCAGAGCTACCCCTACGCCAGGATTCCATAATTCAAATGAGCTAGGCCTTGTATACTGTCAGAAGGGACTAGTCCCTGGAGAAGGATATCATGTTTGGTAAGGTGGAGGGTCAGAGAAAAAGAGGAAGACCCCCAGCAAGATGGATTGGCAAAGTGGCAGCATCAATGGGCTCAAGCGTGGCAACGATAGTGAGATTGGCCCAGGATTGGGCAGTGTTTTGTTTTGCTTTGCATAAGGTCGCTATGAGTCGGTACCGATTCGATGACACCTAACAACAATAAAAAATGGCCTTGTCTTGTTAAAGATGATTGCATTTTATTAATTTACAGCTTTTGCTAAACATGGTAGGAATGCCCTGGGCAAGTTTAACTGCTTTTTCATAAATGTCTTAATATTTGTTTGCTCTCTGCCTACGTATTGGTAAAATCAATGACGAATATGATTTAGCCTCTTTTCAAATTTAGCTGTATAGAAAAAGATTTTTAAAATGATATCAATGTATGAGACCCTATTATAAAAACTCAAGAATAGGTTTTCATGATCAAAGGAACTTTTTTAGATGGCTACCAGGCTAAAGGGAGAGTAATTCACAGGATAACAGAGGGTAGTCACGTGTTAACTTGCGTGGCAGGGAGGGTGGTATACAAGAAGATGGAAGTTGGCAGAAGAATGATGCAGACAGATGAAAACCTAGGGAGGGATGCAAGGGCTAAAGAGGCCAGAGATAAATACTGGTATGTACACAACCATGGAACAACAGTACTCTGCCGGTAGATAGATGGACAGATGGACAGGCAGAACGGGTATGCGGGGGAGAGTGGGAGTATACCCACAAGTAAACAGGGTTTGACAGAGGGTATTTGTACATGGATATTTCCTTTTGCTGGAAACACAACTGTGAATGTGGTGGAGCTTTGTTGTTGTTAAGTGCCATCGAGTCAATTCCGACTCCTGGTGGCCCTGTGTAGGTTTTCTGAGGAGTAGCTGGTGAGTTTGAACTGCCGACATTGTATTTCAAACCAACCTTGTGGTCGAGTGCTTATCCTACAGTGCCAAGATGGAGCATACAGGGGATAAAATGATGGAAACTTTTTGTCGTTGTTGTTAAGTGCCATTGAGTCCATTCTGACTTGTAGTGAAACCTGTGTAGGGTTTCCAAGGAGCAGCTGGTGGGTTTGAACTGCTGACCTTGTATTTCACAGTCAGTGCTGATCATACAGTGCCACACCAGGAATTCAAAAACTTCTTAGATATTACTAAACACCTTAAGGCAATGAGTTGGTGGGCCTGGGGTCTCAGGACCATAATTTCAGGGGACACCATGGACCGTTGGCCTAATTAGTCCACAAAGACAGTGTTTTACATTCTACTTTGGTGACTATCCATTGGGATCGTCAAAGCTCATGCACAACTATCTAAGCCGCAACTGTTGGTCTTCCCATGCGTAGAAGAAAAAAGAGTAAAATTGAAGATGCTTGGAATCAGTCAGTTCAGTGGACTAATGGGACATCAGTCTTCATGACTCTGAGACCACAAGAACTAGATGATATCTGGATAGCAATACCAACGGACCTGAAAGGGATCACATTAGAAAGTTCTGGATAGAGTGGGAGACAATGTGGAACAACTCAAAAAATTAAAACGACTGGGCTTACTGGTTAGAAAGAGACTGGAGAAAGCTGAGAATATGGCCCTTGGTTATTCTTTAAATCTGGACTGAACCTCACCCTCCTGGTCTAGTTTTCAGCTAAGCAGTAGATAGGTATATAGGGAATCCAACAACACTAGTGTGGTACGCTAACCATGGAATGGGCAACCATCCAACATCAAAAGGGCAACATTTACCTCGGAACCACATTGAGAGGGGTTGGGAAGGAGGATGGAATGGAAATAGGAACTACAGAGAGGAAGTGAGATAATTGTTGCGTGGAGGGATTGCAATCATTAGATGAAACAAAGTGTGTGGTTTGTTGGTTGTAAAACTGATGACCCACTTTGTAAACTCACTCATTCACAATAAAAAATCTTAAGAAACGTGATATTAATATATTAGTTGTGTTGTTGTAGTTAAGTGCTGTCGAACTGCTTCTAACTCATAGTGAACCTGTATAGGGTTTCCAAGGAATGGCTAGTGGATCTGAACCACCAACCTTGTGGTTCAAACCTACTTTGCAGTCCAGTGCATTATTCTACACCAGGACTCCATATTAGTTACATATAACCTTAATTATATGCTATCTAGTTAGTTATTATATCATATTATATATTAGATTAATAATAAAATGATATTAAAAGCCTGAACATTAAAAAAAAACTTTCTGAATTGATATGATTGTACTTTATTTTACTATTGTGGGCAAGATATGGTGGTGTGTGCTTTGTCAGATCCATCTGAGCTATGTTAAATGTTTTTGTTGCAAGCATCTTAACTTAAAAAGATAGAACGCATTTTGCTTTTTATACTGAGATGTTTATGATGGCTTATCCTTTTGTTTCAGTCCTGGTGTGGCTCTATAGGATAAACACTGGACTGGTAAACACAAGGTTAGCAGTTCAAACCCACCAGCCACTTAATCCTATACATGGCCACTGTGAGATGGAAGCCACTCAGTGTCACATAACTACAGTCCTTTTTTAAAAGCAATTTAAAAAGCTAATACTGTTTGATCACCCTGTAGTTGAGAGCAGTCATTATAGGAAAATAAAAACATTAGTTAAAGCTGGGAGGAAAAGTACATGTTATTCCTAATGCGGTGGCTGAGAGTCCTGGTCCGGCGCTGTAGGCTAATGCGTCAGAAAGCAAAGCCATTTGAATTGCAAGGTCAGTGGTTCAAGCTCACCAACTCCTCCTTGGAAACCCTATACAGGGTCGCTGTGGGTCAGAACCGACTCGACGGCACTTAACAGCAGCAACAAATGTGATGGCTGGAGTCCTGGTGTTGCACTGTAGGTTAATGCGCTGGACTGTAAGGTTGGTTGAACCACGTCTCCTTTCACCAGACCCATCTAGACAAGATGAAAACCATTCTGTGGAGATTCTACCTTCCTCTGCACACTTTGAAACTAAACTCTTGTTGGGTTTTTAAGTTACTCTCCCCGAAAGTCAGGAGTTCCTGATTTCTTTTACATCCTTCTTCCTTCTTAGCCCCATCTATAATTAATTTTGATTTTCTAAAATAGACAAGTACCCTTGTACCCAATAGAGGATGGAAACGTCATGACAGAACAGTCCAGGAGAGAAGAAGTTTTGTTAAGTCTGTGTATTTAAAATTGTTTTCTCAATTTGAGTATACAGAAAATGATTGGGCATGGATTTCTTTGAAGAGTGCTATGCTTAGTTTCAGAGTCCTGGTGTGACAAGTTTAGTGGTTCAAACCCACCTGCCACTCCTCAAAAACCCTACATATGTGAGTCCCAACTGACTCAATGGCACTTAGCAACACTTAGTTTAAATACACTTTGTTTATAAAAAATTTTAATTTTACTTGCCACATTTTTCAGCCTCATTTTTCATACACTTCTGACTTTTAAAGGACCAGTGGGGTATTACTGACTCACAGATCAACACTGGATCTGACAGCAGGTCTAAAGAAGAACGTAGGGATGTTGGAACTGCCCAGGACCAAGAATCTAAGAAGGCTGTGAAGAAGAGCAGTCTCTTTGAAGAGGATGATGAAGATGATTTGTTTGTGGTTGCTAAAGACAGGTGAAGTAGTCATTTCAAGAAATCCTTTAATCAGTATCTGTAGTAACCATGGATCAGTATTTGATGTGCCAGGTTTTGTTGCTGTTAATCATTCATCGTGTGTATTTTTATGTTTTAAAAAGCTATATGCAGTGAATAAGTAGTTGGTCTTGTAAAGTTCTGTTGTGTGATCTCCAGCATCATTTCTATCATGAAGACCATATTTTCCATCTACCGATCCTTCTTTGTTTCCATCGATCGTATTTCAATCTCCAGTAAAGCTAAAAAGATTGTAGAGTGAGCATGGGGTGCGGTTTATTATAACATACTGTCAGATTCCTGTGGGTTCAGGACTGTTGTTAGGTGTCGTTGCATTGGTTCCAACGCATAGCATTGGTTCTGACTCATAGCAACCCTGTGAACAACTGAAAGAAACACTGCCTGGTCCTGCACCTGCCTCACAGTTGTTGGTACATTTCAGCCCATTGGTGCTGCCACTGTGTCAGTCCATCTTGTTGGGGTCTTCCTCTTTTTTTGGCTGACCCTCCACTCTGCCAGGCATGATGTCCTGCAGGGACAGGCCACTCTTAGTAGTAACCTGTTTAAAGAACAAGTGATGACGTCTCATCATCCTGGCTTCATAAGGAGCATTCTGGCTGTATTTCTTCTAACACAGATATGTTGGTTCTGGCAGTCCGTGGTTCTTTCATTATTCTTTTCAACAGCATAATTCAGGTGCATCCATTTTTATTTATTGTCCAACTTTCACATGCATATGAGATGATTTAGAATTCATGATTTGGGTCAGGTGCACTGTAGTCCTCACAGTGACATCTTTGCTCTTTAATACTTTAAAGAAGTCTATTGCAGCAGATTTCCCTAATGCAATATGTCTTTTAATTTCTTGATTGTTGTTTCCATACGTGTTGATTGTGTATCCGAGAGTAAAATGAAGTCTTTGACAACTTCAGTTTTTTCTCGGTTTGTCAAAAGTCCTCTTTGCTTTCAGCCAGCAAAGGTGTGTCTCCTGTATATTGCAGGTTGTTAATGAGTCTCTCTCTAATGCTGATGCCATGTTCCCGTTCACGTTATCCAACTTCTCAGATTATTTGCTCCATATATAAATCTAGTAAGTGTAGTGAAAGGGTACAATCCTGGCACACATCTATTCTAACTCTCAAACATTCAATATCCCTTTTGTCTGTTTGAATGACTGCCTCTTGGTCTATGTACAGATCTCATGAGCACAGTGAAGTGTTCTGGAATTCCCATCCTTTGCAGTGTTATTCAGAGTTTATTACGATCCACACAGTCAAATGCCTTTGTATAGTCAGTAAAGCACATGCTAACTTTTTTCTGATACTCTCTGCTTTCAGCCAAGATCCGTCTGATGTCAGCAATGATATCCCTAGTTCCACGTCATCTTCTGAATCTGACTTGAATTACTGGCAGTTCTCTGATGATGTACTGTTGCTTTGTAATTCTGCAAAATTTTACTTGCATGTGACATTAATAATGTTGTTCAATGCTTTCCTCATTGTGTTGGGTCACCTTTCCTTTGGAATGGGCACATATATGGATCTCTTCCAATTGTTTGGTGTAGATGAGTAAGAACTTCCAGTGCTCCATCAGTTTGTTGAAACATTTCAATTTTTATTTTGTCAGTTCTTGGAGACTTGTTTTTTGCCAATGCCTTCAGTGCAGCTTGGACTTCGTCCTTTAGTATTATTGGTTCTGGATCATATGCTACTTCTTGAAATGATTACACATCAACTATTTCTTTTTGGTAACTCAGTATATTCCTCCCATCTTCTTTTGATGCTTTTCGGCATCATTCAGTATTTTGCCCATAGAATCCTTCAGTATTTCAAGTTGATGCTTGGATTTTTTCTTCAGTTTGAGAAATGCTGAGCGTGTTATTCCCTTTTGGTTTTCTAACTCCAGGTCTTTGCCCATTTCATTACAATACTTGTTTTGTCTTCTCGTGCTGCTCTTTGAAATTTTCAACTCTTTGACTTCTTAATTTCCTCCATTTGTTTTAGCATCTCAATGTTGGAGAGCAAGTTTCAGAATCTCTCGACATCCATGTTGGGCTTTTCTTTCTTTCCTGTGTTTTAAATGACCTTGTGCTTTCTTCTGTATTGTGTTCTTGCTGTCAACCCACAGCTCTTCTGGTCTTCTGTCATTAATGTCTAATGTATCAAATCTGTTCTTGAGATGGTCTTTAAATTCAGGTGGGATATATTCAAGGTCATATTTGGCTCTCAGTGACTTTTTTTTTTCTAACTTTTTATTGTGAATTGAGTGATAGTTTACATGGGGGGAACATCAGTTTTACACACATCCTATTGTATTTCATGTCATTACAATGATTACAGTTCCCTGTATGTATCATCATTCAACAATATTTGCTTCTATTCCCTCCATTTGTTTTGTTTTGTTTTAGATGTACACAAAAACACTCAGGAGTATACAATCATTCAAACAACCAAAGGGCATACTCTGCAAGTCTGCTCCCGGCTGCCAGTACACAGCTCCTCTCCCTCCATAAGTCTAGTGTCCTCAGCTACTATGTCTCTCTGCCTCCATCTCTGGTGTTGCTGCTTCTCTGGGTAGGGTCCCACACTCTGCTCTTGCTCTTTTCCCTTGATGGTCCCAGGGTCCCCCATTCCTGGACTGTTAGGTTCACCCCTTCCCCTTTTTTGCTACGAAACTTCTACCTTACAGTTGTGCCAATTGTAGATAGTCATGAAAACAGTTACTCACTGTTGAATCATAAGAGTCTTATCCCCATCTCCTTTAATCAGACCTGTCTAGACAGGACGAAAACCACTCAGTGGGGATTCTACCTCCCTCCCGCACACTCTAAATCTAAACTCCCTCTTGAAAACTTGTAAGCCAGTCACTTTGTGCCTTTACAGCACCCCCATTTTAGGTAGTCAGTGTCTAAGTTTGTAGTACAGAGGGGATGTTGTGTACAGTCTTAAGTTGTGTACAGAGGGGATGGGAATGATCCTTGCTGTGAAGATTACTTCTCTCTTGGTTAGTTGATATTTTAAGCTACTACATCCATAAGTATAGGAAAAGTTCATCAGATTGTATGATTTACACTTATTTTCTTTATTTAAAAAAATTTTTTTTTCATCTTCCTCTAGTCGAGTTCTGATCATCCAGTCATTGAAGCTAGGTCCAATGGGTACTGTCTGCAAGTTTGGGTGTTCTTGTGCATCTCCCCTCACTTCATATAAGCTGGATGCTTCACTCTCAGCTCTAGCCCTCTGTGGCTATGTCCTTGTCCGTGGGCTCAGCAGTCCCTAGGTCTCACCTTACTCCAGGTCGATGGGAGTCTATGTAATGTAGTTGGACTCAGCCCTCATCTTCATTGCTGCTTTACCCCACTTTCACTCATCAGTAGACCAACATGTTTGCCAGCAAGCTTACATGCTTGCTCGTGTAATCCCTTTGAGTTTCAGTCTTGGAATTAATTGCTTGGACTTAATTGCTTGCCTTGATGGCTCCCTGGTGAAAACTTGCTTGTTCTTGTGGTAGCCATTCATATTGCCGTTTTTTTTTTTGTTTTTTTTTTTTAATTTAAGGTTTTTATTGTGGATTGAGTGAAAGTTTACAGGGCACATCATCAGTTTCACATTCAACAATTCATATAACTTGTTTCAT